>NC_071506.1:250574017-250881279 GCF_027887155.1 Malaclemys terrapin pileata
CACCTAGGCTCTGGACACTCTAAACTTCTAGTTTAATCTCTTCAGGGACTATGTGGCAGGAATGCAAGGAACACAGGCTTAACAAAGGAATTTCTTAACCACAGTCTTTTTAAAAGCACTAAAGAGTTAAAGATCTTTGGGGGAAAAACAGAAGTCCCGAGATATACCCTCTGTATGTCTGATCTCATCCTTTCTGTGAGTCTGAGGTCTGTCACTATTTCAGGCTTGGCAAAGTCCCTCCTGCCTTCTCTTTCCACTGCCAGTCCTGCTTATATGTGGTAAAGGTCTGCACTCTCGTTCCTGCTCCGAGAAGCCCTCTTAAATACAATCTCCTTTTGCCAGGTGCCCACAATGAAAAGTTGTAGCTTCACTAGCAGGTCAGAGGCAAAGCTGATGGCTCCAGATAGCTTTGCGATAGCCCCTCAAAATGGCATCAAGCACCTTTCCTGCACACGATGACTATCTGGAATGCCTTTCAATAATCTTTGCTTGGGGAAGGTTAGAGATGTGTTCAGCACATAATATGAAATGAAAGTTACAATACAAAAAAGAGTTCAATTTGATACAGACATAGCCCACTCTGTCCCACCAGAATCCCAGGATATATGATAAACTAGTAAAATGTAAGTTATTCCCATTATTCCTGTTAACACATGGAACTTAAAATCATGAATTACTCAGGAATCGAGTTGAACTGTGATTTGAAAACTCTGATCAAGGACAATTTTGGCTTAGTTATTCAGAATATAAAGGAGAACCTTCAGCATTGTGATCTACCAAACTTCAGAGGGTGGGACTGAACTAGTTTAGTTAAAATGATTAGAACTCCAACATCAACTACGTGTTCCATATGTTGCCCTGAGACATCAAAGTTCTTGTGGAGTAACAGAAGGCCTAGGCTGCAAATATCTTGAAGGATTTTGAAAGCCTAGAAAATGGGTGGTTCAAGTGACTATACATAAATCCATACCAGTAATCCATGCATGTAATCTAGTCAGAATTACAGGAATGAACAAAATGGGAAAAGATGGAATAAATAGCAACAAAGCAGGAACATAGGAACATAAGAATATCCATATTGGGTCAGATCAAAGGTACATCTAGCCCAATTATGACGGGTTGGGTCACAGAGACCCCCTATGGACGGCCACCTGACATACTGAGACTACTTCTGAGCTCGTTCTCCCTGCCAGCTTGGGACTTCAGTACCCTGTCTTGTTGAGCCAGACACGCTAGCCTGCTACAAATACAGACCCAGGTCTGAACTACGTCCCCCAAAAGCTGCAGAATTAATTGAAAACAGTTTAAGAAGTGTTTCTGTCTCTAGCACCCAGACAGCCAGTTCCCATAAAGCTTATACAGGGTAAGCTCATAAATTGTCTGCCTCTATAACACTGATAGAGCGATATGGACAGCTGTTTGCTTCCCCAGGAATTACTTACTTACTCTGGGTTAATTAATAAGCAAAACTGATTTTATTAAATATAAAAAGTAGGATTTAAGTGGTTCCAAGTAATAATAGAAAAAAAAGAATGAGGAGTACTTGTGGCACCTTAGAGACTAACAAATTTATTTGGGCAGGAGCTTTTGTGGGCTATAACCCACTTCATCAGATGCATGGAGTGGAAAATACAGTAGGATGATATACACACACACAGAGAACATGAAAAGATAGGGGTTGTCATGCCAACTCTAACGAGACAAATCAATTAAGGTGGGCTATTATCAGCCGGAGAAAAAAAAACTTTTGTAGTGATAATCAGGATGGCCCATTTCAAACAAACAGTTGACAAGCAGGTGTGAGTAACAGTAGGGGGGGAAATTAGCATACGGAAATAGTTTTTAGTTTGTGTAATGACCCATCCACTCCCAGTATTTATTCAAGCCTAATTTAATGGTGTCCAGTTTGCAAATTAATTCCAGTTCTGCAGTTTATCGTTGGAGTCTGTTTGTGAAGGTTTTTTGTTGAAGAATTGCAACTTTTAGGTCCGTAATTGAGTGTCCAGGGAGGCTGAAGTGTTCTCTGACTGGTTTTTGAATGTTATAATTCTTTAGGTCTGATTTATGTCCATTTATTCTTTTGCGTAGAGACTGTCTGGTTTGGCCAATGTACATGACAGAGGGGCACTGCTGGCACATGATGTCATATATCACATTGGTAGATGTGCAGGTGAATGAGCCCCTTATGGTGTGCCTGATGTGATTAGGTCCTGTTTATTTGGGCAGGAGCTTTTGTGGGCTATAACCCACAAAAGTGTCCCTTGAATAGATAGGTGGAAAGAGTTGGCAATGGGCTTTGTTGCAAGGATAGGTTTCTCTGTGCAGATTTGTTTCTGTGCTTTTTCAGGGAGTTTCTTCAGCAGATGATGCAGGTTTTTTTGGTAACCCTTAGTGGGATCAGAGGGTAGAATGTGGTGTTAGAGAGCTGCCTAGCAGCCTCGTGAATAGGTCGGAATATGAACGAGAGGCTGCTAGGCAGCTCTCTTCTTGCTGATACAGACTAACACGGCTACCACTCTGAGACAGAACAAAGTACCATATATACTCAATCATAAGCCGATTCCTTTATAAGCCAATCCCCCCCCAAGATGGACAAGTAAAAATGGAAAATTTTTATAACCCATTCATAAACTGACCCTATAATTCAGGGGTCAGCAAACTTTGGCTCCCGGGCCATCAGGATAAGCCGCTGGTGGGCCGAGATGGTTTGTTTACCACGGAGGGAAACCCAAGTAAACAAAGTGTCCCGGCGTGCCAGCTGCTTACCCTGACGGGCCGGGACAGCAACTGATGGGAAATCTTTTTTTTTTTTTTTGGGGGGGGGGGGGGGGGAGAAGCTGCGACTCAAGGGAGTAACCCCTGTGAGCACCCACTCCTGATCCGGGACCCCTACACTCTCCCCATCCCATCCCTCCCCACCTTATCTGGGGAGGATGTCTCCGACCTGGCTGGAGCTGCTCCATCAGGCTGGGCAGCGCGGCCGCAGCGTGCTCCGGTGGGCCAGGCAGCGCGGCCGCAGCGTGCTCCGGTGGGCCGGGCAGCGCAGCCACAGCCTGCTCTGGGGGGCGGGGCCGAGTGACACGGCTGCAGCCTACTAGCCCTGAAGCTGCAGCTGCTTCAGAGGCTGGGAGGAGAGCAGCGTGGCGAGAAGCGAGAGACTCTGGCCCCGCCTCTTCCCTTCTGTCTCTGCTGGCTGTGCTGCCTCTCCTTGCTCCCTCTGTTGGTGGGGAAGGGCTGTGTCCCACCTCTCCCTCTCTATACCCATTCATAAGCCGACCCCCTTCTCTGGTGCTTCCCTTTTTCACTAAAAAAATTCAGCTTATGAACAAGTATATACGGTAAGTTACTCAGCAAAATAAAACAAAAACACACAAGTCTAAGCCAAATACAGTAGGAAACTGAGCACAGATAAATCTTACCCTCAGAGATGTTCCAATACGTTTCCTTCACAGACTAGACTCCTTTCTAGTCTGGGCCCAATCCTTTCTCCTGGTACAGCCCTTGTTCCATCTCAGGTGGTAGCTAGGGGATTTCTCATGACTGCCGCCCCTTTGTTCTGTATGGTTTACAGAGGGGCAACAAATACGCTCTTTTTATATTAAAATCTAAAGCTTAGAACCCCCGCCCCTTTTATGTTTTTATAACCCAGGCTGATTTAAGATCAACTATTTTTTGTTCTTAGTTTTATTTTATTGTCAGAAACCATGTTTGATGGCTCAATAGAGATGTTTAACTTGAGTTAACTAATTGTAAATTATTATTTGTATTACAATAGCACCCAGGTGATCTAGGCACATACTGGGACCACATTGCACTAGGCACTGTATAAATACAGTAGAAGAGAAGAGAACAGAAAAGAGCTTACCATTTTTGGCTCCCGAAGACAGCGTTATAGCTATTCCATAGCTAAGCCAGGACATTTAAGTGTGTGGTTGACCCTGGAATACTTTTGCACAAAATGGGGCAAAGTGCTCTGAAAATGACAAGGCTTGTCTTCAGCCTCATCTTCTTCACTAAGGTGGACTTCAACCAGCTTAAGTGAAGTGGAGGTGTTAACATGAATTTTACCCTAGGGAAAAGGTCATTATTAGGTCAGGGTTAGTTAATATGTTGCCTGAGTGGGAAACCACAAATGCTTATGTCTTGGAACAAAGATTTGTGGACTGTCAAGACTTATGTACAAATGTGTTAGTAAGTTTAATTAATTGGCAATTAACTCAAGTTAAAAACTAATGTAGACAAATCCTGAGAATTGATGCGTTTGCCCTGAAAAGGGCAGCTCATCCAGTACTGTTCCTCAACCTTCTCTTCGTTGTCACAGAAGATGAAAAATATTTTGGGTTCCATTTAGTACTGACTCTGGTTTCAGTGTGAAATTTGCTATGGAGAACAGTAGTTAAGAGGCCAGAATATGTAAAGTGTGTTTCAAATAGCTATTATCACTATTATTACTTGTATTTCACCACTAGGCAAGAGACATTTTCCTAACATATATGAAGGTAATTAAGCGGACTACATTTTTCTTGGCTTTTGAACCATGCTTAAGTACAAATTTGAGACGTTCTGTAGCATATATACAGCCATTTCTTTTGTGCATTTCGGGTTACCAATGTAGCAAGCCAAGAAAAAGTAGGTAAGCACTAATTTCTCCTCTTGTTCTGGAACTCATAATTCTTGGTTTCTATTAAGCAAGCTGGAAGAAAAATGTCACAATTAAGTGGTTCATAAATATAACAAATTATTATTTGTCCATTTAACTGACTCCATTTAATTGAACAGGAATTAAAATATAGTTTTTAATTGAGTATTACAACCTAACTGGTAGCACTTAGCCAAAGTATTAACTCATTTTTTTTTTTTTTAACTGTTAGGTGTTTCAAGGCAATTGTTATAAAGCAGAAAAATATGAAAAGCACTTCAGTAAATTTCATTATTGGACATGAAGGCATGTAGACCAAATAAACTACAGGTTGAAGAGATAATTAGGTTTGGCCTGCGATGCACACGTTAGCCTGGAGACAATTCCCAAAGAAAGGAATTTTCACACACTTTTTTTGAATAGTCTAATTGTATCTCAAAATGCTATATCAGTAAGATCTTTTTAAAAATACAAAATTATACCTATCAAATGGACACACAAAAGGTATTTAGCCAACAGATGTGGTAAGAGATTTGCAATTTAATATATCTTAATTCTTTAGAGAAAAATGGTAATAGGGCTTAATTTTCACTAATACACAAATAACTATGTAATACACCTTTCAGCAACAGACTGTGGATAGTGGTTTGTGTTTTTGCTGGTTTTTTTTTTTAAGGGTTAGAAAGAAGTATTATTTTTAAATTTTTGTCCAAACTGTTGCTCAGATTTGCAAATAGAGAAGAGAAGCACAAAGACAGAGATACATTTGTTAAATCATTTCAACTAAGGCATATTTTTTCCTTGCAAGGCTACTGAATTTGCACCTTGGCATATTAAGTAGCCATTTTCATGCAGCTATAATTTCCCATACTATTATTTTTTGTATATTTCATAGGGCCCATAGGTTCACTTCCATTAATACTGCATGTTATAGATCCTTTGGAAATGTTAACATATTATACAGAATAATATTTCATGAGCTAATTTTAACTAATTTCCCCACATTAGAGTTGGTTGATGAAGTTAATTCTATTGCTGTCAGAAAGGTCGCAAAGAAGGTTGACCGTGAACTAAAGAGCAACTCCTTCACCACTCTCTATAGGTGTAAGAGCTCTGGATGCAGTGGAATCAGTTCCGTTATGTGGAGCAAGATGGTAGAAGTTAAAAATTCTTGTTGGAGGTGCTGGCCCCTATTTGCTACAGAGATCAACTCTGCAATGGTCCCTAGCAGACTTCCTCACAGGGAGTTCTGGAGTGGAAGGAGTAAACTGGGATCTGTGACTAAGCAATATTTGACTTCATATCCAGAAATCAATTTATTGCCCATAAAAATGTCTAGTGTATTTTTATGTTGATAGTTTTCTATTTTAAGAAGTTTAGAAGATTTGATTAAAGCAAGTTCCACACATTCCAGGCATTCTATAATCTTGTGAGCTAAAATTCTTACTGGCATTCAGTATCCTAGATGGACTATCCCAAATTCTATCATGTGTTATGTTTCATGACTAAGAATAAATGGCAATCATATTTGTTAACATCTCATTATAACATAAAAATGTGATTTTACAAGTTTTCATAAATGCACAAAATATACAAAAACTAATGTTTTGAATAGCCGCTCAAACAGTTTCTCTTTCTTGGGAAAGCAGTGTATCAAATTGATTGCTCCAATGTTTAATGAAAATGGCAATAAGGGCAACAACTTTTTAGAATATAAAATACAACAAATATGGTTGACATATCTCAAATATACCAATACTACCATACCTTTCTGAAAGTGTTTTGTCTACCAAACTAAAACACAGAAATTAGAAGAAAAAAATCTCTTTTTTTCCAGGGGGAATACATTTGATGGCATTGTGTGTATAATCATTTTCACTCTCCCCTACATAGTCACTTTCCCATGATTGTGGGAGCCTTCATAGGGAACAGAAAAACTTAAGGCAGGAAAAAACTGTCATAAAGCGCCAAAATTATCAGGAGATCTCAGGGTCAAGTGTAGCAACTGAAACTCCTTCTAAAATATATTTTAAACTATTTAGAATTCAGGTTGATGGTATTGTTTTAATAGATCTGTTACAGTATAGAACTATTTTTCAACAGGCACTATTAACATTACCTATTTACTCTCAGCACTGAAGTGCTACCTTTTTTTTTTTTTTTTTTTTTTTTATAAACATGGGCCAACTGAGGTAGAAAGATTAACTCAACACTTACTCAAGTCCAGAGGAAGTCAGTGCTACAGCCAGATTAAGAATGCAAAAAAGCTAGCTTTCAGGCCTGTGCTCAGACTTTGACTTCGCTGATATACATAAACTAGAGAGAGCTAGGTCTAGTATTGTATGCTGTATGTTAGATTAGGCACTTAATATTGAAAAAAATGCAGCTTTGCTTTGTGAAAGCCTAAAAGCTGTAAAAAAGTCAATAGTTCTTCATCAACACACAGGTTGCTGCTGAAATGCTTCTGATGTCAGAAGCACAACTCCAGGTAAAGGTGACTCAGTTTAGGGTTTTTTCTGATCTCTATGCATGACCATTGTATGTTTCTTTATAAAAAACAGTTTCTTTTGAAGGACTGAAATATAACAGTTTCAGGGAAGGGGGCCCAAATTCATCATGCCCTTTCACATGCTGTGCCATTATTAGAAGTTTCCTCCTCATTTGTAGGCTTGGACCGTGATTATAATTGGCAAGAAATTTTCATATAGGATGATTTAGGTTAATCACATGGGCCCCAATTCAACAAAACACTTCAAATGTGCTTAACTTTAAGCACAATGAGACTTAACTGGGACTTGTATGCATTTAAATGTGTGCTGAATCAGGGCTTTGATAACTAACGGTCAGATTCAAAATTGCTTCCAGAAAGGAGAGGGAACGAGAAGGGCACAGGATGGAGCTGGGCCCTTCCTTGATTTCACTACATCCCATTGGCCAGCTAGTAGCTGAACGGCTCTCATACTCTCCTCTCCCCCAGCACGGCATCCCTGTGCTACTGGACCCCCTTGCCTCTTCCTTTATCCCACCCTCCCTTCCTGTAGTATAGATAGTGAACTATGTTTCCGGGACACCCAAGGTCTAACTGATCGCTTTTGGGGGCAGGTGGGGAGGGGAGGGGAGGGGAAGAGAAATCAGAGAGGAAATTTTCCCACTGGGCCAAGGAGGAGGTCCAGTGGGTTTTTCCATCTTTCTTGCAAAACTGTGAAGTCATAGTTAGGGTTAAGAAAATTAAGATTTAGAAGTTTAATATTAAAAGGATAATATAGGATTATGTAGCTCATCACAACGTGCAGCTGGTGTCCAATGCGGCGTAAGGCTAAAAAGGGCAGCTCCCTGAGGCAAATAAGGCCTGGGATTTTTGCTGATGGACCTTGTGCCTGTAAGGGAAGACCTGAAGTCTTGCAGGCTAAGGTCCCCTCTTTTGTAATCCTTATTCTGCCTTTCTGGGGGTAGGCTCAGACGTCTATCCTGTGTTATTGGTTAGATGCAATACTGTAACCCTCCATTGGACCCAGTTAAGTGCCTGGTATGTGAGATAGGTGGGCATAAACTGCCCTTACCCAGTGTTAAGAAGTGATAATAAAACTTCAGCCTGCCACTTAAAATCCATTCCAATGTCTGTCGTTCACCTGCATGTCATGAACAATATGACTTTTGTTATAGACAACTAATTTGAGCTTTTGGGATATTTACAATTTAAAAAAACCGACTAAATTAGCCTGAAAAAAATTCTGAAGACTAAGATTAGTCTTAAATTTTCAGGGAGAAATACCAGGTTAAGGCAAACGGTTGTGATAAAGAGATTTTTACTTCTGGTTTCTTTTCAAGACTTTCAATCCTAAACTTTTATTTAATGTTAGTTGTTATTCACAGATAGACTGCCTCGAAACATATATTTGTACTTAGTTGTGCCTTACAGGAAATGTAACACCAGAAAGGGAAACTTCCAGGCTTGCATATCAGTCCTGCACCCATCTGTTTGTCATCTTGCTACCTCTGTGACAAGATTCAATTCCGGGGAGAAATACTTGAGAAATGTTAGACTATAATTACAAAGAATGTCACAATACAAGACCTAAGAAGAGCTCTTGTCTTTTTCACCAAAAGAAGTTGGTCCAATAAAAGACATTACTTCATCCACCTTCTCTCTCTAAAATACAAAACCCTTTAACACCTTTAGATCAGAAGGTAGCAAACATTTCATCCCCAAAAAGGAGATCTGACCAAGAAGATGGAAAACACAGAGGGTAATGTGGACACTTAGGCTCTGAAGACAAATTAGTGCATTTGCAAAATATCAGCAGTACATAAGAGCCCAATACAAATAATTTGAGTAGAAAGTTGTCTCAGCTATCAATTTTTCTTCCTTAAGAATGGCATATCTACTGATTCTCTCCTATGGGTGAGGAGAACAGAAGAAGGAACAGCGGGGAAGTGAGGATTAGATGAGATAGTAGTTGGAGAGAAAAAAAGGTTTCTCTACTGAAAATGAAGGCATATTGGAGAGATTATAAGGAGCTCCTGAACTACCTGCCTCTCTCTTTAGTGGAGGCAAAAACTTCTGAAAAATGTTAGTGGATAGATGGCTCCAGCTAACTGGTCAGAGAGAGCATGACCCATTCACAGAAGATCAACGGGGCTGCCTCTTGAGAACCAAAAATTTGTAAATGAAAATTCACAACACAATGTGAGAATTCTCAGGATGACAGAAGACAAAGATGTAACAGATACTGCCACATATGCAGAAAATTTTATAGCATATTTGTTAAATTCTGACAGTAACACAATCTGGTCTCTATATGTAAAGGTACAGGATTCTCCTAAGAGGCAGAGATCGGGCAAGTGGACCAAGGTTAATTGATACTTGGGCTAAAGAAGGGATGAAGGCTGCACAGAACGAAAAGTATATATCAAGGATCCAAGTTTATTTATCCCTAGCCCAAGTCCTGCTAGGTCGCTCTGAAAGAAAGTGCACAGCAACACAACACACATTTAAGTTTGATGAGAAACTATCACAATACTTGCTCCATCAACATCAAAGTCAAGTAAAACAATCAATCACATTTTCTGGGATACTGACTTAGTTGAGACACTATAGTGCAAAAGGTGAAATTTGACAACATAGCACATGTATAGTATGCGGTAGAAAATGAATAATAAGACCTGCTGCTCTTCCTCACTGTACAAAACAAGAATTGATAAGACTAAATACAATTTCAGAAAAAACACTTTGAAAGAATTATATAGTTTGCAAAGTAAATCACTCAAAAGTTAGGAAATGCCAGAATAAAATTGCCTGTGCAATCTTGATTTGCCCCCCTTCTGTGTATGCATTATAGATCTTTAATACATAATCACATACTTTTTTTTTTTTTAAAGCGGGAGTAGACTATTCTCCTCTTTGTGGACAAGCCATTACAGAAGGATGAAACACTCACATTGCCTGCCGGTTTCACAGCTCTATGTTAGACAGCTGAGTAGCACTGAGACTTAGGAATCCTAGAGTCAAATATAGGTTCAGGAGGGGAGCATGCAGAAGTAGTTATAAACCCTTCTTCGCCTGTCATTGACTCCCAACCCTACTTAGTTTCCTTCCATGCATACACCTGAGGCTCCTCCCCAGTCCCCCATTCCTGGAGTTTTTTTAGTGGCTGGCAGCACTATACTCTGAAGATTCCATCTGAGTGTGCTCCACCCCACACAACTCCTACACACCAGCTGGACTGAGCATGCTTGATTCCCAACATACCATGATTATACACTATATAGCAAAAGTTGATCTTTGTTAGACAAGATAAACAGACTAACTTTTCCAATCACTTCAGAAACAGGCCAAGGAAACTGAAACAGACAGAAGAAGAGGTGGAAAGGGAAGGATTGGATATGGAATATTAACTCTTACTTGGCAGTTATTCAATTAATGTTTATGCAGTGTCTCAATGTATTTGACCTGTTTCTTGTCAAACCCCATAATTCTTGGCTTAGTGATTAATACTATTAACATAGTTACTGGTTATGACAAGTGTATTTCCGCTGAATCCATAATTAGGCTTATAATTTTTTCATAACTCTGTATTAACAAATGTGGTTTATCCTTTGATGTACATCTGTCATAACAATGAAGAAACCTAACTGCAGGTGTAACATTAAAAGAAAATGGAGTAGTATTGTCATATAGGCTGCACAATTGTATAAACTTAAAGATCTGCTCTGTGAATTAACAGTATTGTATGCTTAACGTTGTAGAATGGGTTGATATTAAGTGCTCTGATTTTTAGAGGTGATGATAAGTACCCACAACTCCCATATCATCTGGATTTGTGGGTATAAGCGGTTTTCCACAAGGAAAACTTGAGAACTGAGAATTAAATTATGCAATCAAACATACCATCTCCTAAGACCAGAGGGAAGCTATCCAAGATTTAATTTTATTTAAGACCTTTACTTAGGTTTCTGCTTAATGCCACACTCGTTAAAGAATATTAGCTCAATCTCAAAAGGGAGAAGTCTAAGAAGAATACATAATTCTGTTGAATTTAACATCAAATCCAAGAACAACTATTAATTTGCCAAAACATGGTGGCTCCATAACTATTTCAACAGCCAGAGAGGAAAACAAGAGATTAGCCAAAAAGCCAAGAAAAAAATATTCACTTATAATTGTTGGTATAATATGTGAAACAACCTTAGATTTTTTCAAGTTTGCTTTGTTCATAAAGTTGCTGAGTCAGATGCTGGGACAAAGGAAGATGAAAGAACAAGAATTCAGAATGCACACAAGATTAATGAAAGTGTTGTTAGTGTACTTTTATTTTCAGTAAATTAAGTACTATTCAATGATGCCAAATTGACAGCCGTGGAGAGTAAAAACGCTGTTAACTTACCACAGAAACACAGCACAGGCACCATGTTGCAGAGGAGCAGCTTCCCTACATTGCTCCAAACCATTGCCTAGACCTCAATATTTTGTTAATTTCATTCTGCTGCACAGAGAACATGGAGCTAAGGAGCAGAGGAATAAGGAAGAAATGCTGACTGGTTATTCTGGCTTGCACCAGTTCACTAACCCCTTGCATGAGCAATCCAGTCTCCTTGGTCAATATGTTTAAGACACCTGTTATAACAGGTATCAAGTTAGGACAAAAACAACTATTTTATTAAAGTTACATTTTCAAAAGGTGGTAGGTCAGATATTTCTTACTCAAGGAGTCACTTATGCATTGTGAATTATGCAATGATTTTTATATATTAAGACTTTCTAGGCTTTCTGCCTCATCATGCTATTCTGTTATGAAATAGGACAAAAGAGATAGGAAATAGTAAGGAGACTTCTGATGTAATGGGGGCTAATACCACTTTAATGCAGAAAACAGTCTTTTTTTTTAATATCTTTTCCAGGGGACCAAATTGCTTAGGAGATTGGTAATAGGATACTGAGCTTTTCACCTCTAGGTCACTGGATTCAATATGGCCTAGATCAGTAGTGACTTGAAATCATTACCATTTGATGCGAGTTTGGAGCTTAGGTGAAATGTGTTTGTGGTCACAGACTAGCTCTTAGTGGACCACCCCATAACTGACACTAACGGGTATCTTTCTTGGCAGTCTCAAGAAAGAGACCCTAGATTGATTGGGCATGTAGACTGAATTAACTTCTCAACCCACGGCAAGCCCTTTGAATCAGCATTGAGGCACACTGGCATGGGGAAGCTTGTACTGCTGTTGTCCATGAGGTACCTGTCCCATGAATAAACAGGACTTCTTTCTAGTGCTGTCAACTCAGCATAACTGGAACATATATAATAAAAAGGGTAGACTTGTTTCAAATACTGTCTTTATTGTGTCTCTACATAGTATAGTTTCCTTTAAAAGTGTTACAAGGCTAGTTGGTCTTAGGTAGCCTATTAATGCAGAACAAACCAGAAAAAGGCTAATTTATTAAAACATCTGATTTGTACAACATCTTAATCCAGCTAAAGTAGAAGTAGCTCATTCAAGGAATTAACATTTTTTTTTAACAGCCTGGAAACTGTATTCAGGTAATCCATAATAAGATGTCTGACTCAAACAAGCAGCATATTACTTGCTACTAAAGAAAAAGCATTCTCAGATTTCAAAGCAGCACAGATGTGGTAAGATTCAAGGCAGAAGAGAGCAGGTGGTGAGGTAACTGACAATTATAAAATGTGCAAGATTATAAAAAGACTAAGATTTGTCAGTATCCATTTTTAAACTAAAAATAATAATTTAGTATTTAAACTGTGTTTACATCACCATGTTGTACATAGAATAACTAATTAAACCTCAACTCTATGAAGGACTACCTACCACATAAATGTTTCACTATGAGCTATCAAATAAAGGCTTCATTACTAAAAATGTTTCTCGGTTATCGATAACGCATCCATGAAATACAGCACTCTGGTAACCAAGGCTGAGAAAAACCAAACACACCACTTTAATCAAGAAGACTACATTACCCAAATGAAACTACAACCTACAGTCCAATAACTGGAAAAGGTGGCCAGTGTCTCAATCCCTGCACCTAACAATGAACTCTGCATACACCAAAATATAAACTAAATAAAACCATTTAAAATATTTCTTATAGTGTGGGTGGAGTCTGAAGTGAAGTAAGCTAAAGAAAATGCATGTTATATAAGCTCCTCAGCAACGTGGGATAATTTAAATGGTTTTTACTACCCTTGCTTTAGAAAAATTGAGCCAGATGCTCCTACAATTTCAAACACCCAAATGCCAACAACGCTGCAGGACAAAATGAAAATAAAAAATAATGAGAAACATGACTTTCTGCCCACACACATTTGGTCCAGCTGCAAAAGATCAGGCACCATCTTTCCCCACCTTTATCTCTGCTTTACAGTGTAAGCAAATATCAAAGAACTGCTGACGTCTCAATGTTAAAATGAATAAGATCCAGAGAATTCATTCTTTATAAAGGTGGAACCTGGAATACTATTTTCTGAGGCCAATGGACTTAAAATAATAAATGACATGAAATGAACACCAGATTCTGGAAGGAGAAAGTTTGAGGTTTGTGAGATAATACAAGGGGTGCAAATCCTGGCTCCACTGAAGACAATGGCAAATCTCACACTGACTTCTGTGGGGTCAAGATTTCACCCAAGAAGAACTGTTTACAGATTGTGCCATGCACATTCACGAAGACAGAAAGTACATTATAAACCACTAAAAATGAAATCAGAGCAAAACACATCAGAAGAGTATTAGGAAACCCCACTGGGAGAGAAGGCATCCACTAAGAAGTCATGACTAAAATGATTCCAGCATCTAATCCAGCACAGGACCCAATCCATACTCAGCAAAAAGAAACCCCAATTCCTACTGGAGCCTCTGGTTAATACTGTAATATACATTTATAACAATTACTGTTCCCAGATGCCCACCTGGAGAATGCAAACTTTATAGCAGTATCATGACGACAGATATTTCAGAATAAGACAGGCATCTGAGAGCAGGTTAGCAGTAGGAATTTACAAAATCCTAATGTAAGATTTACATCTAGTTACCCAAAGCAGAAAAGAGAGCTTACATTAAATGTTAAAAAGTCTTAGAAGGGTTTTGAGGCCACTATCCTGTACTCAGCAACATAGAGACGTATAAGGATAAAATGTTATGTCTGGGATGAGAACTCTGCCCCCAAAAGGTTGGGCATAGTGAAGTCTGACTCTTGAATGGACAACTCGGACTGAGGAAGAGGAATATTAACCTGAATGATTGAAATATTCAATTCTAATAAGAGTATTTTTGTCTCTCTGCACAAATTGTGTCATGGATTTGGCCTACCTAACTTATCTGAAAGACTAGGAGTACTTGTGGCACCTTAGAGACTAACAAATTTATTTGAGCATAAGCTTTCATGGGCTATATCGAAGAAGTGGGATGTAGCCCATGAAAGCTTATGCTCAAATAAATTTGTTAGTCTCCAAGGTGCCACAAGTACTCCTGTTCTTTTTGCGGATACAGACTAACACGGCTGCTACTTTAGTCATTCAAACAATTATATTTGGTAAAGAGTTATTTTATTGATGTGCAATCAAGTTCACCCCGCACAAGTTGATACAAGTGATATACTTTTTAGTAGTTTAATAATTAAGTAAATTATTTATTGAGGCTTGGGTACCTGACCTGCATTAATTCTGTGACTATGTTCAACTATACATACACACTCACACACTTGCATATATTATATTTTATAAACATAACTGCATCCTGCCCACATTCCCAATCCCCCAGTGCCAAACACACATTAAGCAGAGGGAAAAAATACAATGAAACCAGATATTTTATATGCAATTTTTATTTTGGATTTGGACATGCTCTATGGTTGATTTATTTATGTCATGAGAATTAACAAAAATATTTTTCCTTAGATAGATGAGGACAAAACAGTTGAACAAGATTTTAAAGCATATTTATCATGCAGGAGTTTTGTGCTCATTTTAAAAAAACTGAAAAAGAAAATGCATCTAAGGGTACGCCTATACCCAGCCGCTAGTTCGGCGGCTGGCAATCGAACTTCTGGGTTCGACTTATCACGTCTTGTCTGGACGCGATAAGTCGAACCCGGAAGTGCTCGCCGTCGACTGCGGTACTCCAGCTAGACGAGAGGAATACCGCGGAGTCGACGGGGGAGCCTGCCTGCCGCGTGTGGACCGAGGTAAGATCGAACTAAGGTACTTCGAACTTCAGCTACGTTATTCATGTAGCTGAAGTTGCGTACCTTAGTTCGATTTGGGGGGTTAGTGTAGACCAAGCCTCAGGCTTCAGATCTCACTAACCACTCAAGATACGTTCTCCTCTATTTACCATAGCCTCAGAATCCCTTTGAGTGTCTCTTTACAGACATCCCAAGTAAACTGTGCAATTTTACTTCTATCAGAAACTCCTACCATAGGTCCAATTGTAAGACAGTGTTATATACACCCTGCTTATAAAAACCCTGATATCTTTTTCCTGAAATATAGCTATATATAAAAAAAATACATGCAAGTTTGAGCAATAGAAAACATTCTTTTAATCCATGCACTTTGGGAGCATTCTGCCAGTTATATTTCGAGACGTGCGGTCCCTATCTGTATTCCATTGAGGATTATGCGCATGGGCCACGCACCCAGAGCTTTTCAAAGTAGTAGTGTCTGTCAGTCCATGCATGCGCCCTTGTACCACCTCATGGTTTCACCTCAGGCGATAAATGGTGGAGCAGATCTGCAGCAGAGGGGAAGTATGACAAGATTGGAATACAGATAGGAACCTCCTCCAGTTACAGGTAAGTAATCTCCTCTTTTTCGAGTGATGGTTCCTATTGTATTCCACTGAGGGTGATTAACAAGCAGTACCTAGATAGGAGGAGGGTGCGAGGAAGATGCCGGAACCATGGAACGGAGAACAGCTGCCCCAAATGAGGCATCTGTTGCAGAGTCTTGCACCAGGGCACAAAGGGAAGAAAAGGTGTGTACTGAACTCCACGTAACCGCCTTACATATGTCCATAAATGGCACATCGTGGAGCACAGCCATAGTTGATGCTTGCACTCTAGTGGAATGGGCCCGTATTCCACCTGGTGGGGACCGCCCCAACAACTGATAGCAAAGCATAATGCACTCTGAGACCCATTTTGACATTCTCTGGGTGGAGATGGCCTGCCCCTTAATTCTCTCTGCTATGGCAACAAATAGTCTAGGAGACTTCCGAAATGGCCTTGTCCTTTGGGCCCCAGCCTTTTATCTACAATGTACATTAAGGGAGTGAAGCCACCATTCCTCCTTTGAGATGTGCGGTTTTGGAAAGAAGATGGGCAGATGTATGGGTTGGTTGAGATGGAAATGGGAAACCACTTTCGGTAGAAATCTGGGATGCAAGCGCAGTGAGACTTTGTCCTTATGGAACGTGGTGAAAGGGGGATTTGCTATCATGGCCCCAGTTCGTCAACCTTTCTTGCAGATATCAGAGGGGTGGCCGTGTTAGTCTGAATCTGTAAAAAGCAACAGAGGCACCTTTGGCACCTTTAAGACTAACAGAAGTATAGGGAGCATAAGCTTTCATGGGTAAGAACCTCACTTCTTCAGATGCAAGAAGTGAGGTTCTTACCCACGAAAGCTTATGCTCCCTATACTTCTGTTAGTCTTAAAGGTGCCACAGGACCCTCTGTTGCTTTCTTGCAGAGATAACAACAATCAGGAATGTGACCTTTATGGAAAGAACAGAAAGGAAGCAGGAGTCCAGCAGTTCAAAGAGCGAGCTCATCAATGCTGTAAGGACTAGGCTGATGTTGCTCTGAGGAGCGATAGGCTGAACAGGAGGATATTTGCAAACAAGACCCTTCCAGAATTGGGCAAAAGGTGAGTGAAAACCAAATGCCCCTCCACAGGAAGGTGGAAAGAATAGATAGCCACTATCTGCCCCTTCATGGAGCTGAGAGCGAGCCCTGAGGACTTCCTAGATAGGAAACAGTCTAAGAGCATCAGGATGCCCACAGCCTCAGGGGCAAGACCTTTCTGCTGGGCCCAGGAAATGAAACATGTCCATTTGGCTTGGTAGGATCTCCTCGTGGAGTCCTTCCTGCTACTCAAGAGGACATCTCATACTGCCGACAAACATTCCCACACTAACGGAGGTATTCATCCAAAAACCAAGCTCTCAGGTGAAGTGTCCGTGGATCTGGGTGCCTGAATCTGTCATGTTTTGTGAGCAGTTTTGGGAACGTCGGAAGAGGGAATGGAGGATGCTTCGACATGAAAAGAAGAGGAAGAAACCAGACCTCCAGAGCCCAGAATGGGGCAATCAGGATGGAGTTGCTTTCTCTTGTCAGAGTTTGTGAAGAATCTTGGCAGGCGCGGTAAGGGAGGGAAGGCATAATTGATTTGGTCTGACCAGTCGACAACCAAGGTGTTACCCTATGAATGGGCACAGAGCCCTCCCCTGGAACAGTACTGGATGCACTGCATGTTGGCGTGAGAGGCAAAGAGATTCCTGACCAGGTCCCTCAGCTACCAAAAACGTCTGTGATTACTGTGTTGTGCAACTCTATTCATTGGTCAGTCATGAAGTTCCTGCTCAGAGCATCAGTAATTGCATTTGGAAGATAGGCTGCTGACAATAGCAGTTTGGATTGTAACAGTTTGGGGCAGAGCCCCCTTGCTCCTGCCTCTGCTAAGTCCACAAAGTTACTCTGAGACCCTGGGATTAGTATCCGCCGGTGAAGTTTATTTACAGGCTTGTTCACACCACTGTTTCACCACGTACAGTTGGCCCTTCGCCATCTACAGGCAGGAGGGAGGAGACAGCTACCTCCCTGCTTCCATTCCCTGTCTTTTCCCTGTCTTCCTGCTCCTCCCTTTGCTTCCTTCTCCTGAGGCTTTTATTCACCCAGGGCTAATTAGGCAGCAGCTGTTGCTGCCTCCCCAATTAGGGAAAGGTTATCTATCCCCCCTAAATGGGAGCTGGCATGACAGAAGGCTGAATCAGTAACCCTTTGTCCAGCACCCCGTCACAAGGATACAGAGGGCATTGCACCACTTCCACACACAGCACTTGAGCCTTGTTGCTTGTTTATGTAGTAAACTGTTGTGGTGGTGTTTGACATGATGAGAACTTGACAAGAGTGGATGGATGGTAAAAAACATGACATGTCCAGCATACTGCCCAAAGTTTCAGGAAGTTGATGTGCATCCTGGCTTCCGAGCATTCCAAGTTCCTTGCGTCATGTAATCTCCAATGCAACCGTTATGATCATCATGCTTGGAGAGGATGGAAGGAAGAGCATTCCGGAACAAACTTGGTGCGGCTCTGCCCACCACTGAAGGGAATAGATGACTTCTAGTGGAATGGTGAGAACAGTGTCCACAGGTTGGTGCATAGGGGAGTAGACTCCTTGCAGCCATAGTGGTAGACAGTGGGAGCGCAGGCGAAGGCCATGACAAACATGCATGCTGTCACGTGATCGAGGACAGAGACAAGTCTTGCCTGAGACCGAGGGGTTTGATATCACTGAAGCAATCAGGTCCAGTTATATCTGGAACCTGTCCTTTGATAGATATGCATGAACTCCAGGGACCGTGTTTCACTCCACAGACATTCACATGCACGCCTAGGTAGGAGAGGAGAAGAAGGAGCTGGGACGTCAATTCTTGAGTTTCCCTTCTAGACCGCACTGCCAGCAGCCAGTCGTCCAGGTAGGGCAAGACAAGGACTCCTTCCCCTCAGAGGTGAGCTGCTTCCACAGGGAAAACCTTTGCAAAGGCTCATGAAGCAGTGGTACGTTCAAATGGGAGAACCCTGTACTAGAAGTGCGGAGGACACATCGTGAACCTCAGAACCATCTGTGGGTCATGTGGATATCAATGTGGAAGTAGGTGTCTTGCATATTGAGAGCCATAAACCACATGCCTTTTTCTAGCGAGGGAATGATGGCGGCAAGCTTGACCATACGGAACTTTGGCTTGCAAATGGAAAGGTTGAGGCACCAGAGATCCAGAATTTGTCTCCATTCCCCCTTCTTGGGCACCAGGAAATAGTTGGAAGAGAACCCTGTGCCCTGAAAGTTTGTGGAGACTTTGAGACAAGACCAGGGTGGGGGGATGTGGAGGAGGTAGCATCATAAACTCGATCATATAGCCAAGACAAATGACCTCCAGGACCCACTTGCCCATTGTTATTGCACTCCATGCTAGCAGAAATGAGATTGAGATGGCCCTCTAAAGGGATGGCTGTAAAGAGTGTTGGGGTGCAAACTGGTTGATGGCTCTCTAGATGCACTCAAATATCGCTTACGTGAAGATTGACTATTCTGCATGGAGGACTGCTCTGGTGTACCAGGCAGACAGGCTCTTTCTTCCTTTGGGTGCTTAGGTCGAGGCTCGCAAATGGCAGAACAGGGGAGCTTTGTAGCATTGTGTAGAGAGCAGGCAACAAAATTTTCATTTGGGCGCTGGCGTATAAATGCCCAGCGATCACAGGTGACTCGAGTCTTTCAGTGCGGGTAAGGAATAATCCATCTTCTGACTGAAGAGGTGTAATTCATCAAAGGTCCTCAATTGTGCTCTGTACCTCCCTAGGAAAGCTTGAGAAGTGTAACCAGGATTTTTTTTTTTTAAATGACGATTCCAGTCGCCATTGTATACAAGGACGAGTCTGCGGAATCAACTGCAGTCTCAAATATGATTCTAGTGGACAACTTGCCCTCCTCCAAAATAGCTTGGAAGCAGGCACAATCCTGCTGGAGTAGCTTGTCCACAAAGTCCGCCATCTGGCCATAGTTCAAAAGTCAAGGTAGTTCAAAATACGGAACTGGAGGCTGGCAGAGGAAAAGACCT
This sequence comes from Malaclemys terrapin pileata, assembly GCF_027887155.1. Classification (NCBI taxonomy): domain Eukaryota; kingdom Metazoa; phylum Chordata; order Testudines; family Emydidae; genus Malaclemys; species Malaclemys terrapin. Next base: position 250,594,013 of record NC_071506.1, read on the forward strand.
TCCTACCCTCAAGGTCTAACCTCTTACCCTCCTTGTCAGAGGGGTAGGAGTGTGGATGCTGCTGTTTGGCACACCCTGTGAACCACCAAGGAATTAGGCAGAAGGTGGGAGAACAGAAACTCAGACCTACTGGAGGGGACACAGTGTCTCTTTTTTGCCCACTTCATGGTGGGGGAGCACATGGCTGGGGTATGTCACACAGTACATGCCGGTTGGTGAATGGCACCGTTGATTGGTAGAACCATTCTGGCCAGTACCAGTAGATATAAAATGTCTAGCAGGTGGTGCAGTCTGTCCTGCACCTCTTTCAACAGGAATATGAAGAGCATTAGTTATTCTTCTTAGCAACTCCTGAAATTGATGATAGTCATCAGAGGAGAGGAAGGTGTCAACGACACAGCCATGTCTGGGGACGATGAGGGAAGCCTCTTCAGATCCGGCGGTACCATTGGAGCTGGGCTTACTGATGCATCATCCAGTCCCAGTTCTGAATGTCTACTTGATGAAGGATGGGGCAATAAAATGGGGAACTCCTCCCAGTCAGATCGGGATGGTTCTGAAGCTTGATATTGGGCCACGATCTCCAATATGGCCAACCTTGTTGATCCTGATGCTGCTGTGGCAGTGCCCATGGAGCTGGGTACCAATGGTTCCTAAGCAAAGGCATTGGAGGGTATTGCCACTGCGCCATCGGACCCTTCAGGCAGGCATACCTTTGGAACAGAAGTGGTGGACCATGTTTATCCTAGTCCTTCGACTTGGAGGAACCAGAGTCCGGTACAAATGGAGGTGCCAATGGAACCGACAAAAAGATGTGTGTTGTAGGAAAATGACCAGAGAGTGTCAGATCTGATGTAGGAGAGGGGGCCCTTTTAGCAGGAAAGTGGACCAGAGCACATGGAAATCTCATTCCTCCAAGGCAAACAATTCATGAGGTCCAGGAGCACATTCCAGTCTCTCTGGAGTCATGGACAGAATTGGAGCTGGTAAGGGATCCTGCCTTGGGACTGACGATTCACAGGCCATCGGTAGAACTGATGCAGGAGGAGTACACTGCTCGGGGACTCGCAGATCCAGCAAGCGATGCGACTTCTTGTTGCTCTTGTGGGCCTTGGAACGCGCCGCTCCTCCATGGCAGGAACTTGTGGATAATGCAGCGTCTTTCTGGGATCTGGAGAAAGACTTACTGCCATGCTTATGCACATTCTTCCATGACTTGTGGCTAGGCCCCTGTGTGGGACCCACAGCGCTGGTACCGGTGGAACTGGACTGGGACTGCATGGTAGGAGGCACGCTCCAGGACTGCTCAGACTGATTTATGGGGGTAGGGGTAGAGGATGATGAGGAAATGAGGATGGAGGGGGGTGTCCCCCAGCCAGGATCCGACTGCAGCCCCATGGCAACCTCCATGAGGTACTTCTTAAGGCAGAGGGCCTACCCTTCCCAGGTACAGGCAGGGAAGGAAAGGCAGATACTGCACCTGAATGGGACGTGGGCTTTCCCCAAGCAGTAGACACAGCATTAGTGCTCGTTGCTGACAGGAAACATGCGGCGTCAGGAAGCGCAGATTTTGAATCTCGGCATCTTTGCCATAATCCAGTACCCAGGCGTGAGTGCTGGGGTTGGGGGTTTGGCGGGAAACCGCCAAAGCAGCACCCCAAAGTTCTTAATCCTAAGAAAGTACTAAAAACTACTACAAAAACAACAAAACTCTGACCATGTACAAGAATAAAAACAGTTTTCCTGTCAGATTTATTTAGTTTAAGTTATATGGACCTTAATTTAACTATAAATCATTCCAAAACTGCAAGTCTCTTCAGCATCTAAAGATTATGCTTTTGTGATGCTACATGTGTGTCACCACATACATGTGATAATTAAGGATGACATGTTGCTAGCAGAGATAAAATTTCTGGGTCTGGTTTGTGTTTAAAAAATTATAAAGATTGCCTAATTCTAAAACTACCTGTGTGCTGAGCACAACTACAAACTACATTTAGACTGGTACAAATATAAACAATGGGGAGAGATGGAAGATACAGTCCTTCCACCTAAATATGGGGGAGAGGGGGGCGGAGGGAAGAGGGAAATAAGACATTCTGGAGAGAATATCTGCTCACCTTCACTTTTCTCGCGTGGGTACAAAAATGTTTCCCATTATTAATGCAAAGTACACATTGGCTTTTATAGCCATATTTTGAAAATGAGGTTTTGGTACTGGCACCCTGCTGCCTGTGAATGCCAGCTGGGCAAGGTGATAAGGAGTCATACCTCCAATCCCAAGTTCCTGGTCTATTTTACCCCTCAGGGTAAATCATGCTTCTCTGCTGCCCTTTACATTTTCTGTCATACCTTAAACATGCTACCCCACCATATATAGCATAAGTTCTTGCTATTAAGTCCTCATACTCGAGGAAGGAAATACACCTCTCAGGGCTCCTCACACAAATTATGCTCACATACAGTAGAACCTCAGAGATATGAACACTAGAATTACAAACTGACCAGTCAACTGCACACCTAATTTGAAACCGGAAATACGCAATCAGGCAGCAGCAGAGACCAAAAAAAAAAAAAAAGGGGGGGGGGGGGCAAATACTGTATGACTAAGCACAATAACAAGCAATGGGAAGTGCAAACGTGTCACACTTTCAATTGACACAAAGCTAGAAATACTAAAAAACCTCAACAATGGTATTAGCCTCAACAACATAGCAGTAAAATATGGTATCGGGAAATCAACCATCACAGGTATTCAGAAAAGCCAGGAAAAAAAATAAAGCCACTTGCAAAAGAAGTCAAAGACAGCAGAGCAGTAAAAAGCTGGTGTATTGGATGCAAAGTCAATGCTGCTGATTTTAATAAGGCAATCCATCTGTGGTTTGCACAAGATCAAAAGGCACTACTATAAAGCAGTGTGATGGTTACAGAAAAGACAAAGTTACTCTACCGAGAACTATATCCAGACAAAGGAGAGGACCATTTTAAAGCAAGCCCAGGGTGGCTCTGTCGGTTCAAAAATCGGCATGGAATACAGCAGTTGGGGATGCAAGGAGAGTCACTGACAGCTGACTCTAATGTCACGGGTTAATTTAAAAACATCTTCAAATCATTTATTGAACAGCATGAACTTACCTGGGACCAAGTGTTTAACTGCAACAAGATGGGCCTGTACTGGCACCTGCTTCCAAACAAGACACTGGCAAACAGTTCATAAAACCAGGTGAAGAATTTCAAACCCAGTAAAGATCGGGTCACGCGAATGGCTACTTCTAACACAAGTGGGGATTTCCATCATTCACAAAAGTGTGAAACCTCACTGCTTTGCAAACGTCACTATGCCAGCTCTATCTGTCCATTACTACAGCCAGTGCAGTGCTTGGATGGATAAAGGCATTTTCTCCAACTGTTTTTTAAATACTTTGTTCCACTTGTGAAAGACTACTTTATGTCAAAATCATTACCTATCCAAGCTGTGCTGCTGATGGATAATGCTCCATCTCACCCTGCCATTGAAAATCTATTGATAAAAGATGGAAGCATTTTGTATTTGTTTTTGCCACTAAACATTATAAGCCTCATTCAGCCAATGGCAAGACATTCTGGAAAACATGAATCATTGATACAAGCTACCATGAGAACTGAATTGGTACGAGGAACAGTGACACGGACAGTGAAAGTGACAAGAAGGAGGGTGAGACCACCAAGAAGTTCCCACACATGCAAGCAGAAGAGTGGCTTGAACAACAGCCTGAAGCCATACCGACGAACCTAATGATGGTTCAAGAGTTATGCACGTTGGCAGCAAAAAAGCATGTTAGCAACCTCAAGCAGAGTAACATTAAAGATTTTTTTCAAGTCTACATAGTTTATCCTATAGTACTTAAGCAGGATAGTTAAGTTTGGATACTTTTTTTTGAAATTGTCATAAAGACTAGTGCCAGTATATTTTGCAACAGCATTTTTTTTTTAGTTAGTGCTATTTGAATGGACATTTAAATTGGTGGACTTTTGCACTGGCATTTTTTTTCCTCAAGGATAACAAACACTAAAAAAAAGCAATTGAAATACAGTACTGTGCTAAACGTAAACTACTAAAAAAATAAAGGGAAAGCTTAAAGAATTGACAAGGTAAGGAAACTGTATCTGTGCTTGTTTCATTTAAATTAAGATGGTTGTAAGCAGCATTTTTCTTCTGCATAGTAAACTTTCAAAGCTGTATTAAAAGTCAATGTTCAGTTGTAAATATTTGAAAGGCCAACCATAATGTTTTGTTCAGCATTAGGAACATTTCAAAGTTACAAACAATCTCCACTCCCAAGGTGTTCGGAACTCTGAGGTTCTACTATAAGTGTGAAAGGCTGCTGACCATTTCAAGAGCTTGAGTCATGTTAGGTCTGTGGGATTTGTCCTCATCTTTTTTTTCCTTCAATGCTATTTCCCCCCACCTCCCTCCACCCCAACTCTGTCTGCTCTTCTCGAAACAGCATGGTAAATAAATCCACAAGTTCCCCTTTCCAACCTTTTCCTTAAACCCTTTAGACCAATGGCTATCCCCCCACATAAGCTCTAGAGAGGTTAGCTGCTAGGTCTCCTGCCTGGGTTTCATTAGGAATGATGTCACCTGGTGAAGGACAGGAACTCCCTAATTGCTCTATATTCCTTTGCAGGATATCAGTCCCACACCAAACTTGTGAGTGCCACCCCTCCTCTGGGAGGGCCCCATTCTCGTCAGGCAGGCTGCCCCACCTACAGGCCACAAATGCCAGTGATTTTACCAGGTCACCCTACATCCCTTGGGGGGAAGTGTCCAAGAAAGGAGTGACCTGGGCCTTGCCCCTGAAGGCCCAGGTTTGCAATCCCTCTGTCAGTATCTGCGGGCTGCTGGAGAACCCACCACCAGGGCTGGATTACCCAATAGGCAGACTAAGCCCGTGCTTAGGGCACCAGCAAAGCAAGGGGCACCCAAAAAAAATGGTTTTTGTTTTTTGTTTTTGAAAAAAATTGATATTTGATAGTTCAAAAAAAGCATCAAAGAAGTCAGCATGGGAAAAATCAGAACTTTGTTAGACTTCCTTACACTCCACTACACACACTTCCCCCATTTTTCTGTTCTCTTTTTATTACTTATCCCCACCTAAACCAGGGGGGCATCCTACTAATGTCGATCAAAATAATGTGAGGAAATAACATCCTGTCATGTATTGCAATACATTTATGTTTTATTATTGATATATTCTTCTGAGTTACACGTACTTGATTTGTTTTTTTCTCTCTTGTGTAATATATATATACACACACACACACACACACACACACAAATTGTGTGTGTGTTGTGTTGAAATCTCTTTCTAATACTCGCTGGGACATGCAGTGGCAACAAGTGCAATTCTGGAGTCCTACTCAAAGTTTGTGGATGCTTTAGAAAGTATAGTTGAAGACCAATCACAAAAGGGAGAAACTATACGAGAGGCAGAAAACATTGCAAACAAGATGCAAAAACTAGAGTTTGTATTCATGTTGACCACGTGGAATGAAATTTTACAACACTTACCACACAAGTCAAGCTCTCCAAGAAAAAGAATTGGATTTGAAAACATGTGCAGACCTCTGTCAATCATTAGCAGACCACTTACACACTTTGAGGAATGATTTTGAAAGATCTGAAGACATATCAAAAGGTATCTTGCCTGATACGAACTACAAAGAAGCCCAGTCCTGCAAGCGAATCAGGAAAAAACAAGCAAATGATAGCAGTGCAAGAGAAACAGCATTGAATCCTAGAGACAAATTTCACGTATCTACTTACTACGCTATAATTGATACACTTGAAGCTCATATAAAGAGGAGAGGTGAAGTGTACAAAGACTTATCTGACGAACAATATTCACAAGGTTCCCAAAAGTTAGTTGACTCATACCCTGTTGACTTGAACATGAATCTCTGTGGAGAAGTACGGCAGTTCCACTGTTATATGCATGCAAAGTTTAATGAAACAGGAAAAATGAAATTCAGTCACATTGATCTTCATGACACAATATTGAAAGATGGAATACAATGTGTATTTCCAAATGTAGAGATCGCACTACATATTTTTCTAACATTGATGATTACTAACTGCTCCGCAGAACACACTTTTTCTCATCTGAAAAAAATAAAAAATCCTCAGAGAACAATAATGTGTCAGGACAGACTTGATTCATTTTCCCTATTGTGTGTATGGAAGTGGACATGCTTCGTTGAGTCAGCTTCGATGAACTTATCCAGAATTTTGCAACCATAAAATCTAGAAAGAAGCTATTTTAATTTAAGCATACATGCAAGTTTTGTGTCATTTCAAAAAATACAATTTTATTTTACAGCATAGTAGTGTTTTTATTTTGAATTACATGTGGGTGGGGGCACCATAATTTTTTCAGTGCTTAGGGCCTCTAAAGGTCTTAATCCTGCCCTGCCCACCACCACATCCTGAAGATGCCTGATGAACTTGTTGACAGGTTATGGGAGTGAGGCCCAGGCCCACTCACCTACTCCTTGTCATTCTTATCCACCTCATTGGGGCTTGGACCGTCAATATCCTTAAACTCAGAGCCTGAATCTATCTCGTGGACCGCCTGTATGAGGGGGATACACTCCTCTGACTCACCACCACCCGCAAAGTGAATTGTCCTTGCTGAGGTCCCGGCTCCTGCCCAGCTGCTCTCCTCCTCTTCTGACTCTCCTTCTGGGCCTGTTGCAGGTCATTGATCCTTGTCTGATCTCCCTTCCTGTGAAGGCTGAGCACATCCTTCCGCATGGAGACTGCACTCCCAAGCCCACAAATTCCTGGAAAAGCTGCCCAAATGAACCCTCGCCCGCCTCTAAGGCCACAACTCTCTCTGCCTCCATTAAGGCATAATGTATCCCCTCCCATGCCTACAGGAGGGCACCCCTACTATCTATCCCCTGACTCCTGCTGCCTCACTGCATGTGGGGGAGGGGGAAGGGATGGTGTAGAAGAGACGGCTTCTGGAGCAGGCACCTGCTGAGTTGCTGGTTGTACCCTTGGCTAAGGCCCCACAAGCCTTTTCCCCTCCCCACACCAGAAGCCAGAGTTGGGGGGGCACACCCATGGCCTCTCCTCCTGTACACATGGGGGGGGGGGCGGGGAGAGAGGAGAGAGACACAACGCAACAGACCCAGCCCTGGAAGGGCTGCCCAAGGACACAGGGCCCTTCCCAGCCATCCTAGAGGCACTGCATGATCCCTAGCCTCTCCCCTCCACAGGTCAGGGACTGGGGAGAGCAGTTTCCCTAGAGCAGAGGTTCTTAAACTGGGAGGGCAGCTCCCCTGGATGGGTGCGGAATATATTCTGTGGGGGTATGAGAAGCTTGGGGGGGGCAGAGGGGGAACATACTGTGCACATTTTACCCAGAGCGAAGAATAACTAGCAAAGATGATTCCTCCAGATGTATCAGGTCGTCAGATGGCGCTGTGCATTTTGATGGGTTTCTGTTAAGCTTGCATAGCATTATACAAAGACACTGCCATCTGTACGTCAATCCGTTTGCTACGATGCACTGTGCACATTAAATTGTAAGCAGGCACCACAATCGCAGTTTTGCTTTTGCTCTTATTACAATGGATTGTTGGCTCGTTCGTGCAACAGGGAAAAACTCAAGTAAAAAACAAAGAAGCTGAAACCGATTCAAGTGGAGCCCCACTGCTGCATATGTCGGTACATGTATTTGTGTGGCGGGGGAGAAGTAAAATCCTGCAGACACAAAGAAGGGGGGGTGCAATAAAATACGTTTGAGAACCACTGCCTTAGAGCTATCTACAGCAGGGCAAGCTCACGAATACAGAGCGAGGGCCTTCACCGCCACCAAAACAAATTTAAAAATTTTATTAAGATGTTCAAAAAAAAAGTGAATGGTACAGAGTTTAAGCATAGAAGTTTCTGGTTATCAGGGAATAACGTACAGATTATCAAGGGTGCAAAGTTTGGTTTAAGATGGCGTGGCATAAGGAATACATAATCTGCAATATCCCCGATTGGGGGTAAAAGATTGATGGGTCAAAGTACAGACATTGAGATATGAGGGTATGAAGTTCATAAAGTGGCTATGGAGTGTGGAGTATAATGAGTGGACATGAGGACGAGGATGGATTGACCCTCATTTGGTGAGATTTAATGTTCAGGGAGTTTATGGTTCCAGTTCATATGATCCAACGGAGAAAGGGTCCCTTTCTCGTAGTCGAAGAACGATGTCACTCTGGCCGGTGATGTGTTCAATGTAGATGTCCCTGGACCACCGGATGGTGTCTGAGACCATGAGGCGCCGCATGAACCATGCGTAGCGTCAACCAATCCTGCAGGTCCGCAGCACACGTACTACATGACTCCCAGCCCCCTCTCCTTCAATCAGGGAGAGCGCCGGGAGGGGGCATGGCAACAAACCTAGCTCCCAGCTGCTCTAGCAGCACCATGTGGCCCTCAGGTTCCCCCACTCCAAGGGGAGGTGGGGCACGATCACAGGCACAACCAGGGCTATACCACTTCAGGGCCCAATGGCCCCAGCAGCCTCCCCATGCAGCCCTCCGCCTCCCCACCTTGGGCAGGGAAGGAGTCCGTATGGAATCCCTCCCTGCTCTGACTGACGGCAGAGCCCCCAGGCTGGGATGGATGGGCAGAGGTATCACCCACACAGTGGTCCCCCTCCCCACCGGAGCAGACCTTCTGTCCCTGGGGAAAGCGGCCCCAGGATCCCTCTGCATCTGGACAGCTCCTGTTGCTGCTGCTGCTGGAGGCTGGTGAGTAACCTTTTCTTTGCTGGAAAGGAGCCAAAGGAGGCTTCACGTGTCCCTGCACTGGGCTAAATCCTGGCAGCTGGGAATGCTGACCAATCAGCATCCCTCTCCCTCTGATGGCCAATGGGTGCCAGAGACTCCCAAGGGAAGGTGCTATCTATTGTCCCTTGGTAAGTGTTTCCCCCCTTGCTACAGGCACTATCCCCCGTTCACCACTGGCCCCATGAAGTTCCCTCATCCACTGATGCCGGGGGAGGGATGTGTGTGTGGCATTTCTGCTTTACTGGACAAAGTAAGAAAGATATCAAGGATTACTTCATTGCATTTATTTATTTTTCAAAATCACTGGATCTCCCACTCTCCTAGTCTCTTCCTCCCTTCTAATACTATGTTCATTCCCAAATACACAAAGCCATGTTGGAGTGCACATCTGGATGTGCACTTTGGGCATGAATAAAAGTTCCTTTCCTGATATTTGGATAAAAAAATCTATTTGCATTAATGTTTGCAGAAAAGATAAGAAAACAGAACAAAAATCAGATCAAATAATAATTCAGATGTAACAAAACATGTACACTAATAATTTTCCCTTCATTCTCCCAGGTCTAGTTAAAAGTGATCTGAAGACATGTTAGACAGGTAACAGGAAGGTAAAGGATTAAATGGCTACAAAGTAATATGATAGGTGGCTTAATAGTATATACAGAGCAACAAACTGATGTGATGAAGCAGGATACAAATGGTGACATTTGTATCCTTTAAATATCCTCTAAATCCCAACAAAAGTATATACACTGCACTGTTTATCCATCACCAGAATTCACCTAAAGTCTAAAGTAGAAGCTCAATCTAAACGAGGGAAGCTGCTTGTACCTTCCTTCTGATGAGCTGATCGGAAGAAAATCCAGACATTTAATTGTACATCAGAATGAAAACCAAAGAAACAAAATTTTAGAAACAAATGTTTCAGTGCATCATCTGAAGACATTCATTATTTAACAGATAACTTTTTTATGGAACTTTCAAATTCAGTAATTCCTCTGAATGTCATGTTGCTTGGAAGATAAAGTCAACGTCACAAAAAAGTCCTTTACAATGATGTTCTCCAAAAATTCAGACAATAAGATGCCTAGTTATGTTAATTCAGTGATTTCAGTATTACTTATGCTGTTCCCTTGGGAATTGACTCATCCCATTTACGGAACCAGATTTAAAAACAGATGACACTGATATTGCATGAATTCCCATTCCAGAGTTAGATAACCAACTATACACAATTTTACCTGGCACCAATTTCTATGAAAAGAATGTACTAGGTGCCTTGAAAAATGTTTAGCTAGTAGAATATGAATGATTTATTTTTACTTGGTAGCACTAAACAATACCTTCAAAATAATATCTCCTGCATTAAAAATGTTTCTGTGCATAGCTAAACTTGAGAATCCCTATAAAATTTAAATTTTCAGTAATGAAGCAAGCAGAAAATGTAAACATCTACAAAATTAGACAATTCTCAGTTAGGGTTCCAGAAGCCATCACTTTGCCCCCTCATATCCCTATTCTCTGGCTTGAATCAGGATAGAGAGCAGCCCATGCTACTGCATGGTGGGGAATGAGTTCCTCCTTCAGACTTCAGTTCATATTGTCCAATACACAGAATTGGAAAGTGCACAAGAGTTATATGGAAATGCAGAATATAATAAAAAGCACATTTATTTTGTATTACCCTGTGTGGAAAAGACAGTGGAGGCTAGTGAGACAGTTGGAAGGGAGATGGGTACCAAAGAATAATTCCTGATCTTTATTGTTATCATAAGACAGAAAAATCCACCCATTTGGGTATTTCAATACAGACTCAAAGGTGCATCAGGATCCTAGATGGAACTCAGGAAACTCCTGGACTCCTTCAACTCTAAACCAATACAGTGAAAAAGGCACCCCTTTCCTCAGCTCCCATCTCATCCACCCATTTGTCAGCTTCTCACACGAAAGTCTCCAAGCATGTTTCTGAATTGCTCTTGAAGAACAGAACACCATCCCAGAATTGATCCATAAGGCAAGTGCCTTGTCCTCCTTCAAATCCCTCTTCAATGCTCACCACTGCTTCATCAAAAAAGAACTAGATAAGTTCATGGAGGATAGGTCCATCAATGGCTCTTAGTCATGATGGGTAGAGACGGTGTTCCTAGCCTGTTTGCCAGAAGCTGGGAATGGGTGACAGAAGATGGATCACTTGATTACCTGTTCTGTTCATTTCCTCTGGGGCACCTGGCATTGGCCACTGTCAGAAGACAGGATACTGGGCTAGATGGACCTTTGGTCTGACCCAGTAGGGCCATGTTCTCTGTTTATACATCCAAGGATCACATTAGCCCTTTTAGTCACAACATTGCACTGGTGGGTTATTTGTTTTCGAGGATACAGTCCCTCACCCTGTAAAAGTGGCCTACATTTTTTGTTCCTACACGTATAAATTTACATTTAGTCATATTAAAATGTATATTATTTGCTTGCCCCCAGTTTACCAAGCGATTCAGATCACTCTATATCACTGACCTGTCCTCTTCCTTATTTACCACTCCCCCAATTTTGAGGTCATTTGCAAACTTTATCAGTGATGATTTTATGTTTTCTTCCAGGTCATTGGATACAATGTTAAATAGCATTAGATCAAGAACTGATCCCAACTGTACCCCTAACCAAACCCGCTCCATGATAATTCCCTGTTTACAATTACATTTTGAGACCGATCACTTTGTCAGCTTTTAATCCATTTCTTGTGCGCCATGCTAATTTTATATAGTTCTAGTTTTTTAATCAAAATGTTGTGTGGTACCAAGTCAAATGCCTTTACAGAAGTCTAAGTATATTACACTAATACGCCTGTTTTATTAACCAAACTTATAATCTCATAAAAAATATCAAATTAGTTTGACAAGAGCTATTTTCCATAAGCTCTCATTGATTGGCAGTAATTATATTTGTGATCTTCTTGTGCCACTTAATATGGAGCAGATGATGAAGACAACAGGAATCAAAAAATACTCATCTGGTGTTCTTCTATAGCCTTCCTCATTGCCCATATTTCACTTAAGTACAACACAGTTGGTATGACCACGAGTCTATAGACCCTCAACTTTGTAGAAAGTCTGATGTCATGACTTCCCCACAGAGGCCGCTGAGGAGCCCCAAAAATAGTTGAAGTTGCTACTCTATGAATGTCCGCCTCTTTAGCATCTTCCAACACACTGATGCTGCTCAGATATTTGACAGTTGCCATGTACTTGGATGGCCAGTCCAGACAGATTTAATACTGAGCTGGTCATAATCTGGACCTGGAGGCTGCTTGACGGCAATGGTCAGGAACTTAGTTTTATCCAGATAAATAACCAGATCAACACACACTGCTTTTAGCCCAACCAGATTGGTCAGCAGCTGCAGCAATTCACCAAACTGATCCAACAAGACAATGTCATGGGCATATCAAGATCTCAAAACAGAACTGTGTTCAGCCCAATGCCACCAACAGCTGCTTCGTCAAGCTTATCTATCAACTAATCAATGCCGCTATTGAATTATGATAATAGAGCACAGCCTTGCTGAACTCCTGTGGACACAGGGAACTATGCTGTGTATCTATCATTAACTCTAATAGAGCTTTCTATTCCATTATAGACCTCTTCTATTAATGATACTATCTTCCCAGGGACACCAAGTCACCTCATCAGATCCCACAAACGTACTTGATATACTGATCAAAGGCCTGATGGAAGTCTTTATATATAAAGTGCCACACATGGCTTATTAAATTCAGCCATCTTCTTAAAAAGCTGTCTCAAGGTAAAGATTTGCTCAACAATGGAACCACCAGCTCTAAAGCTGCATTGAGTATTCTGGCCTTTGCCACGAAGTGTATCATTGATTCAAGATGCTAACATGGGAGAAAAGACTTTCCCACAAGCTAGCAGTAGCATATCTCTACATTTGCTACATTCTGCCTTATCACCCTTTTTGAACAGAGGCAGAATAACACTGTTCTTCCAATCACTGGGGATAACAGTAGTACACCAGATGGTCTGGAAAAGCCTATGTAGCTATGATAAAAATACTCGCACCTGTCTTCAGCAATTCAGTAGTGATATTACAAACCCCAGTTGTTTTCCAACTTTAACTTATAGATTGCAATCTGTGCTCTACCTGGCCAGGAAGCTGTGAAAAGAAAGTTGAGGACCATATGTTCTGTTCTGAGGCTGCCCCAATGGGTTGCTCCCACATGGGTGGCCACTGTACTTTCACCCAGTGCCTAATGGGCATTGCAAGGTTTACAAGAGATTGAGTGACTTATCAGTGTCTGATTACAGGAGCAGAATGCTGGACTCTTCATGTTCACATTTGAAGCAAACAGATCTACCAAGGGAACTCCCCATTTTAGAAATATCTGATCTAATTCTACATCTCAATTTCCACTCATGATTGATGGAGTGCTTTCTGTTAAGGAGACATGATCTTTCTGGGAACCTGGAAGATGGAAAGCTATAGGAAGTTGATCAGAAATAGGATATAAGCATACGGCTTCCCAGTCCAGGACCCCTGGGATGGCAAGGGGCCCAGGCATGGAGACACAGAGGAAGACGCCCTACTAATACTGTGGAAAGGAGGAACTCAACCATCTAAACTCAAGGCCGAGCTGCCACGATGGCTCCAGGAAGCAGAGATGGGCAGCTGGGGCACCAGAGACAGAGAGCTGGAAAAAAGGCATAGGACTTAGGGGAAAACTGGAGTGCTGGGTCCTGCCTTCTCCCTTGCCTGTTTATACACTATTGTGTTGTCCATCAGAATTTCAGTAGCAATACCCTGAAGGAGTGGTAGAAAAGCATTGCAGGCTAGAAACTCTGAGCTCTAGCATATTTTTATGCAACTCAGTCTCTGCTTGGGACCACATGTCCTGGATCTGGAGAGAGTCTAAAGGTGCATCCAGCCCAACTTGGATGCCTCTGTCATTAGGGTGTTTGATGTGGGTAGTTAGCTAAATGAAATACCTTGGCAGACATTTAGAAAGTCTGTACATCAAGGAAGAAATGAAAGTACCTCCTGAGAAATTTCTACAGGGAAATCCATGCTGTGTTGCTCAATTAGTACACCTCGAAAAACCTTAGCCAAACTCAGGGAGGTTGAAGGGGGAACCATTAATAAGGACTAGACACATAAGCAGTAGACAATATATAACCCATAAAGCAGAGGCAGATTCACTGGGTGAGACTGAAAATGAGAGATGATTCATTGTGGCAAATCTCTTGAGGAAGATACACCCTTGTTGAACTGGAATCTAAATCACTGTCTAGAAAATGTTCCTTTATGCTCCTTCTCAGAAGAGGAACATTGACTGAGACACCAAAGTTGTGCCTGGAATCCTTCAGTAAGTGCAATGCCTCATCCATTCTGGAGTTAAAAAAAAAATGGCCCTCAAAAGGCAAATCTTCAACAGTGCTGTGAACTTCTGTAGGAATTCCTGACAACCACAACAACATTGTTCTTCTCAGTCACCTCACCACAGTGGCCACTGACCAGACTGCAGTGTCAGAAGCATCCAGAGAGATCTGCAGAGCTCTCTTTGCCCTAACAGTGAAATCTCTCCAACAACAGTAAAACCTTGTCCCATTACATTAAGTTATATTTAATCATTAAAGCATGACAATTGACTATCCAAAATTGTAAAGAAGCAGATGAATAAACTCCCCCCACTCCTCCACCCCACCAGCAGATCCATCACCTTAGGTTCTTTGTCCCTGAGGATAAACCTAGGCAGATCAGGCAACTTAGATTTTTTGTGAACTGCTGTTACAAGCAACAAACCAAATATCAGGTGCATTAAAAAACTTATTCAAGTGCCTCAGGTGGTACCTGGTATCTGCAATCTGCCTTCTTGGTTGTTGCCAAGATGGATGCTGGAGCTTGACATAAATCCTTACGGGATTCAAGAATGCCTTCATTAATCAGCATAGCTAACTGACCCTGGGATATCAGGTATAAAACGTCAAAGAATTTATGAGCTCTTTCCTTGACACCTTTCAGGTGGATCTTTAGCCTTTTAAGGCGATCCTGGAAAGGTGCTGGTGTCCATCATCCTTTCAAGGATGTCCCGGAAAGCTCTGAAGTTGTCTACAGTCAATGTATTTGCCCAAATGAGAAATCAATTTAATCAATGATGAAGATATGCCTAGAGGGATACATAGGACATCATATTCCTCCTTCGTCTTCTGCTGATTCTGAGGTTCCAGGATCTCAGAAGGTCCTAATGGTAAGGGGTTGTAAGTGCCATAAAGGTGGGAACCAGGAATATGAGATTTTTTGGAGCATGAGTTCTATGACAAGAAGGATTTCCATAAAGGGCACTCTCAGATCACCAAGTCAAAGGTGAAAACCTCCTAGGAGAATGACTCCAACTACTATGCAAAGATGAGGATGCAAATGAATAAAAATTCCTCTAATGGAGAAGATTCTTGAAGAGTAAAACTGGATGACCGTTAGATCTCACATGAAAGATAGCCATCAGTACCCGCAAAGTTGGGCACAGAGATATTTTTATCTTCAGTACCTTAGGTTCTGATGCTGGCAGAGCTCTGCATACTGCAGACAAAGGAGAAACCTCCAGCAATGGACTCTGATTCCAAAATAACCGTAAGATACACACGAGTTATGAAAACACAGTCTCAGCAGACAAGGGAGGTGGCAACACCAGCCAAGATACCATGACAACCAGTACCGATGCTAGAGTACCAGAAGTGGTCATGTCTGGATATAGTACTGAGGAAGTGAGGGTCCCCAAAAGTATAGGATGTGGCACTGAGGCTAAGGAACATGAATTCCTAGACTTAGACTCACAGTACTGATGTGGTTTCATAGAAGCCTGGTTATATAAGGCTTATGAAGACTGTCTTCTTGGCCAATACTGAGGCTAGTGATTGATGCCGGGATGTGCATGGAGATCTTTGTTCCTTCCTCCCTTGGGTAACAGGAGACAGACTGACTGACCTGAAGAGGGCTGATGAAACTCAGTGTTTGCTAACAGCATGAGGGCTCTTGGAGCCAGAAGACTTCTTATATCCCAGGGTGGCATCTCTTATAGCCAGGGCACTTGTTGAAACTGTTTTCAAAGCAAGAGACTGCTGCTGAGGGTGTACCCCAGAGTCAGACACACTCCACATAGATTTTTTCCATCAGGAACAATTTCGAATGAGCATCAGGAGCTCTCTGTGTACACTTAGAAAAAAAATTACAGATGGCACAGGGAAAGAGATGTGAACCTCCCCTAAACAAATGCACGCTTTGAATTTGCATCGTTAGCAGGCTCAGCAGTCTTTCAGGCAAAGAAGATTTTAAAGCCTGCAGACCTGCTCATCACCATCAGACCTAGTCCTTAGTACTAAGGTGTAAACAAAAAGAAAATATTTTTGTTTTTTATATTAACCAATGATCAAATATAACTCATCCAAAGCTAACCTACTAGACTAAATAATGCTAAAAAACCCTTAGCTAGCTATGCTACAGGGTAACCAGGATGACACTGAGGCTCCAACTTGCTACCATGGGCAGTGAGAAGAACTGAGTGTCAGTTGGGGGTGCTCTGCCTTTTATGCCCTCGCGGTGGAATGCGTGAAGGGATACAGGGTGCATGTGTAGCCCCAAGAGACTTTGCTGGAAAAAGATTGCAGGCTTGGGTACACAAGGCTCACACACTTACAATGGGATCCATGTGGACAAATACTCAAAAGAAGAAAGTGATGTTCATAAAACAGGAGAATAGACTATCCTTGCCACCAACATGTTATTAACTACAATCATTAAGAGAAAGCTACAGCTCCATATAACTGCAATCCACCCTACACTTTGACCTTCTAACCAAAAGGAAAACACAGATGAGGGCATAAGTACAACTTATTTTTAAAGGCGGCTGTGTATGGTGGTTCAGATGAGAAGGCATGCAATTCAGAGACCCTTCTGGCAGCAGTAATGACAATTAGGAAAACCACCTTCCACAAACGGTGCAGTAAGGAGCACATTGCTAAAGGTTCAAATGGTGGTCTCATAAATAGACAAGATCAAGATCAAGTCCCACAGGGAAAATCCTACCTTAATTGAGGGTACAACCTTTCCAGGCCTTTACAGAATCAGATTGCCTTTTCATTTAAAAAAACAGAACAGTTATCCACACAAGGATGGAAAGCGGATATTGCTGCCAGGTGAACCTAGATAGTTAAGTATATGTTGGATGGACGAGTTCATCAGCGAGACTCTGGTTTGACAAACCCAGACAGAGAACTTTCCATTTTGACAGGTAGGTGACCCTGATGAAGTGCTTTCTGCTACTTAATAAGACATGGAAAACTTGCTCCAAGCAAGCCTGCTCTCTGGGATTTAGCCATGGAGCTTCCAGGCTGTTAAATGAAGGAATTGCAGGTTTGGGTAGAGCAGCCAACTGTGCTGTTGGGAGATCAAATTCGGATGCTACTGGAGTCAGATTGGAGTTGCTATTGAGAGATCCAATAGAGTGGAAAACCAGTATTAGAGCGTGACCATGTTGGAGCTATTAATATAACCTGGGCATGGTCCTGCTTGATCTTTAGAGTGCAGGAGTAGAACTGGGAGGGAAAGCATAGCAAAACTTTTTTATCCAGGGTAGCAGGAAAGTGTCTGTGAGCAGCCTGGACTGTAACCCTGCAGGCAGCAGAATTGGTGACATTATCTGTTGGACTTGTTTGAAAATAGACCTGTCTGGGGAGTCCCCCACTGCTGAAAATGCAACTGGTGACAACCAGGCGAAGAGACCACCCAAGGTGACTTGAAAATGATCTGCTCAGAGAGTCTGCTAGCTCATTCTGCAGCCCTAAGAGGTAAGAGGCCTTGACGTTGATTGAAAGGGATATGCAAAATTCCCAGTGGTGAACTGGTTCCTGACAAAGTTGTCCAGGTCAGGATAGACTTGCACTCCTAGTCTCCTCAGGAAGACTGCTACCATGGTGATATATTTTGTGAACATATGAGGATCTGCAGACAGGCTGAATGGAAGCACCATGAACTGATAATGTGAGTGCTTCACTATGAACCTGAGGAACTTTCTATGCCCTCGGAAGATCAATACATGAAAGTAGGTGTCTCTTAAATCAAGGGTGGTGTAACAGTCTCCAGGATCCAAAAAGGGAAAACCAGACGCTAGTGTGACCATGTGAAATGTTATCTTTTTGAGATAGTTGTGGAGCTGACACAGGTCTAAGATAGGTCTGAGACTCCCCTTTGCTTTTGGGATTAGGAAATAATGGGAGAAGAAACCCTTCCCTCTTAAATTCTGTGAAACCTCCTCTATGGTTCCCACATAAGGGGAGAGATTGAACCTCCTGGACCAGAAGCTCTTTGTGAGAGGGATAGAAAAACTGGCGGGTGTATCCCTCTTCTCAGTACTCAACACCTAACAGTCTGCGGTGATATGGAAGCACTGAGGAAATGGGAAAGGTGTTTGCAAACAAAGAAAAAGCAGAGACTGGCATCCTCGGAACTGGTATGGCACTCTTTGAGCGTCCTTAATAACACTAAATTATTTACAAGGTAAAATAAAGTACAAGAGAACATAGTCACATAGTAGTTGCAAAAGCAAGAGTAGCAGTTCCAGTGACTGTCACAGGCAGTAAGAAGGAACTGAGGGAACTCAGGGTTCACTGGGCCCTTTATACTGGTACCACCGCCACATGGTAAGAAGAGTGAGCTCAAGCAGCCTCGTCAGGTACCACTGAAGGGAACATTTCCACTGACTGCGTGCAGGGTGCAGCATGCCAAGAGGGAAATGCACATGTGCAATCACTCAAAGAAGAACTTTTAAATGTACTTGACAAATGTAAAGGGAAATTTTAACTTGCCTTTTTTTTGTACGCTCTGTTCTTATTCTCCAACCAATCATCCATCTGTTCCTCAATCTCTTCAATAGAAACTCCATGTTCATATGATGGTATATATGCATTAGATTCTGAAGCAGTATATATAGGGAATTCCGACTTTTGTTTCTTGACTTTAGGTTTCTTCTCCTCTACAAAAATAAAGAGAAATGATCTACTACTAGTGTTGCCCAGAAACATGATTTAGAGGTGTTCCTAGCCACTCCATGGTTAATGTTGAGTTGAGCTTTTCAGTTAAAAAGGAGATTCAATTTTTTTTTATTAGGGAGAAGGAAGACAAATGTTTGTCATAACCAAAGCTACACAGCAAAATGTTTTATTTTTCTACAAAGAAAGAGGTAAATACACATTTGGCTAGATCCTTGGACTCGCTTCGAGCTGCAGCTGGAAAGTTCCCCTAAATGGATAGCTGGAGTTTCCCCCAGTGGTGTAAAGTCAGCGCTACACCATCCAATACCCTTGCCTCATGTAGAGGACATGTCAAGACAGGACCAGATGACCTCAGGAATGGATGAAGCAGAAAGGTAGCTCAAAAGTCACATTTGCCTTCCCCCTTCCTCAAATATCTTTATTTTAAACATTTGGGCAGATGTAGATCTCAGGCTTAATTTTCAGAGGTCCTGAGCACCTTCAGATTCAGTTGGCCTTCAAATGGGATTATGTGCTCAGACTCTCTGAAAAACAGACCCACAAAACAACATCTCAAAAGCAGACCTTTACAATTCTGAATTTCAGAAACTCTGTGGTGTAAACTCCCCAAAACAGGAGAGAAACCAACTAGCATATACTGCCAGAGTGTGACTTGGTAGTTGCTCAAATTCTTTAAGTAATCTGAGTTTCCAACTAAGAAAACTGACAGCTGGTTAGTCCTGGGAAGCCTAAGGCTACTCAGTCCGGTGACCACTGAACTAGAGTTATAAATCACCTCTTTGATATCAGGATTTAGACCAAGAACTATCTATGGTCACAGGAACATCTCTTACCACAGGGAGTCTACAAATAAAGTTGCACTTTGGAATTGTGTTGTATCTTTCTTCTGGTATCCTTGTAACAAAGTTAGGTTGCTAGGAAAACCACATGAATTTAAATGGAGAAACCAGAAAATTCAAATGTTAAAATATTTACTTATTTACAGCTCTGTAAGTAAAAAAACATAGCTACATATAATTACATAAATAATAGAAACAAACTTTCTTTAAACCACATTTTTACAAACATCTACTTTATGGAGGATTTAATAATTATATTTTACACTTAAACATGAAATGAGGAGAAAAAAAGGTTTAGAATATAGTGAGAAGTGCTAACAGGAACCATGCACAGGCGTCAACAGAATAAGTTAAAATTCTGCAGAGAGATTTCCCTGGTAGGATAATATTTACTTATCGAGAAATTACCTTTTCACACTTTGTATCTTCTCTAGCAATGCCCCATGTTAATGAGACCTCCTTGCTGCATTATCTCCTATTTGCAAGTTATATGGAATTCCCCCTTGTACTGGTTCTAGTTCGATCCCCCAGAGAATATTACACAATTTCAGCAGTAAAGCAGACAGACATGAGGGTAAATTAGCAATTAGATCATGAAAAACAGGCAGCATAAAACAGCTATTGCTAATCTGCATGAGATGCATTTACTCAATTACGTAGATGGAAATGTTATTATGAACTCAGTAGTCCACTGATGGTCTTTAAAATTAAGAAGGAAAGGGACAATTGAAATGCACATTTGGGGATTTTAAAAATTTATATACTAATTCTGAAGTATACAATAAACTTAACAACTTTAAAAGATTTTTTGTTTTGCATGCAACCATTGGAGAATTCTTATTACATAACATTCTGACTTCAGTAACATACTGGATATGTCTATGCTCTGTAATGTTATGTGTCTATACTCCTGAATGTTGTAAACCTTCAACACATTCATTTATTTTTAAAATATAAGATGGACCACACATGGTTAGCCAGTAACAGCACTGTTCAGTATCATTGGCCCAATTAAGGTTGTGTCAAATTCCACCACAAACTCTACTAATCACTGTTTCATAACTAATACCCTTGCCTCTCTCTGCACTCCCAGAACTCAGGAGAAAAATGCTGAAAAAACATTTATTTGCCATTTTAAAAATAATAAACACACAGGATCACTAACCACTATAATTTTAATGTTTTCTTACTTGAATTTGCCCTTCTAGCATCATAAACTAGTCCTTTTAACAAAATATTAAAAGTTGTTAATTGATATGCTCTAGGTCATCATTCAAATGAAACAAAATGACAATACAGTCTAATATCATAAAGTTACTGATAAACACTGATTGCCGTGTTCACATTTTCATACTACAATTTGCTAGATGAAGTATATAGCTGGCCAACTTTGTGGCTGGCACCCTATAATTACTGAACAGCAGAATGATCTTTACATTCCAGGCTTTGGGGAGATGGTACCAAATTATGCTGAGTCATCACTGCTGATTTTACAAAACTCAGACCATGGGCAAATGGGACTGTACTATACATTTCTATGGGTTTTTGCTATGTGTACTCTATACCCCACAATGGTTACTAGCTTTTAGTACACATGCCAAAATACAAAAATGCATAGAGAAGCATTATACTCAATTCAAACAAACACATTTTAGCTTCTTTTGAAAACAAGTTTTAAAAGTTTGGTTATGATCAAAAAAGGAATTAGAAAAGGGAATATCATCCAGTCTCAATATTAAAATATGAATGCTAATTATTTATTGCTTTCACCTTGTATTTAAAGAGCAGAGAGATCTAGTACCCTAAGTTTCCAATTTCAACAGTGTCACAACTCTGCACCCAAAGTTTGCATTTACATTTTTATAGGTGCAAGTAACTGTGGGTGCATTTTATAGCACACAGAAATCAACCTCATATGTACTATAAAATATACCTGCAATTATATTCAGACACAATAATACAGACAGGCTCACAACCTGAGGCCACTTCTGAAAACAACATACCTCAACATAAACAAAGTCTTTACTTTTGAGTTTCTTTGCCTATACTGTTAAATAACATTTATTTCAATTTACAGTTTATTAGATACAATCTTTTTAATAAACCTATAAAAATTATCAAACTCAGAAGTACTTTTGGTACAAAAGCAAAACTATTTTCCAAATTACTGGAATTCAGCAGTTGTTTGTTTTATACAGTGCACAAATATTTGATTCTGACTAATCACATAGTTATGTTTATACACGGACATACCTGTATCCAATTTAAATGAGAGCACAGGTTATTAAGTGAAATTCAAAAGTCATATCACAGAAGTCTCTTTCACTAACAGACAGCAAAAATAACTTGCAAAACAAATTTCAGAACAATGAAAGCATATTTTCCCATTCATCTTCTATAGTATGTATCTTATAATACACAATCAATGTAATTTATTAAGACAGTATTAAAAACTCACTCGGAAGTGTTTCAAGTTCAGCTCTAGCCAGGGCATCTTCTCTCGCCTTCATTTTTGTTTCTTTATATTCTACATATAATTGTCTGGCATCCTTTAAGAAAATGTTGCAATGATATTAGCATCCTTTATATAAACAAGTTTGTTACAATGGCACTGTTTAAAATTATTTCACTTTAGATTAACTCTTTAAAAA
This sequence comes from Malaclemys terrapin pileata, assembly GCF_027887155.1. NCBI lineage: Eukaryota > Metazoa > Chordata > Testudines > Emydidae > Malaclemys > Malaclemys terrapin. The sequence goes on from NC_071506.1 coordinate 250,616,387, forward strand.
AGCAAATGAAATATATTCACTCATTCCACTTGAGATACAGCAATTTTCAAGTTACAGGAATGACTTGCCTTGAACACAGAAATTCTGTGTTAAGTCCATATTTAACAATGCTGAGGTTAAAGTTTACTACACACATACAACTTAAAAAGAAACAGAAAAAAAAACCCATCTTCAGAAGGGTATTTTAATGGTCCTGTACATGATAACTCAATGCATCCCTAATTAGCTCTTTAAGAGGCCATACACCCATTTTGCTCACCCAAACAATCTGGAAGTTCAAGTAGCAAGAAGTTCATCACTACATAGATATTTGAAAATAAATGTTTTAATTAAAACTGCCATTTCTTTTTCTACTGCAGGGCAGTGGATATCTTGCTGTAAAATCATTTATGATGTCAGCAAATATGAGATCCAATATAGAAGACTTTACTAAAAAACCCTTTTTCACAACTAAAAACTGTGTTAAGCAGTCATTTTCTGTTTGCACCCTACATTCCCACTGTTGGCAGCTATACAAAAAAAAAATGTTGGCCACCACACAGATGCTACATGCAATCAATTATTATTATATGCATTGTGTTAGCACCTAGAGGCCCCAACCCATCAATCAAGCTTACACACTGTACACACACATAATGAAAAGATGGTCCGTGCGGCAAAGAGATTACAATCTTGTGTCACGATAAAAAAAAAAAATCCACCCAAAATATTTAAAAACAAACAACAACAACAACAACTTATGCTTGTCTTTTATGCACTGTGAGGAATCCCCATTATATGCAATTGGACTATTCAGAGGGCTGGATTCTCATCTGCATTGCAGTTTAGACACGTATGTTTTGGGGCCGTCCAGCCCTGCTACATGTGAGAGCTGTTGCAGAGTGAGGGGGAAATCAGGAACGAGATGGCTAGGTCACCCCTGACAGTTTTATGCCAGAAGAGATATCCCTCTGTGCAGCAGATATACTCCACTGGGTATTTCCATTTTGCATTACTTGGACATAGTGTACCAGAGAATGTGGTCTGAAGTGCACAATTTAAGCACATGCTTCAATCTTCATAGGATAAGGGCCTGTACATGTGTGTATGCATGTGATACAGGATGGCTATCATTTACAGCAGGCATATTGAACAAGATAGCAACTCCTTTAAAAGAGTAAAGGGACTTCCTATTTTCTACACCAAATCACTGAAAAATTAGTATCTATACTGTTTTTATCTCTTCAGTTAAAACTGAAATTTGGAATCCTCACTTACGCACAAGAAGTTTTCTTTGTATTTATACCTTTAACCAGAATAATCACCAAAAATAAAAATTCTTAATCTTCCTCTGCTATGAATTTTGGAGAAATTCAGATTACATTAAGTACATAGATTTTTGGCTTACAGATATCCCAAGGATGCTTTTGTTTAAAGCTATGATTTTAAAGAGGATACAGTCATCCCGCATTTCTGATTTAGCACTGAAAACCAATATTTGATGCTAAATTCTGGTGCAAAATCCATTATTGCTTATGGGACCCCCAGACAGCAGGCACTAGGGGGTAACTGTCAATCTCTCTAGTGTGTCAATCATGGAACAATTGGAACAGCGGCTCAGATGAAAATGAGAGACAAGAGCAGAAAAACAAAGAAAACTAGTCAGAAGCAGATAAAGCAACAGCAATACTAAATTTGATGTATCTATATAAAGGGCCTGTACATGTGGGTGATCAGTGCAGGTAAAGCATTGCTCAGGTTAAAAGATATCAAACAAGTACTGGACTGTATGTATATTATTTCATTAAATACAATGTATTTTTGTATGATCCGAATATCAGCATAATGGGAAAAATAAAGAACATGCATAGATCTGTGCAAAAGGACAGAAATCAGAAAAATAACTCATTAAAAATATTTATAGGGCTAGTTCTGCCCTCAAAATGTGAGCATTTGGCTCTCCAGGTTCAGTAAGAGCTAAAACGATGACTCTGAGGGCAAAATTTGCCTAAGTAGGTCTATATATGTCTATCTATATATAGCCCAAAAAAGTTAGTAAAATTGAAAATGAAACTGGAAAAAATGTAGACTTACAAAACGGTTTAGAAATAGGGAGTCTCACTAGGAAAAAAATTAAAAGGGAGAACAAATTATACCAAGTAATTTACTTAACAGTAACTTTTTCCTATAACTTTGTAATCATATCAGACACTTACGTTTGAATACAAGTTCTCTCCCTCATCAACATATTTTTGCTACTGCCCAATCCTGCAGTCAACTTTTTGCCATATAGCTTTAGTTATGGTTGAAATGTAATTTCCATTATAAATCCTCAAGTTCCGGCTCTTAGTTTTCCAAGATGTTTATGGGTTCAATTTTCTCATACTATGATCATTTTCAGGCCAACTGATGGGGATTATTCTACACAATTTTGAAAATATAAATATAAAAAATACAATTTGCCTACCCCCAATTTGGATAAATCAGACTTCTAAGCACATTTTTGACCAGACACTTTCTTTTGCATTCCAGTAGTTCAAAATATATCTACACCTACATTTCATACCTGTTATGTACTCAGTCCTCTTAAAGAATTAAAGAGCAGCCTAAGCAACAAAATTTGGATCTGGATCAAAGCCCAAATTTCTAAAGAAAAACAAGCAGTTTGGAAATGTTCTGCCTAACGGGAACAGTTTGGGTACACCTTAATAGGAACAAGTGTTTTCCTCCTGTTTGAAGGAATTTGCTTGAGAAATAGAAGCATTTGAAAAGAATACCAAGATAGTAATATATTGCACTTTCCTTAACTATGTATCAAAGTCGTGACACGTAGGCTCCCAGCTATGCTGTGTGTGTTGTTTCATGTATAAACACATGTACAGTTTTACAGATACATACATAGCAACTTTGATTTAATTGGCTGATCTTTCAAACAAGTGCATTAAAGAAAAGTTATTAGACCATTAATCTGTCAGTTTTAAGTTTTAAAAATCCAAGAAACTTCAAGGCAAAAATAGTTTAATGAAACATAATGGTCCACATTTTATCACACAGAAGCATGGATATATGAAGTTAAGGTTTTCACAGCTCTGCCACACTATATACAATGTTGCCAGCTGTCAGTAAATTTACAGATCGGATGAACGGAATGTCATTTACAAAATGTGCTCAGTGCTGTGGTGCCAAGTACCATAAAAGTTCTTGATAGAGAAGGGCAACAAAATTAATCCTCACTTAATTTTTTTTTTTTAAAATAAAGAAAAACTACCATTTTGTTTATGGTGGAGTTTTTCTGATGCTTGGATTGATATACGGAATTGGGGATTTCAATTAGTTGCTTTGACCAGTCTTTGCTGTTTTGGTTCTCTTCACCTAGCCCTCGTTGGTCTCCCGTCATTTCCCTCACAAGGAGGACAGACCAGAGAAAACAACACAAGAGCTGGAAAAGGGGAGACTTGCCTCATAGAACCAGGTGTGATCCCAGGCACATTTCATGATAAAATCAGACTTTCCCTTGCTCTGATCCGTATAAGCAGACACAGCCCTTTTTTTTAAATTTAGGGATGATTGGTCTGAAAATACTGTTGGTCTAGCACTTCACTCTCACAGACTAGCAACCCAACTGGACATATGTAACTAAACCATTAAACTGTGTTTTCTGTATATCAATATTGTTGTTAACCAAATATGCAAATTGTAAAGGAAGTGTAATATTTATATATAGTACCTTAAATGGTCATCTCCGTATTTTTGGATGGTTAGAGTTGCTTGGTTTTTTAATTGTAATATTCTTATGTAGTTTGTATGAGAGTTATAACAATACTGGAAACAATCCTAAGTATATAGTAATCAATTTTTTGTGTGCGAGAATATGAAGAAAGGGTCAAGTTAGAGCTACTTGAAAAAACAACCTTGGATTTGCCCATTTTTGTATAATTACCACCACCAATCATCATGTGGCAAAAACACTCTTTCATTGCATTAAATAATCCTGACATCAGTGTATTGTCAAGGTAACAAATGGGATGCCAAAAAATTAGATCTACATGATCAAAAACGAAAAAACAAGCTAACTTAGGCCTGGTCTACACTACAAACTAACATCGGTATAACTGTCACTTGGGGTGTAAAAAAATCCACACCCCCCAAGCAATATACTTATACTGACCTAACCCCCACAGTAGACAGAGCTACGTCAACCGAGGAAGGTGCTTCACCCATCAACATTGCTACTGCCTCTCACGGAGGTGGATTAACTATGCCGACGGGAGAAGCTCTCCCATTAGTGAAGTAGCATCTTCACTACAGTGCTACAGCAGTGCAGCTGCGCTGCTCCAGCACTACGTGTAGACAAGCCTGAAGAGAAAAAACTCTTATGTACCAGTTTGCCTTTAAACAAACATTGCATAAAATGATAGAAGTCAAAATGGATGTTTTAACCTTCAGACAACCTTGCAGACAAGGTTGTCTGCAAACTGCAGACAAGTATCTTCTTTTTAATGAGTCTCTTCCCTCCTATAACTTTTATTCCACCACCAATTACCTTCTGCTCCTTCCCCAAAGTATAAGCCACTTATTTCCTCTAGTGAATATCACAGGCTATCCACCAAATGAGTCTTGCTCACTTTCCACAGTCCCTGGCTTACACCCAGCCCTCCTTTTGCTTGCCACCTTCTGAGCCACTTAATCTCTGCCTTGAACTCCAACTGCAACCTAACCCTCCATTGCCGGTTCCCCTAAAAGGATGAAATTGGTTCCAGGTAGGCCCAAATTCACTAGTGTGCACTCAATACCAGGGCAGCACTGTGCTCCAGGTTACACCATCACTCACTCAAGTTTTTCCTACAGAGGGGCAGCTGAGAATCATAGAATATCAGGGTTGGAAGGGACCTCAGGAGGTCATCTAGTCCAACCCCCTGCTCAAAACAGGACCAATCCCCAGACAGATTTTTGCCCCAGATCTCTAAATGGCCCCCTCAAGGATTGAACTCACAACCCTGGGTTTAGCAGGCCAATGCTCAAACCACTGAGCTATCCCTTCCCCCTAAAGCGTGGGGCCATGTAAGTGCATGGCAGGCACTGGAAATGAGCAGAGCTGTGGAGCTGGGATTGGGAGGTGCTACACTACCCTAGGAAAAGAGCAGAATGCAGAGTGCAGAGCTGCAAGGCACCAGTGAATGGCCCGGAAGGTCATGGGGGTGAGGTGCTGGGGCAAGTTGTTGATAGCCTATGTGCTGGATGGGAAGTGTTGGGGAGCTGCAGAGTGAGGGGCTGAGGGGGCGTTGGCAAGGTTGGGGGTCAGTGAGCTTGGGAGCTGGGATGTTGGGGACTGCCGGTGAATGTAAATTGTTGGGGGTTGCAGTGAGCAAAATGCATGTAAAGGCTCCTGGGATGTGAATGGGGTATATATGGGATAGAAGGGGCATTTGAAAGTCTGTGTGAGGTGGGTTATTTATGTGACAGAGGCACTTTAAGTAAGGTGTAGATCCCGCAATTTCCATAGTGCACAGGGCCCCAAAATTCTTTAGTCTGGGCCTGGTTTTGGGCAGGGTAAATGGGCACCCATTTTGCCACACATCCTGCCCTGGCCTATCCTATCTTGCAGAAGCTAGGAACTCTTCTTCTTACTAAGTGCAGTGCTCCAGTACTGGTCATCCTAAAACCCTGGAAAACTAGGTAGCTCCTGGTTGTCATCCCCCTATGAATTAAATAGTTTTCTATGGGTTAAATCTTGTGCTTCAATGTTTCCTCTATAAAAGTCCCTCTTTTTATGTATTCTATTTAAATATTACAGATATAATATCAAATATATCACACTAAAATATTAAGTAAAATGTAACAAACAAACATGTATGGAAAAGTTTGATTAGATCACAAAACAAAGGAAACATGAAAATGGCCTTGCCAAAGATGAAATACTTTTGGTAGAGGTTTTTGAGATCAATGAGATACTGCCAACCTGTTCTGGGAAGAATTGGACCATCTTTAAAAAGCTGTTTAAATGCAGTGAAAAATTTCTCCTGGATTTTTCTTTTAATTCAACGCTGCATTAAACATTAAAAATTAAACATCTCTTGCTCACTGCTTTGAATCTAGTCCAGGCTAGTAACTAAGTGTAATTAACTATCATACATGGTCTACATAAAATAAATTAGTGGCCATTTTTATTCTGTCTACTAGAAAATGGACTAAAGGTTTGTATCCCAAAAGTCACCATCATAATTGGAAACCTTGTTGACAATCTCAATAGGTTACACTTGGCGCAAATATGAATAGAGACTGAAGGGCTCCTCACCATTGGAGAATCACTAGAAGATTTTCCAACAACCTATTGATGGAAATATGCAGTGAAGCTTGTATCATTATTCTGCAGATAATAGGAGAAATTCATTTTCTTAACAAGAGTCCATTTCTGGAGGAACCAGACAAAAATGCTTCCTGCTTCATTACAGCAAGGCCAGCAGTGACATGACAATTTAACAAAAATGTTTCCTAGGGCTGTGCTGGAATAAATAAAGTTAGTACAAAATGAAGATCAACACACTAATTTTTAAGCTTCCACTACAAGTAATATGGAAGAAGGGCAAAGAATACTTGCTTAAAAAATGGGGAAGAAGAAAGTAGCTTAATAGAGAACACTTATTTTATTATCTGTAAGCAACAATGAGAATAAAGAGTAGTTAGCAAGGACCTTTAGGAAATAGCAAAACAGTTTCCTTAAGTTGTATGTCTTCATCTACAGACAGAAACCCTCAGTCACCTTTTTGTTAAAAACCAGTCTATTCACAGATAAGTCTGCTTTTGTCCCACACAAAGATAATTAAAATCTGTAATTAACACAAGTCTGTGCTCTGAATTACACTCTTGATTTGGACTGCGACACTCACACACTATTAAACAGTTTCATTCCTTTGTTACAAGCTTGACTTTTCAATCCCTAGATTGTATTGGGGGGAGGGGGAAGGGTTTGGGAGAAGAAGAGAGGGATAGTTTGGTTTTTGTTGATTTTTAAGAGAAAAAAATAAGCCACCTACAGCCTTCCTTCATTCCTCTTCATTCACCTGAAAGACTAAACAAAAATGGGCCTAACAACAATATGTATCCTATTTATTGTACTCTGTGCCTACACTACAAACCATACATTTAATTACAGTACAAATTACACTGAACAATACAAGTTAATGTTTAAGTGTTTCACACTACATTCACAAAAAAGCAACACCGATTTGGCCTGGACTATCAACGTTGTTACATCACTTCTTTCAACAAGCTCCCTTCCTACAAGAATTTTTTAAATTTACTTTGTTTTCTTCACTTTCTCCGCCCCTAAATTTAACTAACCTCACAAGCACAACTATGAAAATCCATCTTGTTCCTCTTCCTCCTCTTGAATCATGCTCCCAAATAATTAAAAATAAAAGCTTCCTTATATAATTCAGTTTTCAAAGTTCTACATTTTTCTCACACATCCCTTTCCTATTTTTCTTTCAACTCCATCATGCAAAAAGCAGAGCAAGATAAAATGACATAGGCCATTCCGAGGACATGCAAACAAAGCATTTTTCTCAAGTAAAGGCCCACCTTAATTATTTTAAGTGCCTCCTTCTCTGATTTGATATTTTTGAGGGGGGAAAGGGGAGGAAGACATTCAGTTGGATAAATGAGAATTAGACATGTGTAGCATCTCTGCAATCTGAATCATCTAAGTGGATAGAACGGTGGCAAGTAGGACATTAACATGCCCTATCATCTCATAAGTAAATATTTTTTAGTTTCAATCTAGTATTTGCTCTATTTTGCAACATTAATTATAATCTTGCTTTCACTAAAAAAAAAAGCTCTTTTGGGGATGAAGCTTTCTGGTATCAAGCAAAAAGTGATATATTTTTTAAGTCTGAGGAAAATCTGTTCAGCTAGTTGTAATATGTAAGGCTTAAGGGTGAAGATAGTGAGTGGCATGGGCAAACTTTTGCCACTAAGATATTGCTACAGCTTTCTCTCCTACGCACACTTCATTCAAATAGGGATGGAGCTTTTAAACTTAGCCTATAAATATTATTAATTATGGAATATCACTGGCCACATTTGAGAATAGTTTGTTGGATATAAAGTTACATGATTGAAGATTGATTGAAGAAAAGTAACTTGGGTATGCTCAATAGGCATCTATGATTTTTTTAACATAGTCTAATGACACAATACACCATGATTGCTCCTAGAAAAAGGATTGGAGAAATTGTAAATTAAGAAAATAATCAAAACGATTATTAACCAATACAGGAAATTGTCAACAAATAGCAGCAACAATTTGTGAATTCACTCCTCCCCCAACTCGTTCACCAAAATGAGGAATGAACTTAAAAGCCCAACTGTGACCAGGAAGTGATCATTATTTTCTTTAAAACAAGAAAATTAACTAAAAACTACTTTAGTACAATATCAAGACTACACCATTAATTTTTTAAAAAAAATAAGGAAATACAAGCAGTTAAGATGTCTACAACTAACATTCAAGAGAAGTTATCCTTGAAAAAGTCACTAAAAAGGTCAATCCCGAGAAACGTGTTTATTGTCTCTGTGACTTCCTTAGTAAGTTTATTCTGCTAACAGATAAAACAATTTGTTGTTTTGCTTTCTTGCTTGTTTAATATGCCACTCCTGTAAAGTCAACTGCATGGAAGTGAAACCTAAGTTTCATCTGCATGGAAACAGTTCCAGCAGTGGTGCCTTAGTTAACAATTATGTTAGTGATGTGTAAGCCAAAATCTAACCCTGCTTTCTTTCCCTGATTCATAGCAACTCTACAGTAATAATAAGAGAAACAAATAATAATAATAATAATAATAATAATAATAATAATAAATAAAAATGCAACCATCTTATTTTTTAATCACTAAAGCAGATATGACCAAAACCACAGGGTGTAAAAATCTGTTATGTAAGAAGATATTTTTTCTCTATAGACACTTTCCTGACTATAATGACACTAAGTTGGTGATGTTACATAATTTGTGTATCTTACACTATGCCTTTAACAAATAAATCTATTGTTATACACTTAAAGTAGAAGAAAATTCTATAGTCAGACAGGCTGAACAAATTTAAGTTCCTATGCTAATGTTAATTTTTGCTTTTCCTGATTTTTCCCCTCCTCCAAAGTACTAACTGTACAACCTTATCCTTCCACTGACAGATTTTTGCATACGAATAATTTTTTAAAAGCCTTCTCAGTCATTAAAAAAAAATTAGTGGATTAATTTGAGGAAAAGGTGGATATCAGTTGCCAGTGAAAAGGGTAAAATTAAAATTACTCCACGTAAAAAAACCACCCTCAATTTATTTCCCTGTTTCCTATTAAATTTGAACTGGATATTAATGTACAATATATTACACAAATACTGTATGTTTTAGATACATTTAAGCTATAATTAAATGTTACCATTTACAGTTTATTTCCACACACTGCTTCTTCTCCTAAAATACATGTAATTTTCACCCTCCTTTTCTATTTATTCTTGAACAATTCTTAAAGTCTTGTCTGTTTATAAATCAGAGTGCAGACTGAGAGAACTACAATTAGAATTGTAGGTTATATTAAACAAAAGACTCATTTTACAAATATATATTCACATTTACATGAACTTTTAAATAATACCCTTAAAATAATAATTTATCTGTATAAGAAAAATACTTCTGATGACAGAAAAATCAAGTGAACAAGCCACAGTGTGTGTGATCACAGCATAATGAAACCAGCAAAATAATCCCATAAAAAAGTGGGGTGCAAATTGTATTTTTACCTGCAACAGCTGAGGTAATGATTTTACAGTAAGACAGAACCAAATTCCCAGCTTGCACGGAAGCAAATCACGCCACTGTGGTTTTTCCAATGATCTACAAAGTAAAATTATTTTAAATATTAATAATACATTTTCATTCTCATTACACAATATACCTGTTTACAAAAGTCAGCAAACTCTCCTACAGACTCAAACTAGAAATGTAAAATTCAAAATGCTTATTAATCCATTTTGAAAGTGCATAAACATAATACAAAATGTACATTATGAATATTGAAGCCATTAAAAAGCATATAACAAACCAAAGACTCAAGACTAGATTTAGACAATGTGCTGCTATTAATTGTTATATTTTTAATCTTCTTTTAGCAGGACTTTTCTTCATTTACACAAAAATAAATTCCTAAGACTTAAGTGATCATTTCAGCCAAAAAAGACTAACCATCACCAAAGTGTTCACAAGTGCTGACAACTAGATATGAAGACGGTAGCATAAATAAACCAATACATAAAAATTAATGTCATTTGCAGTTCACTGAAGCATTACTCACTGATGTCATCAGAATAGAAGACAGGCAGAACAGTCTCTGATCTCCATCCTGCATTGATCCAGTTCATGCCCCTGCTGTGTGAACTATTTAAACCCTTTATTTCTTTCTATAAATCAATAGAAGAAATGGTGGTATCTTTTGGAGTATACTGGATGTCACTTCCCTATGTTGTTTCTTAACTAAACAGCAGTGTCAGAATCCTTTACTAATGCTTTTGTTTCTACGTGAATCAAACAACATTCAAGAACCTCCAAAATTTCAGCACTTACCAGAGCAATACGTTAAAGACTCAGTAATGGTGAACTTGTTAGTTTACATTTTTAACCTAATTTAAATCTTCAGTGGAAAAGCTTGTAATAAACTTCTTGCAAAAATTTTATAAACCAGAAGCACCCTTCTGCAAATAAACTATACTTTATACATTCTTTGCCTTACAATTACTTTTGATCTTCCACATAGCCACGTTTCATATTACAAACCCACACCAATGCCTCCCTGAATATTTATAAATAGCAATCATAGTACACATTGCCAGCCTTGCAACATTCTCATAAATTTAAGAGATTATCTTTCGGTGTGGACACACCACATACAAGCATACAGGCTGAGTGTGTAAAATATCTCATCAATTTCTTTAATAGCTGAAGTGGACTTTTGACAAAATCATTTAAATATGAAAATACACTAGCAACTGTTCCCACCTTTCGTTTTTGTCAGCAGCCCCAAGTTTTACTTCATCTGTACTCCTGCCTCCTGTCTTTTTCTTCTTATCTCTCTTTTTTTTGCTAAGCAGTTCATCCTTAATGTAGAAAGAATTATGATTACAATTATCATTAACATGTACTCTATGAATGTTACTGGAACTCTTCTGTGAAGGATAAACATTAGAGTAGCATTTATGCAAATATATCTAGGGTCCTACATGATTAAGTAAAATCATCTATCTTTAACAATAACTGTTGCCATGGCATCCAGTCCTTAAACACACATGAAGTCCAGCTCTGTCAGTCATGTGTATCTCCATAGCAATCAAAGTTTTCTAAGAAGAGAAAGCATTCAACTTGCCTCCTTTCTCATTCATCAACTTTAATAATGTAGCTTGGAAAATAAAAAGTAAATAGATGCTAATGTGTGAATACTGTTGAATTTGTGTTTGTTTTTTTAAGAGTATAAACAAAAATTGATTGCTTTTTATGTTATGTTCGCTTGTACCATCAACTTAAAGTTTCCAAAGACATATAGGGGTGGGGGGCGGGGGAGAATAAATACTAAAAAATGCTTTAGCTTTGACTGCTTCTCTAATGGACCAGAGAACATTTATCAGGTTTTATTTTGGAAAAAACACCCAGTAGGAACAGGAAAAGCCAAAGTGAGTATGAATTCTGAAAATCAAGACCAGAGACACCCAACACTTGTGAAGACCAAAAGCATGACCATGGAAAGACATGTTTCTGCTTCAACACATGGTAGAGAAGGTGTCTGCTGTCTTTCTTTCCTCTGATAACTAGAAAAAAAACCCTCTTGTTCACTAATCATCAGCAACTGTATAAGAAATTAAAATTTTACATTACATTCATATAAAAATTATTTCATTTTGACTTTTGAATCTAGAACATTAGAACATATCAAACATATAACTAAATAATAAAATATTTGCTACTAATACAACTAACCATTTAAAATACCAGAAAACTAATTTCAATGGAAAAAGGACATATTGTAAAAATCCCTATTATTTGGAAACTTTTGCAAGAATTTCAGATACACTAATGATTGTAGTGCATTTGATTTATTACCAATACTTACCAGCTGTTTTTCCAGGTAGATTGACCAAACCACAGCATAATGACCCACTGTGAGAATAATGAACAAGAGTAATGCCAGCTCAGCATTGCTCATTTTTCTCACCCGCCTGTAGTAGAATACAGGCTGTCGCCAATCTGGTAGTCCATTGATCAGAATATCATCATACCTACAGTAGCAAATATAACAGGCTTTCATAGAGAGTTTAAAATGAAATAAACCAACTCACTTCATGTTAAAGACAGAAATTACCACAACACCACAAAATAAAATAAAATAAAAATAATGCAACTTTTTTGAAATACCAGGGGACAGACAGAGTTCAGAGCAGAATGATGTGGAAATGTTTCCCATCTCTTGCAGAAAAGGTGGTAAACTCTACTATTCCTACAGCACCCCCATCTGATTTTCTTATGAATCAGGACTTGCTGTAGAATGGGATATATGTTCTGCATGCCTATTAATCAATGGTCAGGTCCCCAGGATGTAAGTGAACAACAAGAGAAATAACTGAAATGTGAGAACGCAAGAAACCAAGTTTCAATTACTTAAGTGTTTTACTAATTAAAACATGAATAATGAGGTAAAATATCTGGCTCTTTATGGTGTTATATCATAAACCTTCTAGCTAGATGTACCTCCTAATTAAACTCTTGCTTATGATGCTAGAAATCAAGGTTCACAGGGTCCAGGCAACTTTGTTTATTTCTAAAGAATGCTACTGAAAAGTTAACCTGCTCACATTAAACTGTTCAATTTATTTTAAGGCTATTCTCTTTTATTAATGTAACTATGTTCTTACAAAAGTCATTTGAATAAAAAAAGTCAGTTTATTTTTCCACATTTATTCCTTGAAGTATTTTAACGTAAGCAGTCTTTGCCTGTTAATTTATTTAATGTACTTCAAGACTGGTTTACATAACCATACAAAATTTAAATTTTGTAAGATACCTAACCAAAAACATTAAGAGGAAAAACTTAGAGGAAAAATGCTATAATATAAAACTTGAAATAGTCACATTCAAATACTGTATGTTCAAGATACACAACCTGTTAATCTTAAACTGAACGCAATTCATTACATATTCTAATCACACCATTTCTAGAATTAAATCTGCACTGAAAGGCCTAATTTGGTGCAACACATTGACCAAAATATTTTAATTAAAAATATTCTGAGTTAGTCGCAGGCCTAATTACAGGAATAGAAATAGGGCCTATATTGTCATGCAGGTCAGTAGAACTCAGTAGTAGGTTTTTCTCAAGTAAATTGACCGATCCAGGAATAATAGCGCAGCTGCTAAACTGCCAGTCTTGACATGTAAATCAATTTAAATGCAACAACTGCAGTAGCTACTTTGATAGTTATTAAATTGATACCTTGGAGATGTACTAAGAAATTTAAAAAACTAAGATTTATTGCTGGCAACTTTTTTTTTTTTTTTAGTGGAAAAACACTGCTTTTAAGTGCAAAATATATTTAATTCAACAAATCTAGAAAATTTGACTTCTGATAAATGACCATTTATTTGTTCAAGGCAGGAGACGTTATTAGTAATTTACTAGGAAAAAGATTTAAAGCACAATATTCTGCTGACTTCTATGGTTACATACTAAATAAGATGTATATCATATGTCTTCATATACATTTTCATAATTGTATAAGATTAATATCAAGAAATGTAAATTCTGATGTTAGGATAACTTTTTTTCTTCCTTCACAATAAATAAATAAAAAAAGACTTGAGGCAATAACGTATCTGTATAAGAAAAAAACCTACTCAGCACTTAGTTTAAGAAATGACATTTTAAACTTAAACTACTAAAGAATGGAAAACTATATATTTCAAGAGCAAACCAAGCAAACAGTCACTTTAACACTTGTTTAATCTAAAAATCATAATGCATTCTAGTCCTACTGAATAGTTTAGAGTTGAAATACAAGAAAAATATTTTGGAAGCAAAATGATTATATTCAACTAAGACAGTGGATAGTTTGATTTCAGAAAAAAAGGTTGCTAACAAAATGTTATGTTCGCATGTGCCATCAATTTAAAGCTCTCAAAGACACATGGGGGTGAAGGGAAAAGGATGTCTTTTTGTACATTACTATTAATTTACTAAATATTTTTCTTTCTGATACAGTGGGACAAGTTAATTACTAAACTTAAGTTATGTACTAAAGGGGAAAAACGTAAGTTATGATAACATAATGCTGCTAAATATTTGTTTTCCAGTATTGTTATGAGTATCAACAATGCAGCCTTATCTTCACAATATATAAATCCTGTTTAACACATAACCAAATTTAAGACAGCAGAATTTCATGCATTAAACACTCTAAACAGTACACAGTATTTACTTGGCTATGTCTTGTGTTCTGAACAACCAGTCTCTGAGGATTATGTCTTAGAATCAATGCTCTATTGATTTTACTATCAATGAACATTATGGCTCACATGACTGGCCATTTTAAAGGAAGATAGCTTCTATTATAACCCACTTTTTAGAATATATACTGTTGAAAGATAAATCACTGCTTTCTATAGTAATTAAGCACTGTATTTGAAAAATAAAGCTATCACGATGATTTTTAGGGTTACAAAGTGAACAATGATCCCAGAAACAACAAGGAGTCTGGTGGCACCTTAAAGACTAACAGATAGTCTTTAAGGTGCCACCAGACTCCTTGTTGTTTTTGTAGATACAGACTAACACGGCTACCCCCGATAAATGATCCCAAAAGCCTCCCATAAATTTTTAATTTTGTTTTCCACATTTAAGACATTGTTTAATTAAGAAGCATACACATTATTCAGTAAAGTACTTTTCCCCCTCCCCCCCAAAAAATTAGCAGGTATGAAGGATAGTCAAAGCATGTGCAGCAAGGAGAATCATATTCAAAATTGAATTACAAAGCATTCTTCCTTTATCAACCTATTTTAAATTACTACTCTTTACCTCTTCTTCCCACAAAATTTCATTTGATCTATCCGCACTATTTTTCCTGTCCTCAGATGTGTGCAAGTACACACAAAGCAACTTGTATATGGCATATGAGAGTGCCTAGCAATTTTGTGTGCTTTGAAATAATCAGCAATTTACAGTGGGAAATAAATACCAGGAAGTAACTGAATCACAGCACAAGAAAGTAAACTTGATAATGAAAGTAAAACTTTCATTAAAAATATTAATTTAAATTTAGAACCACCATTAAGAAACAGTTGTGAAAGTGTAATAATTTCACCTACCTATGATGATTCATGTTGTAGTTTTTAGAACTTTCTAGAATTTACTATAGTGCAAGAAAATCAATTAATTTTGGTAGCTAATTTCAACATTACAGTATAATTAATCTATTTTACAATCATAAAATGTTTACCATTTTTTTAAAGCACAAGAAACTTCACATTTCACACATTACTTCAGAGATCTGATGTAGCTTACAAAAAGAACGATAAACAAGTCTGAAGTAACAAGATCTTACAATTTAAAATCTAAATCTTAGAAAAAGCATCACTGAAGCTTTTCCCCCATAAACTACCAAAGGCAACATGCAATGCAAATATGGTCAAGAACACTTTATATTTTCCATATGCTATGTATAAAGTCAGTCAATTACACAAAAAAGTGCTAAGGTATACTCATCATTTAGTGTTAGAAGGATGCTTATTTTGATTCAGACACTAATGCTTGCTGTAATGAAAATCACAATGTTACAGAAAGTGGGCTGTATAAACCAAAAGCTAGTTAAAAACACTAAGGTTTAAATGTACTGTTAAGACATCTGATTAGATGTAGTGAATGGAAAAGTTTGTTCAAAATTACACACATTCTCTTTACAAATTAAAATCAAAGTAATGACTATTAGCAAGTTTAGCTTATAATTTTATCCAATAAAAATCTTACTTGGTGAAATGCACTCCAGCACAGAAAGCCTATGCAAGATCCTATCTAGCACATAATACTTATATGTGGATTAATTTACATCAAGGGTTCTGGGCACTGTACTAGTATGTATACAGCACGTACATAAAGTAATTAATATTTTAATGCATATTATATGCACATTTAAATTATTACTATTAAAATCAAAAAAGGAAAATATGAAGTGTTAATATGCTAAAGTAGTACATTCTACTGCCAAGAGTGAACCTTTCTGGAAAAGACAAACGGGGTTTTTATTTTTTGTTCTTATAAAAAATTACCACTACTAAATTGTAATACTCTAAGGCACGTTTATGCTCCAAAATGAAAGAGAATAAAAATATAAATTATGCCTAACTCCATGTGTTAAAGTAAAATAATTTTTTAACTGCTAAAAGGAATTACTCCACTGATTTGTTCTGTGAAGTGTAACTATTGTTTCTGTATACACACAATCATTGTCCCAGATACGCAGGAAGAAAGACAAGATGCAAGGGGTGTGGTTTAATTAGGCTGCAACTTCATTAACTTAATTCATCTGGGAACTATCTGGCAGTAACTCACACAGTGCAGGTCATCATTGCTTCTTCAATTTTTTCCACCTATTTGAGGGCTGCCATCAGCCCTCACTGATACCTGGTCCTAGCCCATTGCTGGGACCTTACCATCTTCCCCTTCCATGAAACTTGAAGGGGGTTGGTCTCACTGTACTAGACATTAGAAGCCCCAAACCCGTTCCCCAGCTACTTTAGGAGATACCATCCCCTAACATGCACTCCCGCTTTCAGTTTATCAGTGAACCAGACTTCCTATGGAACAAGTACCAGCACCAGGCACCTATCACCTGCTAAATTCTGTAAGCTTGAACTATACCTCCTGGCCTATCTGACCAGGTCCTGAGCTGCTGTGGGGAAGCAAAAAAATCCACACTACCTACCAGCCAATCTGACGACATTGAGGGCAAAATTTCTTTCCAGCTTCCCAAAAGGCAACTAGTGTAATGCCCGCAGCACGCCAAAAAACCACCACCTCCTATGCTAATCCTAGAGCTAGGACGGGGGAGTTGCTAAGAGAGAGAGATCAGCTCGAGTGACAGTACTTATATATTCTCTCCCAGGTACACAAGGGACAATGGCTTACCTGAGCACCATTGCTCAGCCCACCACTCATGAAATGCCTCCCCCAAACCATTAAAGGAGTAGGAAGACTCTTAGAGGAGTGACTATCCCTTTTTCTCCACTGCTCCAGACCTTTAAGGTTGCAGGGGGGAACATGTGTTATCTGGCCTCAGGCATGTCCCTTTAGAGGATTGAGTCACAGCATGATTAGTTGAGACTTGCATCAAGGAAAAGCTAGTTACCTATGAGTTGGTTGTGCCTTCAGAGGTATGAATAGTGCCTCTACTTACGTATGTATCTGTCAGTTCAGTTTTTCAATTCAGTCCCCAATCCAAATAATAAAGGATTCTTGAAGAAGAGACTGGACAACTAGATCTTACACTATAGATTGCATAATATTTCTAGAAATCTCTTTTCAGGTGAACACCACCCTTTCACCTATAAAATGGCTACTCACTGGGGGGAGGGATAGTTCAGTGGTTTGAGCATTGGCCTGCTAAACCCAGGGTGGTGAGTTCAATCCTTGAGGGGACCACTTAAGGAGCTGCGGCAAAATCAGTACTTGGTCCTGCTAGTGAAGGCAGGGGGCTGGATTCAATGACCCTTTAGGGTCCCTTCCAGTTCTATGAGATAGGTATCTCTCCATATATTATATTATTCATACACACACGCTCTAAGACAAAAATATCAGGAAGGCCCTGTTCATATGAGAAAATTGTTTGTAATGTATCAACTTAAGCTAACCTGATACAAAGCTTCCTTAAAACGAAAAAATTTTCACATGAAGGGGCTGCACCAATTTCAATATATCAATATCTAAAATGGTTTAGATAAATGGGTACGATTTTCTCAGGTAGACAGGCCCAAATACATAATAGTTACAAGCTACTGAATCACAATTACAAGTGAAGCAAGATCATGGGGGAGGGAGATATGGGGAAATTCCTAAGGAACTCCAAAGACAAATCTCATGATAAACTCCCTCAACATTAAACTATGAAGAAATAGAAAATACATTTAAATGATGTTACCCATAAAGCAAGAAGACATAAGATTTCAGGCTAATTCATACTTTTGGAAACATTTAAAAATAGATACTGACCCCCTCCCTTTTACCCCCCCCCCCACCCGTTGTTAAACTTCCTAACTTTCCTTGATCTATGACTCCAAGTTGAAATTCCACAGAGGGAGGCAGAGTAGAAAACATACACAATCTAAAAAACTCCCTTAAACACATTTCCATGACTTGTTCAAAATAGAGGATTACCAGACAGAAGATAATCTCTGCTATGAGACATGGATTCCTGCCAAGATTTCTACAAAGCCAAAAGCCTTCAAGAGAAGGTCCTGAGAATCCCTGTTTAGAGAGTTGTAAACCTTAAGATACTTTACTAGAACTCCTGTGCTGAGAGCATGACTCTTTCTTTAGCCAAGTTAACCTGATAATCATTAGTTCAAGTGGATATCCTAAAACCAGATTATATATACAGGCACATTACAATCCTTTGGAAAGCAATCCAAACAAGCTACTGTCCGTTACTATCTTTCAGGTACTCTTGGAACACCACTTAAGCTTCTGGGGCACTAGTCAAATATTTAAATTATATACCAGGGCAACTATTTACAACTTAAAAAAACCTTTATAATTATATTAGTGTCTGGATAAGCCTATGTTTACAGTATAAAATTATATGCTTTTTAAAAGAAAAATAGCAAAATACATGAAGATAGAAACATTCAGGAACAGAGTACCTAAGCATCATGTGAAAGTTCTTATGTAGTGAGAAGGAACCAACAGGTGGGCAAAATGGGTTATAATTCCCAACTCACATGCCTAAAATTGTAACTCACCAAGTTATGGCTCTCTGCCCATGTAGACATGATCCAGAAATACAGAACTACAAATACTAATCTTTTAGAGATTGTTCTAACAGAGAAAATTTCACTCCAAATACAAACTGTTTTAAAAAATGTTCAGAATCAAAGGAAGTAATCAGCTTATCTCACTGAAACATGTGCCATATACCTATATAAATTCTATTTATTTTAAATAGTAGCTAAATAAAAATTATGCCCCAAAATCGTGCAAAGACTTATATATGTGCTTAACTATATTCCGTGTGAGTCAGTGAAGTCAATAGGATTACTCAGAGTGTATAAAGTTAAGCATGTGCATATATTCTGTAGGATTAGCACCCATGAGAGGTTTATTTAAAAATATGCAAAGTGTACTCACCTCTTCCTTCTCTCTTCATCCTTTAAAACCTCATAGATAGCCACCAACTAAAATAAAAGCATTGCTTTTATTAAGAAAATGACTATGAAAAGGAAACAGTGAAAACACCATGCACAAAGCAATCAAATCTTAAAAACAGATTTTTTTCATCTCTCATATTTCAGTCTGAGGTGATATTTGTCTCAAATATAGGTAAAAAATTTCCATCAGGAATGTGATTTTTAAGTTAATAGCGTCCCTTCAATAGGTCCAAAGGTACTCCAATTATAACAACACACAGCAAGTAGCCTTCATTTTGTGAAGTACATTGAACTGGTAAAGCTGAAATATGACAGGCATACCCTATTGCTCTGTTAAATGTCAAGATTCAGAAGGGAAAATGCTCAAGACTTAAGATAATTATTTTACTGATATCTACATTAAATGACTTATAATGAAGACTGATGAGAAGATCTTTTTCCCAACTTCTATTAAAAGGCAAAGTGTACACTTACAAACAGACTTTCCCTTTTAACAGAAGTTTGTATGTATGCTTTTATACAGAAAGAAAATAATAAAACATTTGTTTTCGTTAACAGGAATACATCTAAATATTTTAAAATACTTATAAATCAAATGTATTCAAATACTCAAATACTATCTGAGTTACTGAACTAGCTTCAGAACATTTTATATGACCTTTGTCCAACACTAAATCCAACTAATACAGGAATAATTTTGTCCTGTTTGAAATTATTACTAATAATTTCAAAATATTACTTTGCTATCAAAACTGTATTTATTCTTGATGTTAATAAGTAAAGTTATGTCAAACTTTCTGATCTTATTCGCCCCTTTCCCCCCCAAAAAAAGTATATTATAGTATGTCACTTACTTGTCTAAACTGGGTTTCTGCATTTTCATCTTTGTTCTTGTCTGGGTGTAAAGTTAGTGAAAGCTTGCGATATGCTTTCCTAATGTCTGCAGATGAAGCATCCTGCAAAAACACAAAGCAAACTTTGTCAGAAACAAATTCCCAGAACCTTGTTAAGATCTGAGAAGACAGCCAACCAAATGCAGGACCTGAGGCAATGTAATTTGAGCAATCAGTCTAACAACCAAGCTATGCAGCTAGCCTGACCCACATGACTGAACAATCATTCACTCTAATTCAGCTCTCGTCTTAACTTCTTTCATTACCATACATTCATTACAACAAGTTAGTATTTGCCAAAACTTTCAAACACTTGCTTTCTTAAAATTAACCAGTAAAACTTCTGCACTAATTTAGAGATCAAAAAGACAAATTAAAAATTAATACATCTGTGTATCTTCAAGAAAGTCACCATTCTTTCACAAGCTAAATTTCTAAATCTCAAGCCTTGACATATGTTGCTCCCTTAATATTATTTACTCTAATTCTCTGCTTATAGGATTTTCATGCAAACTCAATTTCAGTATGTCTAAAGAAATGTATTTTCTGAAGTAGGTTCAGCTTGTTTTTAATTTAAAACTACCATGACTATTCTGGTATATAGTTGCAAGATAAGATAAGACAAATCTTTGTGCTTTCAATTTGGTTTTTACTTTTCTCACGTTTGTGAATGATGTACTATAAAACAAAATATCAAATTAATTGCACATATACAACCGTTTACTGTGTAACTACTTAAATATAACTAAGTTACTGGGATGATACAGATCACCCAGAGCAGAGGGATTTTATGAGGTTATATCTATTACTTACTAAAAAATCCACATCAAAGTTATCATGCATGCTATAAACCAGGAATTTGTATTTAATGGGAAACATCTCCAAGGCAATATATCAGGATGGAGTATGAACGCCCAAATCTAAAGACTACAACCTAAACAGACCAAGACGTCTCTATTGTCAAAACATGCTGAGGTAAAATAAAAGTCTCATGAAATTTAAAAAAAGTTTTAGGATTTCTTCTCTAAGATACATTTTAAGATGATTATCAACAGAGACTGAGTAAAAAACAAACAAATCTCTATAACCGAACAGCTGTTAAAGGAACAAAACTGAAATAAGACAATTAAAGCAACTACAAACCATTATTTTCATTACAAATTTTTCAGGTTTATAGCACCAAGCTATAACTCTGTTTAAAAGTTTTAGCCCAGAAGTGAATATTTTTGTAATATATAGAGAGTCTTGTGTGCGTAGGCAGTAAGGGGTTTGATAGGGAGTTTAGTTATGGAATGGTAATTTTATTTTAAGATACAATATTGTTATCCTATAACTCAAACACAGATCTCTGCAAGCTATTCTCCTGTACATAGCAATTGTATAGAGTCAGGACCATTTAAAGGAAAATAAAAAGTGTTTACTTAAAAAAAAAAATCTCCGTGTATATGCACATTTTATTTTCAGCTAACACTTCTAAGGGTGCACAGTCACAAGCAGAATTCTGTATGATGACTGATGGCTTGCTTCAACCCCACCAAAGACAGTGGAAGTTTTTACATATAGCCATGTTGTAAAGTTTTATATTTCTTTTTGGAAGTGAAGAATGGAGGGAAGAGGAACTGTGACTAAATGTTAGCGTTCCAAATACATTACATTGCACACAGAAAAATTAAGTTTTCAAACTGGAAATTTAATAGAGATATATAAGAAACTGGGGAAGAAAATGTGCAACAAAAAGGTACTTTAAAAAAAATCAGGGACTTGGACAATGACAAGATCAAAGGAATAGTACCTCCAGATTGTAAGGCATGCAGTTTATCCTGATCCCCTTTTCCTCCCAGCTTAATCTACTGTTGTACTTCATCTGTATCAAGATTTGCATTTAATTTTATTGGTGAACCTTAACTAAGTGTTGCTTCTCTAAGGGTCTGACAAGAACATTTTAAGGAGTTGTTGGAAGAATACTGTCAGAGTCAACTCCTTCAGATCTAAAAGCAGACTAAAAGAAATTTGTAGCATTTTTGGGTGGGGGGGGTTGGAAGGAAAATTTAAAATGAATTACCCTTCTCCCAAAATAAAGCCTCTTATTTGTGTAAGATTTTACGTCTAATGGTTGTTCTCATTCTCGCTCATGTTACAGTAGTATATTTTGAGAGTTCTCGGGTTAGATCTCTTCTATTCCCATAATTTCTGTTTCTTAGAATTAAACAGCAGAGAAAGGAAAAAGAGTGATTAGAAACAGTAAAACAAGTTTATTCTTAAATCTAAGTAAAACTGTGGAGCAATATAAATACAAAATTAAGTATGAAATAAAAGTTTACTTATTTACACCCAACACATACTATGGTAGGTACTGGAAGTAATTTACAGACCACCTATTGCTCCAATTAGACATCTCATCAACAGTGGGGGAGAGGAGTAGATCAGGGATAAACCACATTCAACATCATGCCATATTTAGCTGACAAGAATGAACACAATTTGTCCTGGTCTATACTAATCTGAAAGTAACCATCAGTACGTCAGCTAACTCAATTTGTACAATGTTTTTAAAAACACAATGAAATTATGTTGCTCCTTGAGACTTTGTTCACTAAAAAGACAGCCTTTAGGTAATGTTGGGCACCTTGAGAAAAGGTTCCAGAACTTTTTAGGGTCTGTCTTCAGCGGCCTGAAAAGTGTGAAGAACAACTATTGGAGATATACTTATCTCACAGAACCGGAAGGGACCCCGAAAGGTCATTGAGTCCAGCCCCCTGCCTTCACTAGCAGGACCAAGTACTGATTTTGCCCCAGATCCCTAAGTGGCCCCCCTCAAGAACTGAACTCACAACTCTGGGATTAGCTGGCCAATGCTCAAACCACTGAGCTATCCCTCCCCTTCTGTTGCTTACTAAGGCATGAGCCTTCTCCGCTATAGAACATATTGGGTCTTTATCCTCAGCCTAGGTGTGTTACACGTAATGACCCAACAAACTGTTCTGAAACAATTACAGAAAGCCATCTACCTTGCCACAGTACCCAAAAGTCCTGTTTGCATTTACATGGGATGGTTAACCAAAACCAATTCTAGGCAATGTACTGAACTGTGGGAGCAGGAGGGAAATAATATACTTCTATAGTCAGACCCCAGCAGCATCTCTACCGGCTGCTTTAATAACCTTTTATTTAACAGCTCCACTTACTGCTAGCTGCCTCTCAGCTTCATCTCCTGTAGCCTCCTGCAATGAGGCTCCAGTGGAAGCTGAGGAACAGACAGCACTAAGAGTGTGCTCTATGCGGACAAAAGAATTAAGTAGAGGTGAGTCCCAAGACAGCCATTTGACAATAGAAGGAAGTCTGGGCAACCACATTTTCAAGAATTTTTTAAGTGGTGGCTCTGGGGACTTCAAGGAGGGCTTCATTCATATTTTAGTGAAAACTGGATTCTCTCTCTTGCTTTTAAGAAAACAATTCCAATTACCTAAAATGCACATGTCCAATAGCAGAGGAGCCTGGTAGTGCTCCAGACCAGTGGTTTTCAACCAGGGGCACACAGAGGACTTCCAGGGGGAACCCAATTCATCTAGATCAGTGTTTCTCGACCTGGGGTTTGTGATCCCAGGGGAGTCGCAGATGGGTTTATAGGGTTCGCAAGTGCAGAGCCAGCTTTAGAGGTGGCAAGCAGGGCAACTGCCTGGGGCCTTATGCCACAGGTCGCCCTGGGAAGCTAAGTTACATGCTTCAAGTCCAGGCGGTGGGGCTCAGGCTTCAGACAAGACTCAAGTGAAAAACAGGCTCAAGTATTACATTGAAATGTAAGTACAATATTTATATTCTAATAGATGTATTTTATAATTATATGGTAAAAATGAGAAAGCAAGCACCTTTTCAGTAATAGCGGTGCTGTGACACTTCTGTATTTTTAGGTCTGATTTTGTAAGCAAATAGTTTTGGGGTACGCAAGATAGATCAGACCCCTGAAAGGAGTGCAGTAGTCTGGAAAGGTTGAAAACCACTGCCCCAACCAATTAATTAATTAGAGTTGTCCGTGACACACTGTTTCATGTTGGCAACAAAACTTTGTCGCTGACTGAACCAGTGCAGTCTGTCATTTGTCTTCCTCATGTGGGTATGAAGTCACCAGCATAGCACCAGCTCAGCCAGTCCTCCTAAATTCAAGGGACTAGTAATCCTATAATGAAGCGCCTCATGCTTCAGAGCAAACACTGTACTAGGATATTTTCAGCATCAGGCATCCCCTGGAGCATATATAACTGGTTGTGGCAAGAGGAAGCCTTACTAGTATAAAATTCCCAATGCTTATCTCAATTAGCTAAAGCACACATTTTACTGCCAGCATCCACTTCTGTGAGACAGCAAAAATCTCATGCTAGTTCCCCTCATATTTTTGCTTAGTCTTTGCACTAATGAAATCCAGCACAGTGTGAGCTAGGCTGATATGGTGGGACTCATCAAGTTCTGGGTTGACAAATCAATTCTGGGCTCTGCTATAATCTTGGATACCAATGAAGCTGCTCACACATGATTTTTCAATCACTTTAAAATTTCACCAATTGGAACAGGAAGTCGGCCGAAGTCCTTGAAGAAATTTATGCCCAAGTTTTATATTTGAGTTGTTTTTGCTGTAGTCTTGTCTCAAATAAAATTATATCCTACCACTAGATTATTATTTAAATTGCTGCAGAAATTTTTCTTACATTTTTTTAAGTGTTGATTTGGGAAAACACCAAGCACTGAAAATCTCAGTTAAAAAAAAAATGAACATTTTATAATCTGAAGATGTGAAAACAATGCAATGCAATGAGAGTGGTTTGTAACAAAAATTTTTTTTATTAAAGTTCAAGAGTTTTCAGTTTTGCAAAGTGAAAACTAATGTTTCAATTAATTCTACTAATAAGCCAGAATGCAAAGTACCTAATGCTTTAAAATGAATAAATAAATGAAAAAAAAAAACCTCCTTTGCCCATCTCTCTCTCAATTTATGACATATTGACCTGTTCACCTGACACAAGAGTACACTGGAACTTTCTAGCAACAGTCACCCTAACTAAAATTTCAAGGGTAACAGACTTACCTATTTGTACATGTTTCTAATATTTCAGTGTTCCTATTTGCAATAGACTAGAAAACATACAGGAAATTTTTCCTAATTTTGAAAAGACCTGAGAACTGTAAATGACAAGAATCCTCTGGGGGTTAGAGCTCACAATATAGGTCATAGGGTATGTCTACACTGCAATTAGCCACCTGCAACTGGCCCGTGCCAGCTGACTTGGGCTCATGGAGCTCCAGCTGTTGCAGTGTAGACATTCCAGCTCAGGCTGCCACCCGAGCTCTGGGACCCTCCCACCTCACAGGGTCTTAAAGCCTGGGCTCCAACCCAGCCTGGATGTCTACACAGCAATTAATCAGCCCCAGAGCCTGAGCCCCGGGAGCCCAAGTCAGCTGACATAGGCCAGCTACGAGTTTTTAATTGCAGAATAGACATACGCAAAATGTCTGCATCCATACTTCGAGATAGGAAACAAATGTGGGGTATTGGGAGATTGATTCCATACCAGGTTTCATACCCACTAATGGATGACTGATCAAGAGTTTAAACAAAAGTAATAAAGAAAACAAGAGAGCCAGAACTGCCTTTAATTTGTTCTATATTTGAAAACCAGTCTCATAAATCTTATTATTCTAATCCTAAAATTATGAGATATTTAAGCAAAAGCTGAGCCTTTTCGTATATCAGAAGTAAAAACTGGTATTTCAGCTCTGAATATTATGGACATTGCTACTTATACAGGTTAACATTAAATATATTGTAAGCTAGTGGCAATGCCCACTTACCATACGTATAAATTGACAGGTTCTGATTCACTTAAATTCTAACTAGATTACACTGATATTATGTTTCCTTTTTGTTGTGTTCTTGAATTACACCAAAGATACTTTCCATCTGGCCCTTATAAACCCATGCTCTGGAAAAACTAGCATTCTTTGCCAGTTTATAATTTGGGGGAGCAAAGCATAAAGGAAAAATTCTTATACTAAAAAGTATTAGTAAAACAGAAAGTGATCAAAGTTAGTTAAAAACATTTAGCACAATGCTCAGTTATCAGTTATATTGCTGGAAAAAGTGGGCAGCAGTTGAGGATAACTAATTGGTTTAAGAACTATTTTATTATACATTTAGCCTTCAGATAAAACAATCATGGGTCTAAAATTCAAAGGTTTCAACACAAACTCTTATGTGTCTGCAACAATGCACTTGCAAACATTCACTTGGGAACTTTTCAACCATGAACATGTAACTGATGGGGTTTTCAAGTGTATATTACATGACGTATGAGAAGGACACTTAAATACTTGTGAGAATCTGGGATCTTGCCACCCAGTGGAATCCACAGACCTGAGTTAGGTGCCTAGGCTTGCTATACAATGATGGGGAGAGAGAGGCGCATAAGAGTGGGATTCACAAAAGTCAGCATTCTAAGCAGGGAGCTGCCTAAACTAGCCATTAGGAAATGCTGAGGAGAAGGGGGGGGCTTAGGTGTGAGATAGGCGTGTGGGTGCCAAGACAGGCAGCTGTATACCTTTTCAGAAGCAGAAAATTAGGGGACTTTTACAGTATAAATGTAGACACCTACAGGGTTAAGTGGAAGCTAAGAAAGGTTTTGAGGATCTCAGTGATACCTAAATGTTGGAATAATGGAGCTTGAAGTGGCATTTAGGCATCTAATTCCTTTAGCAGATCTAACCTTATCTAATTATTCAACCCCCGCACCATTTCTTCAAGTTACTGTACATTGCCTTTAGCACACACTTTGGGAATCTCATCTTTAGAGATTTTACTAATAAGTTTACTTGACAAGAATTGCTAAAACTATACTGTACAACATCACCTCATTTCCAGCAACTCTACTTAACATAGCGATGATTACTAATTAAGATTAAAAAACAAAACAAACAAACCCCTTACTATGTCCCAAGACAATTCTTGGTGAAAGCATTACAGATCAGATATTGCCACAGGCACTCTGATTAGGTCACAAGAAAAAAAAAATCAATATCTACACAGTTTGCCGTTACTAGTATATAAAATTCAAATCCTAAATTGTTCCCTTGACTGTATTGCAGTTATACAATAAGGGTCAGTTGCCTACTACAATTTAGCAACTGCTTCTAAAAGACAAAATTGTTCAATTAATCTCAGGTTTTAAATATGACTGCTAAAATCCACAAATAAATGGCATTACAATCATTAGCAACTGGAACGCAGCATAGTCTAGAGAGAAAAATGCATTGTTGGATGTCAGAAGGTCTTGAGTTCTAATCGAGGCTGCTACTGACTTGCTGTTTGTCTGCACTACTTACCACTCTGTAAAAAGGATATAATATTGGCATACCTATTTCACTGCAGTACTAAGAGAATAAACTTGTTACTGCTTGTATAGTACTTGCAATAAATAAAAGATTAAACATTATTATTAAGATTGTTACTAGGTTTAAAAAAAAACTATAATAAACTACCAATCAGTTTTGTACAAATATTGTTAGTAGTTATATTTTATACAACAGAATATCTGATAATTGCAGGTGAGCTCTGGCCATAGAGATTAAAATACTTTGAGAAAGAATCTTTTTGCTACCCTTGCCTTCTCTTGAATTTGTCACAAAACAAGGTTATGGTTTGTGCCAAGAAAATTTAAACAAAAATAGTGAATGATCATTAGGAATCATTTAAGAACACCCTTCTAGATGTTCAAAAAACCACAATCCAACAATTGAGGAAGAAAGTCACGTTGGTTAAAAAAGCAACCTGGTTTAGAGCAGAAGTGAAGGCAGCTATAAAAATAAAAGAATAGTATATAACAAATGGAAGAAAGGGGAAGTTGATAGTAATGAATATAACTCAGAAGTTTGGCACTGTAGAAAACTGATAAGGGAAGCAAAGAGACAAGGAGAAACCAATGGCCAGCAGAGTTAAGGACAATAATAAGGAGTTTTTTAAATATATCAGGAACAAAAAGAATCCTGACAATGGGTATCGGTCCACTACAATATGGAAATGGTAGAATTATCATTAGTACTGAAGAAAAGGCAGAAGTATTCAAAAAATGTTTCTGTTCTATATTTGGGGAAAAGAGATCATATGGTCTCATCATGTGATAATAACAACACTCTTGATTCCAATAGTATCTCTGGAGGATGTTAAACAGAAACTACCAAAATTACACATTTTTAAATCAGCAGGTCTAGAGTACTTGCATCCAGGAGTTTTAAAAGAGCAGACTGAAGAGCTTGCTGAATCATTAATATTAATTTTCAATAAGCATTGGAGCACTGGGGAAGTACCAGAAGATTGGAAGAAATGTTGTGCCAATTTTTAAAAATGATAAATGGAATGATCTGGGGAATTTTAGGCCTGTCAGCCTGACCTCAATCCTGGACAAGATAATGGAGTGACTGATATGGGACTCAATTATCCTAATTTGTTTTTTTAAATGTAATTAATGCCAATCAATATGGGTTTATGGAAAATAGATCCTGTCAAACAAACTTGATTTTTTTTTTATGAGATTATAAGCTTGGTTGATAAAGGTAGTAGAGCTGACATAATATACTTAGATTTCTGTAAGGCTTTTGACTTGGTATTGTGTAACCCAAGCCTGCACAACATTAAAAACAATACAAGATTAACATGGCACACATTAAATAGATTAAAAACTGGTTAACTGATAGGTCTCAAAATGTAACTCTAAATGGGGAATCATCACCAAGCAGGTGTATTTCCAGTGAGGTCCCAGAGCAATCAGTTCTTAGCCCTATACTATTTAAGATTTTTATCAATGACCTTGAAGAAAACAAAATCATCACTGCTAAAGTTTGCAGATGAAACAAAAAATAGGGGGGAGGGGCAGAAGGTGGTAAATAAGGAAAAGGACAG
The DNA here is from genome assembly GCF_027887155.1 of Malaclemys terrapin pileata. Lineage (NCBI taxonomy): Eukaryota > Metazoa > Chordata > Testudines > Emydidae > Malaclemys > Malaclemys terrapin. Next base: position 250,645,655 of record NC_071506.1, read on the forward strand.
GTCACTAATTCAGACCAGTCTGGATTGCTTGGTAAAATGGATGCAAGCAAACAGTAGGTGTTTTAATATGGCTAAATGTAAATATACACATCTATGACAAAAGAATGTAGGCCATATATACAGGATGGGGGACTCTACCCTGGGAAACAGTGACTCTGAAAAAGGTTTGGGGATCATGCTGGTGGATAATCAGCTCAATATGAGCGCCCAATGTGATGTTATTGGCAACAGAGCAAATATGATCCTTGGATGCATAAACAAGTAGAGAGGTTATTTTACTTCTGTATTTGGCACTGGTGCGACTGCTGCTGGAATACTGTGTCCCATTCTGGTGCCCACAATTCAAGAAGGATGTTGATAAATTGGAGAGGATTTAAAGAAAAGCCACAAGAATGATAAGGATTAGAAAACATGCCTTATAGTGATACTCAAAGAAGTCAATCTAATCTATTTAGTTTAACAAAGAGAAAGTTAAAGGGTGGCTTGATTACAGTCTGTAAGTATCTACATGGGGAACAAATATTTAATAATGGGGTCTTCAATCTAGCAGAGAAAGATGTAACACAATCCAATGGCTGGAATTTGAAACTAGACAAATTCAGATTGGAAATAAGGCATGAATTTTTGACAGTGAGGATAATTAACCACTGGAGCAATTTATCAAGGGTCATCACTGACAATTTTAAAATCAAGACTGGATGTTTTTCTAAAAAGATCTGCTCTAGGAATTATATTAGGGAAGTTCTATGGTCTGTGTTATACAGAAGCTCATACTAGATGATCGCAGTGGTCCCTTCTGGCCTTTGAATCTATGAAATGCAATTTCCTCATTGCATATGAGTTTCTTACTGTGAAATGAGTATATGCTATAAAACAATGTATTATCTTAATATTAACCAAAAACAGGTATTTAAGTTACATCAGTATGTTACTAAAAATGTTGGGTCAAAAGTTGTCAATAAATCATGACTTCAGCTTTCCTCCCCCACCCACACAGAAATTTTAGTGTTACCCAGGCTATATGGGACCATTGAATTTTACAAAACATACTTATGTGTAGATAACCAGACAGACCTCTTAGTGGTCTACTAATTTTAATTTTATGCTGTCAGTGTTGAAGCCTAAAATCTGACCTTTTTGTGCAAAGGCCTTATTCTTTAGTGTTAATATTCATAAGTGTCACAATAACCAAACAGCTTTGGTAACAGGCAGATGTGCTCTGGGTTAGCAGGTTGCAGAGACAAAATCCATTGCCCTCATCACCTGTGCAGGCTGACAGACTGCAGCGTGACCCCTCTTACAGCTACTATTCCAGCCAATAGGCTGAAACAGCAACTGCAGAAATTCTGCAACCCTTTCAACATAGGTCCTGGGCACTGAATCAATGGAATTGTGGAACCCGTGTCCCTTTCTCCTCAACTCCTTTTGGTACTGGCATAATGTGCTTGCATAGAGCCCCTCTCTGCAACACACGTGTGTTCAAATCAACCTGCCTTCATTGTTTCTCTGCCCACTTTTTTCCTTTCCCCACTATCTTACCATGGGAACCAACTTGAGGGCCTTGCATTGGGCTTCAATGAATTTCTTATACAGAAGAGAATATGGAGTGAAACATTTTTTTTTTTAATTAAATATCAGACCAGCATCCTTGCATTTCAAGATATTTACATTCTGTGCACGCTCATATACATCTGGCATTTTCCCAACTACTCAGCATTTTTGAGTAATTTTCTTGAAGGAAAAATCACACTTGTACTGATGTTCTTGCCCACAATAATTGCCCAATGATAGCAGAAGGAAAAGCAGCAGCAGTGTGAAGCAGACATAACCAAGCACTTTCCTAAGAGCAATAACAATGTCCTGGACCAGCAGCACAATGCTGGGAGAGGGAGGAAAACTGGAGATATTGGGATAAATTCAGAAAAGGGACTGAAGATATACACAGAGATGACTGGAAAGAGACAGATAAAATTGTGTAGAGTGAGAGGAGAGAAGATAACAGCAATTTAGTGGGAGCAAGTACATTTTGACTCTATGTGCCAACAAGGGCTACGGACACAATGGAGAGAGCATACTAATGCCAACACATTGCTCTCTGTTAACTCCCCAAGGTTGAATGAAGGAGCAGGCTGCATCCAGCTGCCCTCAGGTTCAGTGTCACTAACATGTAGAGCTTATGGAGGAGAGGACATGATCAATTCCCAAGAGATATTCCTAGAAATAACTCCTTCTTACTTGTACAGGGCATATGTACTGTGTACCTGAAAGCAAACATGATGGAGGAAGAATACCCACAACCCCCTGCCCATTTAAAATGATGTAGATGGAAAGAGGAAATGAAAGTTAACCTCTGCTCCCATAAGCAATCCTTCAAACCAGTACATACCAGTTTAAAATAAATATTTCCTCATCAGGTTTTTTCCCCCATTTCAACATTTGAAAGGGTAATTGTGAACAACATAATTAAATATTTTAAAATTATGGACAGCACTTTGGCAAACTTTTACACAAGCATTCTCTGCATCATAGGTCAGATCCTCAGCAGATGTAAAACCTATGGAGCTGCCGATTTACATCAGCTGCAGCTGAGAATCTGGACCCATAGGTTTATGGCATGAATGGCAGTTATCCATTTCACTTTTACGAATTAGGCTCATTGTTACATATAAGAAAGAAACCACTTCTTAGTGACAAAAAATGTCACTCTGTGATACATAAGCAAATCCAATTGTGTATTATACTAGTACCATGTGTGGCTGCATACAGATTCCTTATGGAGTTACTTTACCCAAGAGAATAGTCAAGATATTATTTTCCCAAAAGAAGAGAGTTTCCTGTTATACATATTTGTATAACAGGAGATTATTCTCTTGGGAAAAGTAATTTTTCAAATCCAATGAACCCCCTCTTGAAATAATAGATAAATACTAAAGGGATTGAAACAATCTCAGCTAAAAAAAGTTTAAGAAACAGATACTAATCTTCATGAGATCAGCCAACAAAATGTAGGTCCACTGTATTACACACACACGAAAAGGAGATTTGTTGGCTTTCTTAATCACAAGGCAGTAGAATCTTCTTTCATTTGGCACACCCCACTGGAAATACACATGCCAGTTAAGAGATTGTGCCTGTTATCAGATTGTCACAGGAATACATTGTGCTGGTTTGTATTCATTTTCCTTTTATGAGTTGCTTTAAAACTAAGCAGCATACAAAAGCATTAAAACATTTTTGAAAATTATTTTTACTTTCTCCAGGTTTCACTGCTGTGCCGTTATTCCATTTAAATCAATGTAATGTTAGGTGGTGTGTGGATCATTCAGCAGCACAGCAGACATGTTCTGCTTTCTGGACATACCTGTAATATTCAGCCAGAGACAAGCAGTGAATTTAAGTTTAACTCATTTTACAGCCATACTGGAAAAATGATGGGTCCTTTAGAACCAAGTATAATAAAAATAAAGCAATAAAAATTAGACAAAGAGCCACACGGTAAAAAAATTAAGACAGCGGACATCAGTTGACAGCTGTTATCTATAAATGTTCCCAGACAATGCTTCAGCTGGTGGGTGGACCATTGTTATTTATTCCTGGAGAGGTACTCTTCAAGAGTGCCAACGGGGACTTCTCAACTGAGGAACCTTGCCCCAAAACCAGCTTTCCCCAGCAGTTTGTCAAACTATAAATTTGGCAAACTCTAGGGCATCGTGCAAAGCTTATCTGTTCACCAGGCCTTTAACTAGCATTAGGTTGCAGTGGGTGTCTTCAATAAAGGAAACAAAGGAGCAGTATTTTAAATCAAGTCTGATATAGGTGACTTGATGTTTTGTTTGTGGGTTTTTCCCCTTTATTTATTTATTTACTATGACACACCCAAATGCTGTTGTGATATACCATAAAAAGCTAACAAAATGGAATCCTGTCTAAAGACCAGGGCTCGAACACCTTACCACAATACAAATAAACTCAAATTTCAATAAAATTTTCACAACTACGTTTGTTATCTACTCAGTTTATCAGATGTGATAATTGATATGGTTTGTACTGATCTTTTCCCTTGTATTCCTCTGAAGTGCAAATGTCATATATCCTAGTGCCCATCAGAAAGAGTATGTTACTACATAAAGTGTGCCTTCAGGCCAGACTGTGCTTTAGACTGGTCTACAATAACAAAGTCTTGCTCTAACATTCTTCATATTACCAGTACACTTTAACATTATACCAATTACTTAAACTATAATTCTTCTTTTCTAATGGGGTATCATTAAAATACAAAGTTACAAATTCAGGATGGCCATCTGTTAACCTCTTAAGCAAAATGTTAGGAAGTTGAGGATAAAGGAATGTTTAAATGACTTCAAAGTTTAAATGAAGTCAGTGGGGCTCAGCATAGATGCTGGGGTCCACACTTATGGTGCTCACTACAGGAACAGGGCCTTTGGGTATGTCTATACTTATTTCCTGGTCCGGATGTAAGCGATCGATCCCAGAAGTGCTTGCCGTCGACGCCGGTACTCCAGCTCAGCAAGAGGAGTACGCGGCATCGACGGGGGAGCCTGCCTGCCACGTCTGGACCCGCGGTAAGCCGTTGCATGATCCAAAACCCACCTCAGACCAAAGAAAGCAGAGACACAACATTAGCTGTTGAAGGCAGCAGCAAAGTTAGACTTTCTGGTAATTCTTATAATTATCCCTTCACACTATTTCATCACTGCTAGTGCAAAAGAATTTTCTCTTTTGCCATCCCTGCTGTCTGAAACAACATCCCACTCCCCATCAGCTCATTTTCAAACCCAATCTGAATATTTCTTCTCCCTGGCCTATAGAGAATTTGATTTCTCTCAATGCTGTTAATTTCATAATTTGAATACAGACATGGTAGATCTTCCTCTAGATGTCCCTCTTGCACTCTCCCCTCACATTTAACCATAAGAACACTCCAAGGTTTTTTAAATGGCCATGACAGGTCTAATTTCCTGAATTAAGGGGAGGGTGGGAACACTGGGAGACGTGGGCCGGTTAGGACACTTGCACAGAACCAGCCCACATGACTATATCCCCACATTGGGAATTTTCCTGTTTTCCCTTAACCTGTTTGTTTCCAATCCTGACTGACAGGAGGAAGCAACAGCTCAGAGCAGCAAGTACTTCCTGGCATGGATTCAAGTCAGACCACTGAATCTGCCAAGGCCCAAATGTGAAATGCAACGTGTGAAAGACCAAAAATTAGGAACACACAAAAATTAATCATGAGGAAACTTAAAATGCTGTGGGATTCATTCATTTAATGAAGTTATCTATTGAAAATGATTGTGCAACTGAATTTAACAATAATGGTGAGAGACACCAAATTTGTGTGGCATGTATGTAATTCTGGGGCTGAAGTAAGTGGCATCTCCCAAAATAAGCTACACTTGAGAAGTACACCCAGAGTAATGAGTAGGGAAGTTTGGCAGACAGGGAGGTTCACAGTCTGCTGAGTGCTTTTCCTCCTGCGGGTTGTGTGAAAGCGGGGCAAAGAACAAAACAGGGAGATGGAGAGCTCTTACTTGAGAAAAGGAAAAAGATGGAAGATTAGTCGTATTCTGCCCATTTTTCTCACTTCAGAATTCTCTGGGTGTATATATTTGCTCTTGATGTTAAATGATGAAGGAAACAATAGCTTTGCAAAAACATGAAAGCCTTAAAATTTGATTGGAATGAAACAAAGTGTTTCACACACTTCTTGCCAATCTTCCATTTATGGGAGCAGCAGCAGATGGGCAAAAGGATGGAAAGTTAAACATTTAATTCAAGGAGACTGACCAACTCTTCCCCCCCGCCTCCCCACCCCGAAAAAGAACCTTTTCATTTCTCCATTTTACAAGAGAAAAAAATAATGATGTTCTCACCTTTACAAAACTACACTTTGTTCTGTGAATGAACCTGATTTAACTTATTCAAGAGCTAGATAAATAAGATAACATTTTCCTTGGACTGGTGGAATTTTAACAACGGTTAAACTTAAAACAAGACAGGATAAAATTTCCATACAATGTGCCCAAACCACTTGAGCTTTCTTTCTTAAATCATTGTTTCTACAGTCTGTTGACCTGTGTTCTTTGTAAACACAACAGCATTACTTACTTTATCCCACCAGCAGACACCAAGTTTTCTCCACAAACATATCAGATGGAATGCGTTAAGTTTCCTGTTGGGGGCTTCTAGTATTTGCCAACAGAAGGTTTGTTTAGTTGCTGTGTTAACCATCTTTATTTTGAGAATTGGGGAGAAGAGGGGGAATCTTATTCGACATTGGTGAGGCCTCATCTGGAATTCTGTGTCCAGTTTTGGGCCCCACACTACAAGAAGGATGTGGAAAAATTGGAAAGAGTCCAATGGAGGGCAACAAAAATGATTAGGGGTCTGGAGCACATGACTTATGAGGAGAGGCTGAGGGAACTGGGATTGTTTAGTCTCCAGAAGAGAAGAATGAGGGGGGATTTGATAACAGCCTTCAACTACCTGAAGGGGGGTTCCAAAGAGGATGGAGCTCGGCTGTTCTCAGTGGTGGCAGATGACAGAACAAGGAGCAATGGTCTTAAGTTGCAGTGGGGGAGGTCCAGGTTGGATATTAGGAAAAACTATTTCACTAGGAGGGTGGTGAAACACTGGAATGCGTTACCTAGGGAGGTGGTGGAGTCTCCTTCCTTGGAGGTTTTTAAGGCCGGGCTTGACAAAGCCCTGGCTGGGATGATTTAGTTGGGAATTGGTCCTCCTTTGAGCAGGGGGTTGGACTAGATGACCTCCTGAGGTCCCTTCCAACCCTGATATTCTAGGATTCTATGATTCTAATCAATGCTACCTCCATGCTAATTTATAAGGGTTTGCTTTATTACTTTAAAATCCTCTATGCCTATTTTGCATAGCCATGATTGAAAAAATAAATACTTTTCTCTCAACTTTTTTTTATGGCTGTTAGTAAAATAACTGCTGATGATCCTGTAAACTCAGAGATTAAATGAACCCAACTAAGTCTCCTCTAGACCAGTTTCTTTACTCTAATAACTTTTCTCCATGTGGAGTATGTCATTCCCCCCCAAAAAAAACATTTTTTTTTTAAATTGTGTATCTTGTAAATTGGGCAAAAAAATTCCACATGCAACACCACTATTTGGCTCTTTCCTGGAGAACTCTTCTTTATTGTACTTTGGGCTAATATATTTCTCAAGAAGCTCTGGGTTTTGCTCCAGTATATTAGTATTCACCAAAAACGTGGATTATAACATTATTTGCCAGGGTTAGTATTACAGACTATTCCTTTTAAAAACAAAAAAATATTTCTACAGTCATTGATCCATATCAATCTTTTATTAATTCTTACAGACATGGCTTTATGTTTTTTCTTTCAAAGAAATGTATGGAGAATGTGTGTTGTAGTTCACCCTGTTGTAACAAGACTGCTCAACACTATTTCTGAAAACGGGACTCCTCTCTCCACATGTCTCACATAGTTGCAAGTGAAGTCAGATACCATCAGATTTTCCTGTGCTTGTCAGGAGCAAGGCTCTGCAGCTGCACCTGCTCAGTACTCCTGACACCCTAACAAGTCAGCCAGGCTGCCTGATGGACGAACCTGCCTGATGCTGGCTGCTCAATACGCCCATGCCCATGCACACACTGCCTCCCTGTGCTCGGCTCTGCAAGCCTTGCTTGCTTCTCCAGGCTCCAGCCCAGATCCTACCCTGCACCCAGCCTTACTCCTGCCTTCCCTGACTCCTGGTAATCCGGTTCTGACCCTCCTTGGCTCTGGCATTCAGACTCTGATTGCTAGGCCTGACCGGCTACAACCCAGTCTACTTCAGTATCCTGTAGGTGGAAAGTTACGGGTTTGTTTTTTTAAAGCTTTTCCTTTTTCTTTGGCCAGGATAGGGATATCAAACCGAGCAGGGTATCAGACCAACATAATCTCTCCCAAATCCTGCAGACCCGTAATCAATCAATCTTTAAAACATTCACTAATCAGGAAGAAGAGCAGAGTCACAGGGGTCTGATTTCCCAAGAGTGCTGAGCACCAACAACTCTGGCTGGAATCACTGGGAGTTACAGGTGCTCAGAACTCTGAATAAAAAACAAGCTACATATGCTCACAGCACAGTGATGGTTATCAATATAAAAACAGATATGCAATCATGCCATCTCCCACTGGTTCTTTCTGCCATTTAACTTTTTAAACTTAAATTTTCAAATTATTATTTAACTCTGCAAAGCACGTCATGACAGGTTTTTATTAAAGATGCTACAAAAATACAGATGGATTATATTTAGCACTGTAACCTTATATGTATGCTACATTAACATCTAAAGGTGGTAGGTGTCCAAATGAAAAAAAGTTAGGTAGTTAGGTAAGCCTACCATCTTCCACTCCCACTTTCAGAGTGTACAGCACACTCTCAGGGAATGCTCTGCTGAGCATCTAGTGATTATCACATTTGCTTACATAAACAGAACAACAGTTTCAACTAAAATCAATAGATTAGATAATTTCCAGTCACGCTAGAGAGAGCAGATCCTCATTTTGGAAGAGAAGGCTTAAACACTGAATTAAAAAAAAAAATCAAAATGAAATACTAGTTGTGGCATCTTTAAAAAAAGAGCACTGAGATGGACAGACCTGGAAATGATACAAGTGTTTTTGGTTTAGCTAATTATGTTCCTCAGATCAGGAACCATCTCTTTGTTATGAATTTGTAACACAGTGGGGTCCTTTCTGATCCATGATTTGGAACCTTAAGCACTACTGCAACACAACTAATAATATATACAATTGCCAGATTATGTGGTGAGAACTATTCTGTAAGCATATTTTCAGAGAGATGTCACCCAGACAATGAAAACACCCTCTCTCCTCATCTGGACCATTCAGATCACAGTCTTAGATGAACAGGGAATGTCAAATGCCAGGTATGAATAGGTAAGGTTTCCCCTTATGTGTAGAATGAGAACAATGAGAACTACACCTCTACCCAGATATAACACTGTCCTCGGGAGCCAAAAAATCTTACCGTGTTACAGGTGAAACCGCGTTATATTGAACTTGCTTTGATCCACCGGAGTACACAGTCCTGCCCCCCCAGAGTGCTGCTTTACCGTGTTATATCTGAATTTGTGTTATATCGGGTTGCGTTATATCGGGGTAGAGGTGTGTATCTGATGGGGAAAGGAAGGTAGGATTTTTGAGAATAGGAGCACAAAAAGGTAGAGTGAAGCCACTTCTAAACTGAGTCAAGGCATATTTTCTGTTCTAAAACTGGTTTGTAACACACAATTATCCTGCAAGCTGATTTGTATGTGTGGACAGGCCATTACTTCTGCAGAAAGCCTTAAGTTAATAGTTATGAAAGGATCAGCTTGCAGGAGCAGGGTCATGATCTGAACAAAGGTAGAATTTCAACTTGCTTCATGGATATTATAAAACCAGAAGAAAAAACAAGGATGATGATCTGATGGAAGTACTGGAGCTATGACTCCTGTGTATGCCTGGATATATATTTATTTACTTACTGCAAAATACAAATTATCTGGTATAAAAAAAAGTAGAAGGAAAAATCTCTTAATTGTATAATTGGCACCCTGCAAACTAACCCACTTTTTAATATAATATTTGGAATGCTTTTGAGGTGACTGATCAAGAAGGAAAAAAAATAATTCTCTCCGTAAGTTCAAGGAATAATAAAATGGTAAATTTATAGAATCTGCTGCATTTCGAAGGATCTGTTTACCACAGCCTTGCAAGTTTGGAAAAACACTTCCTGGCTCCAAAAGAACAAACCAACCAGAAAGATTCACTGTGATTGAGCATACATCTATAGTTTTGATACAAAGATTGTTTCATCCCTCGTAACACAGCTGAATGGAGAAAGCAAGTTATTCGGTTTGGGTGAATCACTGACAACTTTCTCAAGCGATCACCCAAGAAAATTAGTATCATTGAAAAGGGCATGAATGATGTCACAATAACTAAGATGTCAAGGGATCTTACAACAAAAAATATTTGGCATGAATTAGCTTAGATTACGGAAGCTTTTTGTTTTCAAAAGTAAACTCCCCTATTTAAGAAAATGCCAACAACCAGGACCAAAAAATTGTAGTTCCAGGATATAGAACATGTGTTGTCAATATTTGTGGAAAAAATATTTTTAATACTACAGAGCTTTTTTTTTTTTTAAAAAAAGCTTTGATTTCAAGACCAATCAGGCCAAAACTAGCAATATCCTGCATAATCTCAACCAAAGCTATATTACCATAGCCCATGATAAAATAACATTGATCAGCTAATGCAGGGTATTTCCCCTTTGGAAAACAGGGGGGAAAAATCCACAATTTGTTCTAGTACATGCCAAATACATTTATTTGTATTTGGACTTTTGAAACATGTTGAAAACAGGCAGCATTAAAAAACACCCCCAGAAACATTTAACAGATGCATGCTCTCTCTTTAGCGAGAGACTCTCTTAATTTAGAATCCCCTCTCTAGCATATTATTTAGGATTCAGTCCTACTTGTCACGCAATGAAGAAGCCATAATAGTCCTTTATATCTGTCTGTCTTATATCTCCAGCGTTTTAATCAGATATTACTAACTCAGATGTTCCCTGCTAAACGAGTCCATGACTTCCTTGAAGGGACAAAGGACTGTCCTCCACCCAAATGGAAGTTGAGATTGTGGAAGAGCTTGTCAAAGGCAGAGTCTTCCCTCACACTAAAACGCACTGCATGCAGAAGGCCCAGCTCAAGTGGGTTTACAGTTATTCCATATTTGGAAGATTTCTTCCCTGGATAGTGAATTTCTACTGCAGGTCTACAACCATTTGGACTATACACTGGCAGGCTGGTGGTATAAGCTGCTTAATCATTTTCTATAGCACTGTTCTGTGCAGAGAGACAATAAGCGGACAGTTTACGCTAAATTTCTCTGTGGATATAAAGAGGAACCTAGGAGGAGAAATACTCAGACATACCTTTCAAGACTTGCCAATTTATCAATTTATTTACATGTTAGGGTTGCCAGGTGTGCGGTTTTTGACCGGAACACTCAGTCAAAAAGGGACCCCGGTGGCTCCAGTCAGCACCGCTGACCGAGCTGTTAAAAGTCTGGTCAGTGGCACAGCGGGGCAGGCAACTTGCCTGCGCCGCTTCGCCCAGCTCCCAGAAGCGGCTGGCATGACCGGCTCCGCACGCTTCCCCCGACCGCCAGCTCTGCAGCTCCCTTTGGCTGGGAATGCGGCCAATGGGAGCTGCAGAGGCAGTGCCTGTGGACGGGACAGCACGCAAAGCTAGGGTTACCATATTTAGTGCCTCCGAAAGGAGGACACTTTAAAGGGGCCCCAACCCCGCCCCCAGCCCCGCCCCCTCCCCTGCTTCCCGCGAACATTTGAGTCGCGGGAAGCCTGAAGCAGGTAAGGGTGTGGGGGGGGGGGGTGTGTGTGTGGGGGGGGGGGCGCGGCCCACCCCCAGCACCGCAGGTCCCCAGCCCGGCCCCCGAGTCCCCGGCACGGCACCGGGCCCCCCCGAGCACCGCCAGCACCCGGCCCGGCACCCGGCACCCGGCCCCCCCAAGCACCGCCAGCACCCGAGCCGCCGGCCGAGCCCCCCGGCCCGGCACCGGCCCCCCCCGAGCACCGCCGGCCGAGCCCCCGGCCCCCCCGAGCACCGCCGGCACCCGAGCCGCCGGCCGAGCCCCCCGGCCCCGGGCCCCCCCGAGCACCGCTGGCCGAGCCCCCGGCCAGGCCCCCCGAGCCCCCGGCCCGGCACCGGGCCCACCCGAGCCGCCGACCGCATGTCCGATTTTCCCGGACATGTCCGGCTTTTTGGGATTTCCCCCCGGACGGGGATTTGGAGCCCAAAAAGCCGGACATGTCCGGGAAAATCCGGACGTATGGTAACCCTACGCAAAGCCCCCTGATCAGCCCTCCGCCTAGGAACTGGACACTTCCAGGAGCTGCCTGAGATAAGCACTGGCTGGCTCCCACACCACATAACTCCTCCTGCACTCAAGCTCCCTCCCAGAGCTAGCCCCCTCCAGCACTCCGAACCCCTCGGCCCCAGTCTTGAAATTAGACAAAGGTTTCTAACCATCAGAGGAGTCAAGTTCTGGAGCAGCCTTCCAAGGGGAGCAATGGGGGCAAAAGACATATCTGGCTTCAAGACTAAGCTTGATAAGTTTATGGAGGGGATGGTATGATGGGATAGCCTAATTTTGGCAATTAATTGGTCTTTGACTATTAGCGGTAACTATGCCCAATGGCCTGTGGTGGGATGTTAGATGGGGTGGGATCTGAGTTACTACAGAGAATTCTTTCCTGGGTATCTGGCTGGTGAGTCTTGCCCACATGCTCAGGGTTTAGCTGATCGCCATATTTGGGGTCGGGAAGGAATTTTCCTCCAGGGCAGATTGGCAGAGGCCCTGGGGTTTTTTTGCCTTCCTCTGCAGTGTGGGGCCCAGGTCACTTGCTGGAAGATTCTCTGCACCTTGAAGTCTTTAAACCATGATTTGAGGACTTCTGTATCAAACCTATGTCTGAGCCATTGGAGTGGGTGGGTGAGATTCTGTGGCCTGTGTTGTGCAGGAGGTCAGCCTAGATGATCATAATGGTCCCTTCTGACCTTCAAGTCTATGATTCTATGAACTTGCGCATGAAATTACAAGCCCAATAGCAAGGACTTAATCTGGAAACTCGGGGGTCGTACTCTGACTGGAGAATTTTAAATATAGTACCTATATTTAAGAAAAGGGAAGGAAAAGCGTGATATGGGAAACTACAGGCCTGCTAGTCTGAGCTCAATTGTATGCTAGGTCTTAAAACAAATTTTGAAAGAGACTAGTTACAGACAGAGGTAAATGGTAATTGGAATAAAATACAACATGGTTTTATAAAAGGTAGATAGCAAAACTTCTTGTTGTTAGTCTGGCACTATAAACTGAGGACTTATCAGTTAGAAACAAAAGAGGAGAAGAAAGGTCTGAGCATACCGGTCGATCACAGGAGAACTATGAGCCACCAATGTGATGCAGCTGTGAAAAAGGCTAATGCAATCCTAGGATGCATCAGGCAAGGTATTTCCAGTAGAGATAGGGAAATGTTATATCATTATACAAAGCACTAGTGAGACCTCATCTGGAATACTGTGAGCAATTCTGATCTCCCAATGTTTAAGAAAGATGAATTCAAATTGGAACAGGTGCAGAGAAGGGCTACTAAGATAATCAAAGGAATGGAGACTCTAACTTATGAGAGAAGGATTAAGGAGTTTGGCTTGTTTAGCCTAACAAAATGAAGGCTGAAGGGAGATATGATTTAGCTCTATAAAAATATCAGACGGATAAACAGCAAGAAGGGAGAGGAGTTATTTAAATTAATGGCCAATGTCAGCACAAAAACAAATAGATATAGTTTGGGCTTGAAATTAGATGAAAGTTTCTAACCATCAGAGGAGTGAAGTTCTGAAGCAGCCTTCCAAAGGGAGTAGTGACGGCAAAAAGCTAGCTGGTTTCAAGACTGAGCTTGATAAGTTTACAGAGGGGATGGTATGATGAAGTTGCCTGCAATGGCACATAGCCCATCTGTGACTGTTAATAGCCGATATCTCCAACAGACAGAGATGGGACACTAGATGGGGAGGACTCAATTACTACAGAGAATTATTTCCCAGGTGTCTTGCTGGTGGGCCTCGCTCACATGCTCAGGATCCAATGATAGTTTTATTTGGGATCAGGAAGGAATTTTCCCCCCAGGTCAGATTGGCATAGACCCTGGGGGGGTTTCACCTTCCGCTACAGCATGGGGCACAGGTAACTTGCTGCTTTGAACTAGAGTAAACGGTGGATTCTCCATCTTTAAATCAAGATTTGAGGACTTCAGTAACTAAACCAAAGGTTATGGGCTTATTACAAGAATGGGTGGGTGAGGTTTTGTGGCCTGCGATGTGCAAGAGGTCAGACCAGATAATCCCTTCTGGCCTTAAAGTCTACGATATTCTTGGCAATCCTAAAAAATAAAAATAAAAATAAAATAAAATAAAATATATTATATAAATAAATAAATAAAGGTGGGTCAAACCCATACGTTCCACATGCTAGGGGAAGCCCAGCTGTGTGTAGAGTGTAAACCTATTACAAAATGTAACATTTATGCCCCAAATGAGGAAGATACCTTCTTCAATAACTTCTGAATGACTGCAATGGTCTAGAATTCACAGGTAATGGTGGCAGGTGAGTTTACCTGTTGTCTTAACCGCATGTGCGATAAGACTACAAGTAGTCAAGAAGCTCCATAAAAACAAAAAAACCCACTCAAATACTGGCATTAGCATATATAGAACAGGAAATGATGGATAGTTGAAGGTTCCTATATCCTAAAGGGATGAACATATACTAGAATAGATTTGATATTGAAATGTCTCCTACATAAAATCCCTAGTGTTAGAACTGGAATAATACATCTGACCATGAACCTGTCTTCATGAAAACAAAGTCTCATTCAGAAACAAGAGAAGCTGGAGATTTGGTAATATTGCTAAAAAAGACAGACTTTGTGAATTGAATGGAAAAACATATTGATAACTATATTAAGAACAATCTGTTACAGGATACATCACTAAACTACAGGGAGGCCTTTAAAATAGTAATAAAAGGACATAGCTCATATGATAATTATAAGAAAAAAAAGACACGCAATAGCAAATAGACAGGAAAAAATTATGGTTTGCAGAAGCAATACAAGACTAATAATGCAGACTCACTCAATATATTAAGAATGTGCAAATAGTGTTAGAAGTAGGGAAATGATCTTGCCTCTGTACACAGCACTGGTAAGACCACTATTACAATACTGCGTCCAGATCTGGTGTCCACACTTCAAGAAGGATGTGGAAATACTGAAGACAGTTCAAAGGAGGGCCACAGAAATGAAAACAAGTCTTACAATCTGAGGCTTAAGGCATTTAACCTATTCAGTTTATCAGAGAAGATTGAGCGGTGACTTGGTCACTGCATACAGATGCTTAACCATGGAAGAGATATGATAGTGGGAGGGGCGTGTGTGTATGTGCACGAGCTTTTCAATCTTTCTGACAAAGGCACAACAAGATCTAATGGCTGGAATTTGAAGTTATTTCAAGGTGGAATTTGTCTAAAATATTATTTTCTAGCAGTAAGAGTAATTAAACACTGGAACAGCTTAGCAGAGGAGGTGGTAGACTCAACATCACTTGGAGTGTCTAAAGCGAGATTAGATACCTTTTAGAAAAATATGCCCTAATTCGGCTTCTGGAAGAAAGTATGTGATCTATGAGCACTGGGTGGAGGAAAGACAGGCTGTATAGTCATGCTGCACCCTTCTGGCCTTGGAATCTATGAATGTATGTTTCTCCATCTCTACATCAAAAAAATACATAATATTGTCCCAGATGTCTGTATAAAATGCAAAATAGCCAGGCCTCTTTCATATATGATATAGGAATGCTGGATGGTAAAAATATTTTGGAAATTCATCCTGAAAGTAGTAAATTAAAAAAAAAATAGAACTTGAACAGGATTTAAAGACTTGTATTGGGAGTTGGCCTCTTTAAAAGAGCTAAGATAGAAATAAGAGAGCTACTCTAAATCTGTGGACCCAGACAACGGCTCCAACTGTAGTACACTGGAAAAAACTATTAGTATAATATCCAAAAATGGAAGATTTTGTGAGAACAATGCCAGAGAAACTAAAAAAAAAAAAAAAAATGGATGAAATAAAATACCTTGCATAGGAAAATACAACAAAAACTGAAATCATTGAACTGCTTTGATATGGACATGATAAACTTGTACTTATAGGAACAATAAATAGTCAACAAGGGCATACACAGAGGAGAATCATTGCATTACATCTTCCTCTTCTTCCTCTAACTTTCCATACTTCGTATCTTCTGAGTCTCTTCCTCCCCCACAGAAAACAGGCATTTAAAAAGTGAATATGAACAATTAAGTAGTACACACAGAAAGTTATGGCCATATTTAAATCTGAAAAAAGGAAAAAGGGTAATGATAATGTGTGGTCATTATATACTATACTGTTAAATATTAATTTTATAATAAGGTATATACTAGTGCCTCATGACACTAATTAAATGTTTTATTGAAAGTGACCTGAAATATCAGTAAATAAAATGGTTTCCCCAAAACAAATAAATATATGGAATAGACAAAAAAAGGAGAAATAGTCACCATTTATGGTATGCCAATTCTCTTCCCCAGATCCAGGGCTCCTCTTGTCCTAGCTGGCTGCAGTCTATCAACGGAGGATAGCCCGAGCACACAACACTCCCCAGCTCTTCCCCTCCCTCATCTTGCTGTGCTTCCCCGCCCACCCAACGCCCATCTGTGGGTTTCTGCCTCCTTTACAGAAACAAGGGAGCAGAACAGAGAATCTGCCCCAAAATACTGATTGTGGCCACCCAACCTTTTTTAAAATAGTAGGGTTAGCCCTCAGGATGAAGAGGCTGCATGTCTTTGGTCTATAGTTAGGAAAATGGACAGGGAAGAACTTTTGTAGACAAGGGAATGTTCAAAACAGGAGGGAGACTAAAAAAAATGCAGGAGAAAACGGAAGGGAGTTCGGGAGAAATAGGGAATGGAAGTGTGAGCCATATGATACTTTAAGAGGAAAGGGAGTGATAAAAGAAGAGAGCAAGTGAAAGTAAGGGCAAGTGGGGGATAGGAAGCTGCAGGGGAGCAGGAGCCTGGGTAGGGAGGGAGATGAAGACAGACAGAATGACAGCTCCCCAACCAGAGTTGATTAGGAGAGGGAGAGTAGAATCCCCCGACTGAGAAGCCTAGAAGCAAACCTTTAATATCTATGTATGTTTAAAGGTTGAATAAAGCAGGCATTCTGTGGGTAAAAAATAATACGGATCACATAATTAAATATCATAAGTATGCACAAGCAGGACAAATTATGGTAAAATGGGCAACTTCATTTCTGTTTTTTTCTAAGTAGAGTGCTTAACTTTGCAACCCTAACATTTTTAATGTAATTTCTGTAGTGTTTTGGATGGATCTACAGATTCTAGCACAATGACAAAAAAATAACTTCCAACAGTGCGATAAATAAATAAATAAATAAATATTTATTTATAATCTTGTCTACATGCTAATGTATGTTTGTTTGTTTGTTTGTTTGTTGGGGGGGGGGGGAGGGAAGGGTAAAAATTTGCCATCAGAGTTAGGAATTCTAGAGTCAAATTTATCCAAAAGTAAATAGTCAAAGTAAACCCAACAACTTTGACCTAGAAACACTGCCAATAAGAACAAGTGTGAAAAATCTAAACATTCTTTATTTAAAAAAAAATCATGATTGAGGAAACAATATCGCTAAGCCATCTTTCCTTAAACATAATAGAACATAAGAGCGGCCATACTGGGTCAGACCAAAGGTCCATCTAGCCCAATATCTTGTCCTCTGACAGTGGCCAATGCCAGGTGTCCCAGAGTGAATAAACAGAACGGGTAATCATCAAGTGATCCATGCCCTGTCACCCATTCCCAGCTTCAGGCAAACAGAGCCTAGGGACACCATCCCTGCCCATCCTGGCTAATAGCCATTGATAGACCTATCCTCTATTAATTTATCTAGTTCTTTTTTGAACCCTGTTATAGCCTTTGCCTTCACAACATCCCCTGGCAGGGTGTTCCAAAGGTTGACTGGGCGTTGTGTGAAAAAAATACTTCCTTTTGTTTATTTTAAACCTGCTGCCTATTAATTTCATTTGGTGGCCCCTAGTTCTTTATTTACTTTCCCCATACCAGTCATGATTTTAATAGACCTCTATCACATCCCTCCTTATCCATCTCTTTTCCAAGCTGAAAAATCCCAGTCTTATTAACCTCTCCTCATACGGCAGCCATTCCATACCCCTAATCATAGGTTTCGTATAGTCTACATTAGAGTTTTCCTGTATTTTCTAACCTGTGAAGAAAGTGACACTAGTAAGTCACAAGAAAAGACACAGTATTGCTGTGTGAATTAGTCACAGACAAAGTAATTACAGTCCTAATGTTTTAACATTTAAGTTCTAGTCCTACAAAAACCACAGAGTAAAGCTTACAGAAGTCACCTAAGTATTTCCATGGAAGTCAAATGGGACTAACTTGCATAAATATTTGCAGAATCTGATCCCAAAACAATCTTGTTAGACCACTAATATTTTGTTCTACAAGACAATACTGTTACCGAGATACCAATCTTGTCCAGACTTTTGATTTTTCTGTTTTATGTTAATTACATTATACGTATATGATTGGAGATCTTTACAATTAAAGATTATGAAGCTATGCACTGAAAAGATTCTGAAGAGAAATGCATATATGTTTAAATATATTTCTATTTGTCATGTGACTGAAACAGACAAAATCACTTTTGTAAAGCAGTCTGAACATATCAAATGTTTATACAGAGGAGTTAAGTTTACCAATAAATCCAACATTCCATGTTAAAATCATTCCATTTTAGAAAGATATAACTGAAATGTAAGTTTATACGTAATTTAATGTACATATTGCTATATGTCTGAAAACCTCCAAGTTTCTAACAAAATAAAGAAAATCTTAGCCTACCACCTCACTAGGCAGCTAATAACCTCCAACCACCGAAGGAATGGCTTTAGTTTCACTCATTCATATAAAAAAAACCTGGGGATGTCATTCATCCGGATAATGTATTTAAAACAATTATCATCAATTTGCACATTTCAATACTAATATCTGAAGCAAACTTAGAATGGCAAGCAGAGGTATATTGGAATGAGGTAACTAAAAGGGATATTATAATATATATATATATCAGTGATTAATGACTACAGCTTTTATTCACATTTTCTTTATAAGTTTTTAATATAATTGGATACATAAGCTTCAGAATAATACAAATAATAATCAGGGTTTGAGGAGGAGAAAAGAAATGGAGAGAACTAAGAAAGTTTTTTGCTCTTTCCTTAGTGAGAAAGCTGCCCCAAATTTCCCATTTCAAATTCCAATTCCAAATTAATATTAACATCACAACAAGAAATTACAACAAGAAAAAAATCCTAGCCCACTGAGTTAGCCAAATGGTCACAGAACAATGCAATTTAACTTCCAACGTGCTAGTTTTATGGGGAAATAAGGGCTAATCCTATGAACTGTTATATTTCCTATGGGTTATTCATAAAGCCCTCACTAAACTTTTTTTTTTTTTTTTTTTTTTTTTTCTTAAAGACAAAGTAACTACTACACATTTCTAAATTTGCAAGTGAACCGTTTAAGTCAAACATAAAACAAAATTGTTTGGAGGAAGTTATCGTCTAATTAATTTCAATGAAGTTGGCAACACACAAACTGAATTTTTTCATTCACGAATAAAATAAGAGTAAAGTATACTGGTGCTAGTAATGTAAAAAAGGGCCCAACTACACTTACGTTTCCAGTTACAGTACAAGATTTTCTTTTCTTTAAGACCGAGCTTAAAATTTTCCAAATTTCCAAAGAAGATATGAAATTAAGACTATGTTTACTGCAAATACTGAATCTAATGATATTTCAGCAACCAGAGTTGCTAGAATTCACACATTTAACATTGGTAACTGAAAACCTTTTGCAACAATTCAGCTAGTTTTACGAACACAAACAGGAACAGTTTGGGATTTACACAGCAGTACAAGATAAGCGTTTTGGCATTATAACCTACAATCCTCTCCTCAATGCCTTTCATCATAAAGTTAATTTTTATACTAAAGGACGTTGTCTTTCAAGTCAAAATCAAAACCAAGTTTTGGTACTGTAAAAATGATAATTAGAACAAAAAAATCAACAGAAATTGTAGGTGACTTAAAATTTAACTTTTTAACTGATGGAAACTGCTTTTTTAAGAACATTTTCCTTCAGGGTTTAGAACTTCAGCATTGTGGTAACAGAGAAAAGCCTGAAAGTGGAACTGACCATAAACACAAGTGAGGCCAATCTATTTTCATTATTAAAGAGAAATGTGAAAAGACCAACCTAGTGAAAAACTGTTCGTTTAACAATGTCCTTTGTAAAATAAAACAAACCATATACTTCTCACACACACAAGCACAATTTTCATCAACTGTTTTTTATGCTTAACATTTACATCTGTATACACACACGGACCCAGATTCTCAGAGGATGTTAAGTCATCATAGCTTCACTGAAGTGTATGGCACTATGCTTATTTATACCTGCAGAGAATTTGGCCCATGAAGAAGAGTCATTTAGAAGCACAGATAGCAATGTGCGGTCAGTCATGATTTTTGGATACTTGCTTTGTCTTTACACATCTCAGAAGAATATAGCAGATGTCACTTTAAAATGTATATTTAATTCAATAAATACTAACATTAAAGATGAACTCTAGGAATTTAGAGACATTTCTGATAGTGTCCTCTCTCTATCATAGTCTGCACTACTTAATCAGATAAGGAGCAAATAGAACACATGTGTTCTGAGGAACTGCTACTAGTGAGCTGATTAACACAAACTATGTGGTAAAAACTAATAATCATCCAGGAAGTAAGAGAAAGAGTGTTACATTCCCTCCATTGTCCATGCCCCCATCCCCATGACCAACATTATCCTTTTTTTAAAGTGTGGATTTACCAAACACAAGATTTATCAAATGTAATTGCCAGATTCATTCAGGGGGTCATTTTACACTTCATACTGTGTATGTATGTTTTTCTATAGTAAACTGCAGAAGCTAGTGTACCATTACATTTATTCAACTATATTACCTGTCAATTACTTTAACTTAGAAAATAGAAATACTAACATTTTGCAAACGACTATACCTCAATTTTCCATGTACCTTGATATTTAGTAATTTTGTAATTTGTTTCAGCATGCAGAATATAGAGTCATAACACATTCGTGTCCTAAATAAATACAATTAGTTACTTTCAGACATAAAACATTCTCTGTACTAAATTTAAAGTGACTTATTTATATAGCAAATATTAGGAAAATTTGCATTAATGTTCTTTTTACAAGGTGTTGCTATACAATTAAAATGATCTGTGTGGCACCAAAATCAATATAGCCAGAACTGTCCACTATGGAGCAAAGTAAAATTTTATTTTTTCTTTCTTTAAATAATCCACGTGCATTTCTGGAAATAGCATTGATTTACTCATTTTTAAGAGATGAAAAGAAGAAACTCAAGTCAATTACTGAACTTCTCAATTTTATTCCACAGATAGAATGTATATTTCTCATGAGCAACCTTAAAAAAATCCTTAGATTTAGATTTTTTTCAATAGTGTAAGGACTCTGAGTTGTCCTTGAATTATACCAAGGTTAAGGAATATCTACATTTCAATAACTTGGTGTCTACATTGGGCTTTTTAAAATATAAGCGAAGTACAAGCCCTATAGTATACTGACACAACAATACCTCAAGTAATTTAGAGTATTTATATCTGGTCTCCTGGTGGGTAATACAAGTTACTATATTTTGCATTTTAAAATATTTTTCCTAAATTTCCTAATGTATACCTATAGGTCTTTATTTGTACATTTAATAAGAATAATATAACCTATGCAGCATTAAAAAAATTCCCCCAGTTGAATACAACTTAACTCTGCTGTATTAAACTGGAAACTCTAGGCACAATGGAGTGTTTGATAACTGTCTATAGCATTTGCAGTACGTAACTACAGTTAAACACTAACTTCCTCTAAATACATGAGGACAGACACAATGGAACAAGCAACTTGATTATGTGGAAGAAATATAGACATGCACTGTACTAGAACTCACAGATCACCTGCAGGTCAAAGACACTGTACAATACACAGAATCAAAACATTGACAAATGCTAATGCTGGTCCTGAATTCACAACTGGATGTGTGTGTGCAGATCCTTGTATCTACCTAAATCCCCAATTACTTCAAAGGGGGCTCCACCTGCATATGAAGGTCCACTCACAGGGAGCCCATTATTGTTCATTTCTCCATAGCACCTTGGCAAGAGGAGTGCAAGGATATGGGAAGTGGCGGAGCCTTCATAACGGGCCTAAAACAGATTTTTTCCAAGATGGTAAATGGTTTAGAATTCTAACAGCATCTTTCATACTTGCCTTGTACCACCACAGCAATCAAGTGTGAAACTTCAGATTGTTCTTTTTCTTTAATTTGCCTTCAAAAATTGATACAAGTTTCTAACAAGTATCCGTTTAACCATTCACAAGATTTCTAATATTGCTTCGATAACTGTTAAAACTGTTGACATAGCTATACGATTACAGATTTGAATCTAATATGTTAGAAATGACATGCAGAATGGTGAGATCTTTGAGAGGTATTTATAATACACTATAAAGCAGAATCTACAGTTTTATTGATTGTAGTAGTTAAAATTCTATTCGTAAATACAAGTGTTCTAGTTTGACAGAATTATTTAAAACAAATTAGAAACATTCCACTTAGAAAGGTATAAAACTCTCTCCTCCTTATGAAGTACTGAAGCTCCATCTAGAGGTTTTTCTTTCCCTACTGTCGTTCGTAATATACGTAATATCACCTAGAAATGAGAATATTAAAATGTCAAAGAGACTTCCATTGTACCTCCCCTTTTGTTATTCTTAATAGGTTCTTGCCCTGAACCTCTCCTGGCAACACTAGCTCCTTCACTGCCATCAAGTGGTAAGAGACCAAAATTGAAGTTTAAATATTTAAAGTATCCACATAATCAGTGTAAGCATGTATGGATTTTTCAGAATATAAAAAACACAAAATACTGTAAATCCTAACTTTTCTTCCCATATTTAAAATCTTGGTGTCGATTTCAAAACACTGATAGTTTATCTTTACCCCTAGATGCAGTAATGTTTTCTGTACTGGCCTTAGATTCTCACTTTATTTCAAATTGCAAAATTCCTGAGGACATAAAACTGAATACACTTTCTGCCCAGAAACCATTGTTACTCTGAACATAAGATACTGAGATAAAAAGGACCTGTGCTGGCACATATTACGTTTCTCGTATTGATGGATGTTAATTCCATAATATATGGAATAATAATTATCCCACCAAAAACATCTTATTGATCTTAGCCTTGTCTATTGGCAAGATCTCAAAGGAAGAGCAAAATAGCACCAAACAACTTAGGCATATTGTCTTACATAGCAAGTATGCAACTGGGCCAGTTTCTCTATTTGTGTTCTGCAACTGTATTCTGCTGAACAAATTGGTTATGTCAAGAAAAGTTCATCCCCCAACTTCCTTAATGAAGGCTGTGCAACCGAACCTAGGCTATGGGAGAACAAATGAAGTCCAAACTGAAAAAGCATTTGACCCAGACAAAACACACAAGGAACTGAAGAAAGGCTATAGCAGCAGCAAAATAGAGCCAGACTGAAAGGTCTTTATTTACTTCCTTTATCCACCCCTTGAGTATCTCAGATATAAATCCCTCTGCATTTAAATTTCAGTATTTTAAATTAACAGAAGTCCATGGAGACTACACAGCTAGAAATGCATGTGCCTCTAAAAATATACCTCACATTGTATGTCCAATGAAACCGCATTTGCCAACTTTATATATCCACCACTGAAATGGCATTACTGGAAATTGAAACATTCCTATTTCATAATTTTTTTTCCCCAGTAGCCATGCCAGTTCAAATATTTGGATATATTTCATCCTTGCCAATAAATGGAGACAGTACAAGGACTGTTTTGGAGATGCCATTCCCTGCATGAGGCTTGCCAGCTCCCAAAACTATGAAACTCTGGAACTTAACATAAAAGTCAAGGTGAGTAAGGTAATACCTTTTATTGGACCACCTTCTGTCAGTGAAAGTGACTAGCTTTTGAGCTACACAGAGCTCTTCGAAAAAGACCTTCTGTGTAGCTTGAAAGCTTGTCTCTTTCACCGACAGAAGCTGGTCCAATAAAAAAATATTACTTCACCCAACCTGTCTCTTTAATATCCTGGGACCAACATGGCTGCAACAAAACTGCATAACAAAGTGAAAGTCAAGGAAAGGAACAATAAAAATTATATTGGAAAGAACAACCTTCTCTGCTACTTCAGACACTTAGGACCTGCCAAGCAATAGGAAGGGATTAGTTCATAATAATGGCCTTCCGGACACTTCTACCAAATGCCTCATCTGCCAAGGTCAGCAAAGCTCAGGTAGCTACTCTGCATATTTCCAATGGAGATGAGTGTGCTGTCTCTGCTCAGTAAAAAGCTACTGATGTATTGAAGCAGGCTTCAAAAGAATCCAGTGCTTCCTTGCCATTACTAAAGCAAACTTCTGATTGGGTTTCTCCAACCAGGAAAGAGCAATTTAAGAGCTGGAAATCATTTTCTGGTTTTTTTGTTTGTTTGGGTTTTTTTTGTATATTACTAAAGAACTTGCTTGCTTGGCACGGAGCAAATCAGAGTCCCTGTCCTGAGGAACTTACAGTCTAGAAGATAGCCACAGATAAAAATAAAATATATTGGGAGACTCAGGATGAAGATAAGTTTGTTTTTTTTAATTTCTTCTTTCAATGGTGTTGGGGTGGAAAAAGAATTTGACTGGCATGGGTGTCGTAGAAGTCTAACTTTAAACGAAGCTTCTTAAACTTTTTAAAAACCTTATTTACTTTACATACAACAATAGTTTAGTTATATATTATAGACTTATAGAAAGAGACTTTCTAAACACATTAAAATGTATTATTGACACGCGAAACCTTAAATTAGAGTGAATAAAGGAAGACTCAGCACACCACTTCTGAAAGGTTGCCGAACCCTGCTCTGGACAGAGACCTGGAGAAACCAGATACATACAATATGATGGGGGCCAATTTAGCTGCAACTAATCAGGAAAGATCTTGGAGTTATGGTGGATAGTTCTCTTAAGACATCCATGCAGTGTGCAGTGGCAGTCAAAAAAGCAAATAGGATGTTAGGAATCATTAAAAAAGGGATAGAGAATATCTTATTGCCCTTATATAAATCTATGGTATGCCCACATCTTGAATACTGCGTACAGATGTGGTCTCCTCATCCCAAAAAAGATGTACTGGCATTAGAAAAAGTTCAGAAAAGGGCAACTAAAATGATTAAGGTTTGGAATGGGTCCCATATGAGGAGAGATTAAAGAGGCTAGGACTTTTCAGCTTGGAAAAGAGGAGATTAAGGAGGGGGGTATGATAGAGGCATATAAAATCATGAGTGGTGTGAAGAAAGTGAATAAGGAAAAGTTATTTACTTGTTCCCATAATATAAGAACTAGGGGCCACCAAATGAAATTAATGGGCAGCAGGTTTAAAATAAATAAAAGGAAGTTCTTCTTCACACAGCGCACAGTCAACCTGTGGAACTCCTTGCCTGGGGAGGTTGTGAAGGCTAGGACTATAACAGGGTTTAAAAGAGAACTAGATAAATTTATGGAAGTTAAGTCCATTAATGGCTATTATCCAGGATGAGCAAGGAATGGTGTCCCTAGCCTCTGTTTGTCAGAGGGTGGAGACGGATGGCAGGAGAGAGATCACTTGATCATTACCTGTTAGGTTCACTCCCTCTGGGGCACCTGGCATCGGCCCCTGTCGGTAGACAGGATACTGGCCTGGATGGACCTTTGGTCTGACCCAGTATGGCTGTTCTTATGACAGACCAGGGAGCTATTACAGGTGTCTAAAGAGGGTTCAGACAGAGAGAGACTGAGGAGAAACCCCACGACAGAGAAGTTTGTCTATTTGGGGGATTTGTTTGGATAGTTTTTCTTCTGGGTGAAGGACGGGACCATGAGCAACTGAAGCAGAGTTCACAGGAAGCTTAGGACAAACATCTGCTTCCTTTTTGAAATCTATGGTCTCGTCAGTCCCTGCCAGTAGTGGATGGGAGGAAACCCCCCTTTACTCCCCTGCACTTGAGAGGGTGAGAAGGAGGGAGAGATTGCTCAGACTCTGGAGAGAGGGCTTTGGCCTAGAAAAGTGAAGAACAGTTTACTGAAGCCATTGTTAGACTTTGGTTTAACACAGAAGGGATGAAGTTCTAATTTAGCCAGAGGAAAAATTTTAGGACTACCCTACCAACTAAGAGGAAAATTAAGGAATAGCCAGAAAGGAAAACTGAGGGAATGGCCACATCACAATGGGATGAAGAGATGTGCCAATGACTCTTTGCAGGAGAAGACCTAGCTCTCTCAAGCTGGATCTACACTAGCAATTTTGGCAAGTTTCCTCATCGGTGCCAATTCTGGTGCAGTTCCAGGTCTAAATAGTTTTTAGAACACCAGTGGCCTATCTACACCAGCACTCACATTGTGGCTCCCAACAGTTGAGCCGAATCAGTGTTATTTCACAAGTTAGAATTTTTTGACAAAATCTCTCACACAGAAAAGCACAAGTCTTCTAGCTAAACAAAAAAATGACCTTAAGTAAAGCTACTCAGACCACGCCTACGCTGGCTCCTGCTGGACCATGGATAGGATTTTTCTGCTCTTCTTCTAACAGGTGGGGAGCAACTCAGCAAATGCCCTTTCATACCTCACCAAAGTGAGAAATCCCATCTTAAACAACATCATCTGAAAGGCTCTCCCATTTCTGAGGCATGTCTTTTTAACAGCCACTTTGCAAGCTCTAACCACAACAGATCTTTGCAAAAGATGAACCCCTGATTTAACGGTGCCGGTTTCCAAAAGGTGAATCTGTGTTTCCACTGACATTCAATAGCTCCAAGCCACCTGAGCTCCTTGGTTAGCCTGAGGCAAATAAGATAACATTTACTGAGGACTGGATTGTTTTCTGGAACACTATCATGAGCTTTGGTATTAACCTGTATGCCATGGACACCTTGTTTGTTCGCCTGCAGCATGCAGGGGGTCAGACCAGATGATCATAATGGTCCCTTCTGACCTTAAAGTCTATGAGTCTATTTAGTCCCCCACAACCAAAATCAAGCACTTGTGTTGAGTTCCCACATTCCTGGGCATATTTGCTTTTTACAGAACCAATCTGCCAGTTTGTTTAATTCTTTGGATATGTGAATTGCAGATGGCTTCCCATGTGTTTCTCTTCTCATATCATCACTCTTTGACTACTGCCTTACTTACCGTGTCACCTCAGGTTTACATAGCCGACTGCTTTCACTGTTTAACTGGACATCGATTATTGTTATGTCTGCACTGAAAGTACAGGAAAGCCTACATTTCATGCTGGCTGAAGGACCTTCTCCTGCCCCCAAACTCTGAATCATAAAACCATTTGATATAAGCCACCATCTTGATTTTTCAAGCTATGCCACAATGTGTTAAGTGTCACCTCTATATGCTCCCCTGTCCTCAAGGCTGGAATGAATCCATGGTTAATTTTCTATTGGTGAGTGGCCCACAGGGCATCCCCTTAAATTGTTCTGTTATCATCCAAGGGATAGTTTGATAAAGGTAGTAACGCTACACATTTGAGAAGTCTTTTGAATCTGGTCTTCTTTAGAAGAGCAGAAAGGACTGCGTGCTCATGTGTTAGCAAGCCCAGTGTATTACTTCCCAGTTTACAGACATATCTCAGGGCTGCAAGCACTCCTACCCAGACATTAGTTGATGGCACAGCAAGTTCCATATTTGCAGCTGGAGCTGGAAATATTTTGCTCACTTATGCCAAACCTGACTGAGATATTAATCTCATTCCAAGAATTATTTCCACCTTGATCGGGAGTTCCAGGAATGGTTTCTCTAGTCAATTGTGTTAATCTGACCCCGAGTAGCCAGTTGACATGTAGGTAAGGCCCTCCTGTCTCATAATGGCCGAGAGGGCAACTTCACAGTGGCTCATAAATAAACAGTGTGTCAGTAATTATTGTAATGCTGTGGTCAGACAGAAGTTGGACTGAGTGACAGAACTTGGAATCAATGCTGTCCTACTGAAAAAAAAGTACAAGATGTAGGAATTCACCCTATAGATATAGGGAGCAAAAGAATTCCTGTACATTGATGGCTTGGATGATCAATTCTAAGGACTTAATTCAGAACACCCGAGAATTGAGCTTACGTCAACACCATTCACAGCACACCTGCTTTCCTGGGTTTGAAATAAAGTAAATAATAACTTGACCCCACCAATTCTGCTCTCTAGATATCGGAGTAGTCTCAATTGTCAGATCAGGGTGAGTGTTGTAACTCTTGAACTTTAAGGAAGGCAAAAGAACAACAGTAAATGGCTGGAGCCAAAAATCTGCAAAAACCATGGATTATGTTGTCCAACACTATAGGCTTCATATGTCCACACAAGGAAATAGCATTGACATTCTCACTTCTATTTCTTGGTCATTTTTCCATGGGCATCCTTCATATGGACTCTTTGAAGGTGAAGGAGATCCCCTATTCACCTTGAAAGTCTTAATGTACTCTCCTATTTGTTGTAACAAACATCGGGACTGCATAAAATACCAAAGAGAATTTGAGTGGAGTCCTTGTAGTTGATCACCCAAGCTGTCAGTGTCAAGAAACTCTTGTGCTCCCTGACTCTGCAGGGGAAAATAGATGACATGCTGGAAATACAAAGGCATGGTTTTAAATAGGTCACACAACATCAGGACTGGACCGTCAATCATTAAGTTTGAAATAATTATGGCTCAATTCTTTTAGTTCTTGAAACAAATAATAGCTCTCCAAGTCTAGTTTTTGTTCTGAGGGTGTTAGGTTAATATTCGTATGTTCTTAGAATTTACACATCTTGTATCATTAAAAATTATAGAGGGACTGACAGAATTAAATGTTCAATGTTTTATATTATTCTAAGGAAAAAAAACGTAACAAGATAGCTGCAATATTAGGAAGTGCCGATTCTGGTCCATTTCATTGTAATCTACTTTTTTCTCTCCTTCCTTCTTTATACTATAACTGGAGCACAGAGGAAGAAGGTCCTTAATGCTCTACACTGCAGTTAGACACCCGTGGCTGGGCTATGCTAACTGAATCAGGCTAAGGGGCTTTGCTAAGAGGCTGTTTAATTGTGGTGTAGATGTTCAGGCTCAAGCTGCAGCCTGAGCTCTGGGACCCTTCCACTTCAGTGTCTCAGAGCTCGGTCTGCAGCCCAAGCCCAAATGTCTATACCACAATTAAATAGCCCCACAGCCCAAGTCAGCTGGCATGGGCCAGACGCAGGTTTTTAATTCAGTGTAGACCTACCCAAAGAGGACAATCCTAGGCATAGTTCAAATTAGGAAGTACTCAGCATAGAAGACTGCTGTCCAAGGAATGGTCCGACCCTAGGGCTTTCTGAACTCCATCTCAGTCAAAGCTTGTGTGTGACTAGACTGACAGAGCCATGAGTGAAAATGGAGGTTATTTACTTGTAACTGAAGTTTCTTCAAGATGTGTGGTCTCTATCTGTATTTCACACGTGGTACACATGCATTCCATGCTCCTGAGACCAAAGAATTTGCAAGTAGTGTCCTCTAGTCTGTGCCTGTGCCCCAGCGTTCCTTTGTGCTCAGTATCTCTCCAGTTCCTTCTCTACTGGAAACCCAGACATGATCCAAAGCAGAGGGGAAGGAGGACAGGTAGCGAAATACAGATAGGGGCCACAAATCTCAAAGAACTTCCAGTTACAGGTAACAAAGCTCCATTTCTTCTTCAAGCACTTGACCCGGACCCTATGTGTAGTCCACATGTGGGTGACTGTTAAGCAGTATTCAAACAGGAGGGGTGTGGAAGGATGCAAACAATCTAAATAGCTGCATCTGCAGAATAGGTTTGGATGAAAGCATAATGCTTCAAGGTGTGAATAGAACTTCGGGTTGACACCCTACAACCATCTAATCTATCAAATTCTCGAAGGAATTGAGGTTCCCTAGCTCTAGTGTGGTGATTTTTAACCTGTGGTCCACAGACCCCTGGGGGTCTGCAGACGATGTGTAAGATTTCCAAAAGGGTCCACACCTCCATTTGAAGTTTTTTAGTGGTCCGCAAATTTTAAAAAGGTTTGGGGGGGGGGGGGGAGAAGAACACTACTCTAGTGGAATGGCCCCTCACCTCACCTGGGGGTGGGAGACGCTATGTAACCCTTTGCTATGAATTAGTGCAAAAAATCCACTTAAGAGAACCTTTTAGAAGATAGTGGTTGTCCCAGTGATTGCTCTGCTACAGCAACAAATAGTCTTGGCATGTTTCTAATTGGCTTCATTCTTTGCAGGTAAAATGCTAGAGCTCATCTGATCTCAAGGAAAAGAAGCATCCTCTCTTTTCCTCAATAGAAGCATGAGGTTTTGGAAAGAATACCGGTAAATGAATTGATAGATTTTTGTGGAAGTTGGATAGTACCTTTTGGATGAATTTTGGGTGGAGGCAAAGCAGAGTATTTTCCTTATGGAACATGATGTATATCAGGTCAGCTTTGAGTGCTCCCAGGTCACTTACTCTCCTCACTGATATAACAGCAACAAGGAAAGTGATCTTCATAGACAGGCAGTACATCGAGCATGTAGCCAATGCTTCAAAAGGTGGCCTGGTAAATATCAAGAGTATGAGATTGAGGTTCCATGGTGGCACTGGCTTCATTACTGATGGGAAATCCTAATGAGACCTTTTAAGAATCTGTCTGATCAAATGAGTAAGAACAGTACACCCCTCTACTCAAGGGTGGAAGACACTGATTGCTGCTAGGTGAACCCAGAGCGAGCTAACTGAAAGGCCCAACTTCTTGAGAATAGAAGGAATACCTGCTGTCTCTGAAGTTAACTGGTTTTGTTGAGTTCAGGTAGAGAAATGCCTCCATTGCAGTTATGCTGAATTTTCTGGTGGAGTCTTTTCTGCCATGGTTGAGAATAGCTTGAACTGTCTCTGAACATGAACACTCTAGGTCTGATGCCCGTCCATATACCAGGTTATATATCCTGAGTTAGCAGATCTGCGAAAGGTCAGATGCTGATGGGAGGACACACTGACATTCACAGTAGGTCCAGAAACCAAAACTGTCTAGGCCAGCTGAGTGCAATGAGAATGATTTGCACTTTGTCGTGGTGAATTTTTCCACAGAACCTGGGGTAGTAGTGGAATGGGAGGAATGGTGTACCTGAAATCTTGACCTAGTGCTGCTATAGAGCAGTATAGATTGAACAACTTCTTCATCTGGGAGGCAAACAGATTCCAGGATGGTGTTCCCCACTGAGTGAAGATTTAATTTATATCTGAATTGCAAATCTCCCACTTGTGGTCTGTGGAGAAGTGTCTGCAGAGATTGTCCACCAGAGAGTTTTGAGTCCCTGGGAGGTACATCATTGAAAGTGTGATGTGGTTTCAGATACACAAGATTCATAAGTGCCCTGCTCCTCTGCAGAGAGGAAGTGATTTTGCTCCTCCTGGTTTGCATAGAAAAATACAATACTGTCATAGAGGTCATGGATTTCATGACTTTTGGAGACCTACGGGACTTCTTCTGGGGCAAGACTGGAACAGCTGTCGGCCCCAGGGCCACTGGAGCAGCGGCCCCAGGGCAGAAGCAGCAGCTAGGATTTGGTCAGCCCTGGGCCTGCCGGACCAGCTGCCCGCCGGACCAGCTGATCACCAGTAGGGCTGGGTCAGAGACAGGTCACGGGCTTCTGTGAATTTTTATTTATTGTGCCTCACTTTTACTAAAGATGAACCCCTGCCTTATTTAACCTTATTTATGTAGAACATGGTCATAAGGTTGTCTGACGTTATCCAGACATGGCAGGACCACATAAGTGAAGGAATGTATTGCAGGCCTGTCTGATTGCTGTTAGCTCTAGAATACTGATATGTACCTTGTCCTCCTGTGGTGTCCACATACCTCGCTTCTAGTTATTCCACTGCTTCAGGTTCTAAAGTCTTACTCCCTCTTACTACATCACCCTATACAACTAACAGATAACTAGAGAAAAGTGTGGCATGGAGAGGCAAACTGCATAGAAAGACTACAATACAGTTAGAGAATTATTGCTAACTGTGGAATTTAAGGTCAGAGGGCCAAATTCTACCCCAACTTGCATCTGCTGGACTTTAGTGGAAATGCACAGTATGCAAACCACTGGCAGTATTTGACCCAGGATGTTTAGTTATTGCAGGTGTGAAGCAAAAATAATAAAGATTATCTGTACTACAAACAACTGTTACCCTAGATCTGTACCCCAAACACTTCCTATAGAGCAATTCCATTTAGCAGAATAGATGTGAACTAACTGTATTTTAAATATTCATGCTAAAACCTTGACATCTGTTTCTACAATAGGGGGTTTTCAACTTAAAATATTTTAAGTTGAAAAAACATGACTTGAAATATGAGAGCTTTTTTAAGTGCCCTTGCAAAAAGCAAACCCTGCTCCAAGTTTTGTTTTTCAAATGTAGCTGGCATGGCAAAACTTTTAACAGTATTTTTCTCACAGCCAGTTTATTCCAATTTTAATTTTTCATAGTTGAAGCTTAAAATCCAAATACCAGAGTTTAAAGGGAACCCATAGTTGACTCCTGGAGAGATTAAAAGCTCCACAGTCAGCCCAATGACTGAAAACCAATCCCACTTAAACAAAGAGAAAAGAGCACAAATATGGCTGGTGAAATGCCAGGTAGAAAAGTAGGAGGATTAAAACAGAATTAAATAATAAGATATTAAATACATCTGAAGTTGGAGGCCCATAAGAGAATCAGTAGGTCCACCAGACTATTAGCACATACAGAAAGTAATTAATGAAGATAAAGTAGTAAAGTAAGGATTTGGGGTTTGTTTTTTTGAGGGAGGGGAGAAGATATCTAAAACACAAAAATTATTCTTTTCAGATTAATAAAGATGAAGTATTGTCCGTGATTGTGGTGTCAAAGAGGGTTAGAATAGATTAAAGTAAGTAACCAGAATTGGATAATATTAATTCTTAAATTTGTTCAGAAGTCTTGGATAAAATGCCTGAGCTGCTAGCAAAAATATGCAATCACAGATTAAGATCAGCCACTATACCAATGGATCAGAGGGCAGCAAATATTGTACTAATCTTTTTAAAATGAGGGATACCTCAGTGGTTTGAGCATTGGCCTGCTAAACCCAGGGTTGTGAGTTCAATCCTTAAGGGGG
Source organism: Malaclemys terrapin pileata (assembly GCF_027887155.1). Taxonomy (NCBI): domain Eukaryota; kingdom Metazoa; phylum Chordata; order Testudines; family Emydidae; genus Malaclemys; species Malaclemys terrapin. Next base: position 250,678,751 of record NC_071506.1, read on the forward strand.
CCATTTAGGGATCTGGAGCAAAAATCTGTCTGGGGATTGGTCCTGCTTTGAGCAGGGGGATTGGACTAGATGACCTCCTGAGGTCCCTTCCAATCCTGATATTCTATGATCTTAGCAATTTGAGACCTATATCAGTCACCCTATATCAGTTCCAGAACAACTGATGGAAATGATAGTTAAAAACCAGAATTTTAAGACACCTGTGACAAGAACAAACCAGCACAGCTTCTGTAAAGGACAATCATGTCTTACCAATATTGTCAAGTCAGGTCCTGCAACACAGCCAGCCTGTGGGCAACCTAACGAGCATAGTTGGCCTGTAGTAGGCTGCCTAACTGGCTACAGAGACTGTTCCCAGCCTTGCCCGCACCTTTTTCCAGCCTTAACCTCAGTCCTACTCATGTCTTGCCTTGCTTCAGGAATCCTCGGCTCCAATTCCTGACTTCTCCTCTAGCATCTGACTCCATTTTGACTCCTGCTCCAACCACTGGGCATGTCCACCCACATCCATGTCTCTGACAAATATACTAGAATTGTGTGTTCTAGGCCAGCCAAGATACTGGAGTACATGAACAAGGAGAGATCCAATGAAACAGAGATAGGAAATTCAAAAACTCATACGGAAATACTTTTCACTCTACACATAATTAGACTGTTGAACTCACAATTAGACATGGCACCTAGGCCAAGAATTCAGTAAGATTCAAAGAGGGACTGGACATCTAGTTTTCCAAATAAAATATCCAGAGTTCATACTTAATTCAAAGGGGTTTTGGAAGGAATATAAAACCTCATGCTTCGTGTCTTAAAACAATCTCTATTAGGGATTAGGAAAGGTCTTAACGCATGTAGAGGCAGGGGGGTAATCATCCCTCATTTGCCTACTGCAGGATTTCTTGCGCCTTCCTTTGAAAGCATCTGGTGCTCGCACTGTCAGAAACAGTGTCTGATCATCTTCTTCTAGCCTTAGTTCCATCTAAGGTATGTCTACACTACTGCTTATGTCGGTATAATTTATGTCGCTCAGGGTGTGACTAAGCCACCCCCCGAGCGACATAATTACACCCCTTAAGTACTAGTGTGGACAGTGCTATTTTGGCAGGAGAGCTTCTCCTGCCAACATAGCTACTACGGCTTCTAGGGGGTTGATTAAGTAAGTCGACAGGAGAACTCTCTTCCGTTGATTTAGAGTGGCTACATTAGAGAACTTACAGTGGTGCAGCTGCGCCACTGTAAACTCTGGTGTGTAGCCATAGCCTAAATGGGGTTAGCTCATGTCCTTGTTCCCCATTCCAATCTATCTTGAAGCAGTTCCTCAGAAATGCCACAGATAATCCTTTTACAGGCCATCCATCCATCTAGTTTTGGGTCTTCCAATCCTTCTCTTAAACTTAGAAGTGGATGGTAACATCTGTTTCCTATATATTCTTTTAATCTTTTCACTTGCCCAAACCATCTAAGTCTGGAGTCCCTCCGCTTTTCTTTAAATTGGTACCACCTTCACAATGCCCTTAATTCATTCGTTCCAAACATGGTCCATCCTTGTAACTCTAAATATCCATCTTAACATTTTCATTTCCACTGTATTCAAGATCTGCTCTTGTCTCTTCCTCAGTGCAAGACATTCACAGCCACACAAAAGTTCAGGCCTGATTACTATCTTGTAGATAGTATTTTTCAATTTAATAGGCATTTCCCTATCACAGATCCCTCCACTTCTCTCCATTTAGTCCATGACTTTCCTGTTCAAGTTTGTTGCTGAGTTCACCATTACCCTGTACTATCAACTCTAAGTCCCTGAACTTCTGTGCCCTTAGTAGTGGCTGGCCCCTGCCAGACTTGCAGTTTCACTGTCCTGCAAGGCATAATCAAATCTACAGACCATATACTGTTTTACTTCTGCTGATTTTCATGCCATTTCTGTCAAATATGCACCTTCATCTCTCTAAATCTTCTTCCAGTTCCTCTTTACTCTCCCCCACAAGCACTACATCATCTGCAAAAAGCATACACAAAGGTGCCACGCTCTAAATATTTTATGAAAGAAGGGGCTAAGTGTCATGCCCTGATGTACTCCGACTCTTACTAGAAACTATTCAGTTTCTCCCCACGGTCTTCGAACTCTGGTAAAAGCACTCTCATGCATGTCCTGGACAAATCTGACAGTTATCTGTTTCATTCTCATACATAGGACCCTACCAAATTCACAGTCAATTCTGGTCAATTACAAGGCCACAGGGTTTTTTAATTAGTCAAGTTCACTACTTCAGATGTTTACATCTGAAATTTCATGGTGTTCTAACTGTGGGGGGTCCTGACCCAAAATGGGATCTTGGGGGGTGGAGGGGCTTTACAAAGTTGCTGTGGGGAGAGGGTCCCAAAATTGCCACCCTCATTTCTGTGCTGCCTTCAGGGCTAAGTTAGAAGAGGTTCCCAGAGGTGGATAGCAGCCACGGGTTTCTAGCTGCTAGTCCAGGCCAGTGGCAGATTAAGGCAGGGGTGGGCCCCCGAGAAAAATGGGTGCCCCAATCCCGAAAGAAGTCCCAGGGGCAATAGCATGACCGGGTAGTGGCTGAGTCCCAGCAGGAGCCATGGAGGAAAAACCCTCGAGGTCCGCACCTGGAGCCGCGCAGGAGCTCGGGGGGGGGGGGGGGGGGGGAAGAGAGAAGAGCCCAGAGCCTGGGCTGTCCCAGCTGCAGCCGCCGGGAGCGGAAGTCCCCAGCCCCAGCAGAGCCACCAGGGAAGGAAGCCCTGAGTTCTGCGCCTGGAGCTGCAGCAGGAACTGTGGCCGGCCGGGAAGGGGAAGGAGCAGAAGCTGGGAGCCCAGCTCCCAGGCTGCTCCAGCACAGAAGTGAGGGTGTACCACCCTCATTTCTGCACTGCCTCTTGAGGTAGGTCTGATCTTCCCACCAAGAGCAGCCATGCAGGGGGAAGGACAACTCCAATCCTTCCCCAGCCTGGCCAGACTAGCAGCTAGGAGCCCCAGGCTCCAGCAGGAGGGGGAAGATCGATTTCACAGGGAAGGGCAGATTTCATGGTCCATGACATGTTTTTCATGGCTGTGAAACTGGTAGGGCCCTAGTCACACACTACCTGATGACTTCTCTCAAAATGTGGTAGAAGTCATCTCAAGATTGATGAATACTATGGTGCAAGGTTTTCCTCTTTTATCTATACTTTTCCACAAACAATCTTAATGCAAAGATAGCATATCCATTGTTGATTTGCCTGGCACACATCCAAACTGATTATCACTGACTTTTACATCTCTCTGTAAACTCTTATCAATAATTTTCTCTCAGATCTTAATTATGTGGCTCATGAGTTTAATGCCACATTAGTTATCACATCATTGTATGCTCTTTTTCTCTTAAATACTGATACTCATATACTCTTTTCTCCAGACATCAAGCATCTCCTCATGATGCAATTAAACAGCTGTATGTATAAGTTCATGCCTACTTGTCCCTGACACTTCCATACTTCTGCTGGTATGCTAAGGGGACCAAGAGCTTTCATATTTTTCACGTTGCTCAATATTTCTGCAACTTCTTCTTCTAAGACTGATGCCTCTAGACCCTGGTTTGTTTTTCTAATATGGCATGGTTCTCTTGTATTCTTTGAATTTGAAAGATTTAACTATGAATCTGACCATCATTCTTTAATCTGGTTCGAATTAAAGATGAAAGTGGAAATTCCTTAATTACTTTGATCTCAATGTCTTTAGTCCTCTTATCGTGGGCCTTTGCCAGTCAATATATTTACCGCTTACCCTCCATTTCAAAACAGGCATATAAATCTTCCATGGATTTGGTAGCTGTGACCTCTCTCTTCACTGTCGTTCTGGCTTTTGTATACTCCTAAAAATCCTGCTCTTGGAACATCACTTGCCAAAGTTTAAAACAATTTCTGTTCTTGCAACGTGTCTCACACTTAGAGATCTGGTGATGGAATGAGAAACAGGCTCTTGCCATGGTCTGATCCAGTATGCTAATTCCTATATTCCTAGTACTGTACAATAGTAATCAAGATTCATATTTTGAAGTATGCAGTATATGGTATAAATAATTGTATTTTTTCCAGTGTCCACTGTCCAAGACAGGAAGATTGTCTGAAACCCCTCTTAGAAAAGGGACACAAATGGCAAAAAAAAAAAAAAATTTAAATGATAACTATTAACACACAAATACTCACTCTGAGACACTGAAATTTAATCAGGTACAGATGGGTCCAGTTCTGATTTTCAGTCTGTGGGACATGTCTTCCCATCCCCTGCCAATAACTGCAACAAAAACTGGGCCCAACTGTCCTATGTCAGCTCAATGGACACTGCTCAAAACTTTGTTTTTCTCATCAGTATTGCCTCAACTCCTTTATTATTTACTTGGAAACAGGGTGCTTCAGAATTGTAAGTTCTGTAGAAAAAAAACAGCCTCTGCTGGCTTTCCCCCTTTCTTCACTAGATACTAGTCACCACTCAGTCATAACCTGCCATAAAACCAAAGAGTGCAACCAAGCATCTCATTTTCAATGGATCCTATAGTTCAACAGTGAACCGTTTTCTAAAGCCACTGTTCAGAATGAGCAATTTTGGAGTTGTGCAGCTGAATTGAAATGGTATTGGAACACTGACAGAATATCCATCACACATCGATTTCAGGCAGTGATCAAAGTAAAGTAACTAAAGCCCTGATCCAGTAAAACACTTAAGCACGTGCTTCTTAAGCATTTTGCTGGATCGGGGCCTAATTTTGGATTAGGGCTTAACATCCTGTTACAAACTATTTTCTTGGCAAAAAAAAAAAAAGCGTAAAGTCATACATTCAAACCAAATCCATTACGTTTATGTAATGCACACCCAGAAACAATAGCTTCTATGGGGGGAGAAAATAAAAGCACTGAATGCTTCCGAATTTAAACTATGAACCGAAAGTGCAAGATATAAAGCCACACAGTGCATTAGAAAAGCACAGACCCTGTTTGGTAGTCAAATATTAATAGAAGCAGTCACAGACTTAAGGAATAGGCAGTGCTGCCAAGAGAAGGGGAGGAGAAAGTGAACAATCACCAAATAAATAGCAAAATTGGAAGCCTTTAACAGCCACAAAAATTGCTTTGAAGTTCTCCTGGTTCCTTGTGGAACACTGAAAAATATTCAATTTAAAAAAATTCTATCCTAATTTTCTGCTTGTCTTACCATTTTTAATACCAGACCTATTTTGCATAATAGCAAAATCTTTGTTGTTTAGAATTTCTTCTACCCTTGTTCCTTATTGGCTCATTTGTATAACAGCACAACAGACTCTTTGTTATTCTCTCAGCAGAGCCATTTATACACCAATTCATCTAAGGAATGCTTCTGCTCTGGATGTTTTTCTCTTCTTTGACAAAAAGTAATTGACCTTAAAGCTAAAATGAAATCACAAGTACTTCCTAACATCCAAACTCCAAACAAAATATAGAAACAAATGTAAATTTTCAAAAAAATTCAATTTACTCAGGTACTAGAATCATCTTCCTAGATGGTGTCTAAAAGGTTCATCATCCATGGAAAGGGAACAAAGGATGGATCTGAGAATTTTAACCACGGGACAACTGGAACCTATTAGGGATATGGGCATGCTGAGGACTGTCCGGAGAGGCCAAGGGACAGAAGCTCCTTTGGGCATCTACAAAACAGTGGATGCAGGATGGTATTTGAGTTGTTTTAGGTCTGAGTATAGGCATATATATGAAGGTTCCAGTGATACAAGCAGAACCATATTAAGGGGGAGCATGGGAACACAAACTTAAAAAAAAAGAGGGGGGGGGGGGAGTATTAGCACAATCTAGTAGCATAAATCACCATTCCTCATTCAGAAGCTGGTTTTTCCTGCAACTAATTACAAGGTCAAAGATGACTTCCAAGAGAATAAGAGGTTCAATTGCTTTTGCTGCTTAAGTAATGAAGATCAGGTTTTCATGTAAGTCTCCTTACAAGAAAATCACCCAGGGAAAAGGGGCGGGGGGGAGGGGGAGAGATGTCTGAAGTGTTCTAAAACAAAGTGTTTCAAAAATTTTCTGGAGGTAGTGTTAAGCTGTTGACGTCACTTAACTGTTAAATCTCACTGATAAGAAAAAATTATCATATATTGTTGAAGAGTAGCACTATATTATGATTGGACAAAAATAGTCTATTCTTAAAATTGTGTTTACTTTGTTTATTTAATTGCACTTAGTTTGTTAGTTTCACTGGATTCCTAGGCATAGTCAGTTTCCTGTTTCTGTGGGTCTTTCATGCAGCAAGAAGGGAGTGGAAAAACATTTATAAAATAGGATATTATGAACAAACCAATTGGCAGGGAGAATCAGAGGTGCATGTGGAACTTTCAACCCTTTAATTGATTAGATTTCAAATTACTGTTGTTTCTTTAATAATGAAGGTGCCAGCAAGCCCTAACATTTGCCAATATGAAAAAAAGACGAGTTTCTTCATTTGAAGAAACTCTTCCAAGCAACAAGGCTTTTTATACAAAGCCAATTTAATAGATCTTACAAAATCCACCACTGAAGTCCTAAATGTTTTTGATTTAAAAAATTAGCATGTTTACATTTGTTAAAGTAGCTGTAAACTATCTATATGGAGCAAAAGCACTGTGAGAATGTTCACTGTGTATTCTACAAGTTCCCCATAATGCATATACTACTTCTGACATCATAGACATCCGACCTAAAATTTCAAATTCCCCCCCACACACACCCCTTTGAAAGCAGAGGAGCCCTCCAGAACTGAAAATTTAAGATCAGTTCTCCCCATTGATTAACAGGAGGGGCAAGAGGCTTGGAATGGGGAAGGGGAGAAGGGGTGTGGGTAAATGAACTGGACTCCATTCTGGTTCATACAGCAAAGCTGTTAGTTATCAAAAGTTACAAATGTATAATCTACAACTAGTGACTTCACACAACAATGAAGTAATTTAATTTTCTGATCATAGGTTGAGCTTGCAGGACTGGCAGTTATTTTTACTTTTTCACTATCTCTAGTATATTCAGAAGAGGTTATGTAATCAATGTGAACAGTCTCCCAACACAGTATCCATATTGAACCAGCTACTTGAAAGTACTCATTGCCAGTTTTGTTTCAATTTATGGAAAATGTTATTCTCCTTTATTTTTACATTAATGCCAGGAACTGAGGGGTTGTATTATTTACTCTGAGTAATCTGGAATTTTCAATACCCAATATTACATTCAGAACATAAAGAGGAGGATGAAATAAGAGAATAATTCTATTGTACTGATATCTAAATACAAAACAGTGAGCTTAGTACTCAATATTTAATGGGGGGGGGGGGAGAAATAGCTCAGTGGTTTGAGCATTGAGCTACTAAACCCAGGGTTGTGACTTCAATCCTTGAGGGGGCCACTTAGGGATCTGGGGCAAAATCAGTACTTGGTCCTGCTAGTGAAGGCAGGGGGCTAGACTCAATGACCTTTCAGGGTCCCTTCCAGTTCTAGGAGATAGGTATATCTCCATATATTATATTAATATCCCATTCCAGTCAGTCATCTGCTTCCATTTTAACCATTGCACGAATATTGTTTGAGTCACATGCTTGTGCATAGGGCCAAGCATAAGGCCTATGAACAGCTTGGGTCCTACTTAAATCTCATTTTGAACAGCACGGAGGGGACTTAGCTTGAACAGAGGTTCTGGAGCACCTTCTGTAATGCTTCGTTACTGGTACCATCAATCCTGGTTGCCTGAAGATTGATAGTTGAGGCACTCAACTGTTACTTGACTTCTGACCAATCTCTTCACAAAACTGGATTTTCTATGATCTGGAGCCCATTATCCAATAGATAGGGTCACAGTGCACACCCTATCGATTGGATATGGTGAGACAGTCATCTCATGGAGGAGCACCAGCAGATTGAAATTGTAATGATGTAGCTGTTGTGTCAAGAGTCAGTATGGGAGGATTAAGGCTTCTTAAATCCCTCAAAATCTCATCTTCCAACCTCATCTCAGAGCCAAGCCAAAAAATTTACAGCCTGAAGCAAGTAGTTTTGATACAGCCACTTCAAAAGGCAGAGCTTTAGTCCCATGTGGTCATGGCACAGTTCAACTACAAGAACAAGGGGTATGAATGCTTGGAAAACTTTGAACCAAGTAGTGTCAATTCTGAATTGTCCCGAAGTGTTTTGGCCAAAATCAATGCTCATGGCCTAGGCAATATCAACTTGTCTTCCCATCGGATGAGGGCAGAAGCATAAATGCATAGAAGTCCTTGAAGTGTGTGTTATTGATCTGGAGTCTGCACACTCCAGGGGGCAATGAACCAGTATGTTAGTTTTGATACAAAGACAGAATCATAGAATCGTGGGACTGGAAGGGACCTCGAGAGGTTATCTAGTCCAGTCCCTTGCACTCATGGCAGAACTATCATCTAGAGTAGACCATCACTGTCAGGTGTCTGTCTAACCTGCTCTATCCAATGATAGCGAATCCATAACCTCCCTAGGCAATTTATTCCAGTGCTTAACTACCCTGACAGTTAGGAAGTTTTTCCTAATGTCAAACCTAAACCACCCTTGCTGCAATTTAAGCCCATTGCTTCTTGTCCTATCCTCAGACATTAATTTTTCTCCCTCCTCCTTGTAAAAAAAATGGTTACTTACCTTTTGTAACGGTTCTTCAAGATGTGTTGCTCGTGTCCATTCCATGTTAGGTGTGTTATGCGCCCATGTGCACAGCTGCCAGAGATTTCTTATTTAGGGCCAGCTCTGGCATCCCCTGGAGCCTTGCTCTCATGCGCCATCAGGTCTCTGGCCGCCTGAAACACCTCCGGCGTTGAGGGCACCATCAGGCATAGGGGACCCCTACCACTCCATGGACTCAAGAGGTGATTCCTGTAATGGGCTCGGAGCCCCAGGCAGAAAAGCTGCTTTCCTGCAGTCCCGAAGAACGCAAATGGCCTGCCATTGGTCCTTTGCCTGCCACTCCTTTTCCATCCTTCTTCAATGTGGGGGAGCACCCACATTCAGTGTGCTGCTTCCTATGAAGCTTTCTCGGCACCGGCAATGGTGAACGGTGCAGAGGTGAGCCCAATGCCAGTGGTGCGCTCCACACCAAGGTTGAAGTGCTCGGTGCCAAATCAGGGCAAGACAGTTCTGAGGCTGATCTTAGTGCTGCCTCCATCAATAGGGCTTTAAGGTGAATGTCTATCTTTTTGAGTACGTATTCTGAAGCCTTTACAAATGTTATCCTTGACGTCTGTTTCCTCCAGACACTTTAGACAACTTGTGTGGGGGGTCACTCACCAGCATGGGCTTGTGACAGACGGCACATGGTTTGAAACCCAGAGACTGGGGCATGCCCGTGCCTGGGACAAGGTCCCTGAGGAGACCACTAACTATTCTAACGTATCAAACACTAAGAATAACTACACACAAGAACTGATGAATGAGAAACCACTAGAAGTACTTCAAATCACAAGAGAGAAAAAGGCGTTCCAGTGACCATCACGGGCCATAAGAAGGAACTGAGAGGGTGCAGGGTCAGCAGGCGTATACCGGCGCATGAGCACCGAGCTCCAGGGGATGCCAGAGCTGGCCCTATGGATACCATTAAGGGAAATATCTCCGGCAGCCATGCACATGATAAAGGCAACTGTGTTGATAGATGATACTTGGGTTTCCCCAAGGTATTTGATTTAGTCCACATGACATTTAAAAATCGCATTATATGGAATTAAGAGGGCACACATTAGATGGATTAAAAACTGGCCCACTGACAAATCCCAAAATGCAGCTGTTAATGGGGAAACACAATTGAGCAGGGCTATTTCGGGGGGGGGGACCCCCAAGGGTTTGATTCTAGGTCCAACTACCTAATATTTTTATGAACAATCTAGACAAGAAGAAGAAATTTTTGCTGGTAAAGTTTGCAGATGACAAAGATTAATGGAGTAGTAAATAATGAGAAGGACAGGTTACTGCTAGAGTAATCCAAACCGCTTAAGTAAATGGGTTTTTAATACAGCCAAATGCAAGGTAACACACCTGGGAACCAAGAACACAAGTGATACCTACAGGATAGGAGACTGTCTTGGAAAGGAATGACTCAGAGAAAGATTTAGGGGTCATCATGGATAATTACCACAAGGTGAACTGTCAGTGCAATGTTACAGCAAAAAGGGCATAACATGATTCTGGCAAGTATTTAAAAAAAGTTAATATCAAATAGAAATAACGAAGTGATTTTGCCTCTATACACAGCATTGGTAAGACCACTGCAAGAATGCTGCACCCAGTTCCGTAGTCCACATGTCCAGAAGGATGGGGAAATACTGGAGAAAGAGTTCAAATGAAGGCCACAAAAGTGATCCAAGGGCTGGAAAACAATCCATACAATGTAAGACTATGGTTGAGATGACTTATCACAGTGTATAGGTACTTACACATAGAAAAGATATCGGGGAGTGGGGGGGGCTTTTCAACCTTGTTGACAAAGGCATAAATTCTAATTGTTGGAAAATGAAGTTAGACAAATTCAGACTTGAAACAAGATGCAGTTTCTTGGCAATGAGGCTAAACAAACACTGGAACAGCTTATGTATGGAACAGTGCAGGAGGTGAACTCACCATCACTTGGAGTCTTCAAAAAGATATCAAATCTCTTCTTAAAGGATACATTTTAATCCAGCTTCAAGAAAAAATTCTGCAGCCTGCGTCCACATGGAAAGAAGGGGTGTGTCAGGCTGGGTGATTGCGGTAGTACCTTCTGGCCTTAAAGTCTGAATCCGTGGGTCCCCTCTTCACTCCTTTCCTTTACAGACCATGAGGAGAACAGGATTGCCTGTATTGCCTCCATTAAGATGTCACGATAATCAAATCTCTTGCTTCAAGGTTTCAGCCAGTCACTTGCAGAGGCCAGGAAGAATTCCCCCCGAACACACAATTGGCTTAAGATATTATTTTGGAGGGGGGGGTAACCTTCCTCTGAATCAGAGTGGCCACAGGGCACCAGACTGGGTAGACCAGTGCTCTGAAATGAAACAGAGAATCCTTTATAGATACCTGGCCAGTGTATCTGCTCCATACTCAGGATCATCCCAATTATCCAATTTAAGGTCAGGAAGGAATTTTCCCCCAGGTCAGGCACCTTGCGGGGAGGAAGCATGTTGCCTTCCTCTGTAGAATGGAGCACGATTCACCTGCTGGGATCATTTAGGCATCTCACCCCTAATCAATGTCCTGCCATTGCAGGGGACACAGACATTGCTGGCATCTGGTTCTCTCCTGTTCTCTGCCTGTGGCACACACCATTTAGTTTCCTGAAGACTGAAATGTTTTGCTCTAATTAAAGTATTTGGTCTTAATATGGGGGTATCTGGGTAACATTTAATAGCCTGCGATATACTAAATAAATATAAGGAGATATACCTATCTCATAGAACTGGAAGGGTCCTTGAAAGGTCATTGAGTCCAGCCCCCTGCCTTCACTAGCAGGACCAAGTACTGATTTTGCCCCAGATCCTTAAGTGGCCCCCTCAAGGATTGAAGTCACAAGCCTGGGTTTAGCAGGCCAATGCTCAAACCACTGAGCTATCCCTCCCCCCCAGATCAAGAGATCAAACTAGATGACTGGATAATTCCTTCTGGCCTTAAAGTCTAGGAAACATACTCCTTAAAGCCCTCCATGTTTTGTTAAAGGGATATTCAAAAATGAGAAGTCATTAAACTGTGTTGATCTTCATAATAATATTTCCTCTCCTTTATTACATGCTTCAATAACACTGAAGTAAAGAGGGTAGCTCACACCTCTAAGACTGTAACATCTTTGCAGTATGACCGCCAAGGGTCCCATTTCCATGTGCTCCATATGCTTTTGTTTCACCTCTGTTTCTAATACAAGGAATGGCTCCACTGGTAAAAAGCACAATCCTCAGGTTCACTTGATAAGCACACAATTTCTTTACTAGCATAGCTTAAATTGAAATGACTGCTCTCCTTTTTTTCCCTTGAATAGATATTCATTTCTTGCATTCTGGGGTTCACTTGCAACTGCTGACCAGCCACTATATGGGATAAACAGCAATGAAATAGTTTCTTCTCTCAAGAAAGAGGTTTGTCTCTCCTCTGTCTACTAGGTCAAAATTCCTAGAAAACAGCAACTCTCTAAAGGTCAGGAAATATTTGAAATGAAAACTTCCTCCAAACCATCTAGGAGGTTAGTCATTTCAGTGACCTGAAGCTTTGTTTAGGACGTGCTTTCATAAGTGAATGCTTCCATTATAGAATGCCCGTATGAATATGCTGATGATGCACGTTGATTACATGCCTCCATAGCAAGTATTGGGCTACATTTGTGACTGTGGGGCCTGTCCTCACAGGTAGCTAAGTTAGACTTGTCATGGCAAAGTCTGGAGTTTTATTGCAATTACTGTGTGGCGGTTCCTAGTTCTAGGTTGCCTCTTACCCACAGCAGTAGGTATCTAAACCAAAATTTATTTATTTAACTGCAGCTAGAAGAATGATTAGAACACGTAACAGAGCCTCAGAGGTCAATTCCAAATTGGTCATTCATATATCCTCCCCACAACCCATTCCAAGATTTTGATACCACAGTTTTTGCACAACAGGCCTTTGTCTCAAAAGCAAACTAGTATCAACAGAAAGACTGGACATATTTATTCAGTTCATATTCAGTGACAGTCCATATGTATTAAGGACAGAATCAGAGATTGGCACTCATCCTTTGACTACTTTGTTTCTGAATAGCAGAAGGCAGAAGTTGGAATTGAAGTAGAATAGTGAAAACTATTATCTCAGCACCCACATGGATAAGAAAACTCCTTGACCCTTCCAGTAGCTACTGGAGAGGAGTTTTAAATTTATAGAACATCTGCTAGCCAGAGACTGATATTAAGGAAAGCCCTCTATGAAGGGGCATATGCCACACTGGCCCTGAGAGGGTAAACGAGGTTGAATTAACTACCCAGGCTGCACCTGGAGGAGGAGTCAGGAAGCAGGGATTGATTGGAAACAGGCTCAGATGAGCAGGAACAGGTGGGGCCTATATAAGCCAGCAACAGACAGGGGCTGTAGGGGAGTAGTCTGCAGTCACTCCCTGAGAAGAGGGCATCTGGGCTGGCAAACTGGCAGGGGGTAGAGCTATGAAGTAGGAAGGAATCCAGGGGAAGAGCAACATTGTCTGGGAGTAAGTAGGCCACTGTTTCTAGATAGGGCCCCTGGACTGGAACCCAGAGTAGAGGGCAGGCCCAGGTTCCCCTACCAGCCACTGGAGGAGTGGAATGCTCAAAGCAGTAAAGGGAAGAATGCCATTTTGTATAGTCGGACTTTGATATCCCTAGAATGGGAAACACTGGATCATAGTAACCTGGCTGGATGGCCTAGTCACGAAGAGGAGGCTGCAGCTGCTGGAGTGAGAGGGGTCCGCAAAACAAGAGGCCAATGGGAGAGACCGCCAGAAGAGGGTACAACGCCTGATAAAGTGAATCCCTAATGGTCAGGAGGAGGCACCACCTGCAGTGAGTGAACCCTGTGACACCCTCAAACAGGTTCCAGATAGAGCAACCTGTTCAAACTCTCAGGAACTGGCAGCACGGGAGCTGGCTTCTCACTAGGGGCATGGCCCCTGAAACTCAGGGGTGGGATACTGCACTTGTTTTGTATATACCTCAGAATCAGTAAATTTAGGCCACTGTCTTAATTCTAGATTATGACTTCTAACACTTTAATCCAGGGTTAACAAATCTCTATTGTATACCATTGTATTGAAGTAGAAGACAGCTACCCAAAGGCAGCATGGTAGCCAAGACTATTTTACATTAGCCAAAATTGTAAGATACCCAAGACTCTTTTCACAGTGCAAAATACAGCTGATATTTGTGCAGACTTTTACAAGTTTAAGAGCTACTCACGGTGCCTCTTGGACTACTGCTACCAAATAGAAGTAAATGAATCAAAGGGCAAATGTGGAAATAGTGTTGCAAAAAGTGATCCATGGTATTTTTTAGACTTAGAATAACTAATAGTAAGGAAAAACAGTTTTCTTCCACCGAGAAGGAAGGCTGAAATTTCATAAAATGTAAAATCAGCAGGAGATTGAGCAAGTGAAAACTAATTGGTACTTATGTCTACTTTTTTTCTTAAATGTCACTGAGTGTCCTCAAGCACTGGATGACTCCTGCTGGTTTTGAACTCTAGTAAGTAAGAGATAAGAAATTAAGATTTCCATATTATGTTTTATAGTGAGCCATTTGAGACACATCACCATTTTATATGAATTCTAAAAACACTTTAACCTAGATTAAAAATTATACTTTCAGGTAAAAATTCAGATTTGAAATGTATATATGTAGTACACAAAGTGACTGTCCCTCACCATAGTAGTTTAGTTTGTCAAAGTTGTTAGTGCTCCAAATAAGCTGTTAAAATGTCAGTTATATATGAAAACTAGAGACTCAAATAATGAAGGGTTGCTATAACTAGTCAAAATACATTCCAGTCCAGTGTTAGTCATTCAAGTTTTAATAATGGTCTATACATGTGTCCTCTTTAAAATAGGTACTTTTATGTTTCATTATTAGGGACTTACCAAATTCATGGCCATGAAAAGCGTATCAGACTGTGAAATCTGGTCTCCCATCATCTTGTGTGTGCTTTTACCCTATACTATATAGATTTCACAGGGAGACCAGCATTTCTCAAATTGGAGGTCCTGACCCCAAAAGGGAGTTGCAGAGGGGTCATAAGGTTATTTTAGGGAGGCTGCGGTATTGCTACCCTTACTTCCGCGCTGATTTCAGATCTGAGCAGCTGGAGAGTGGCAGCTGTTGGCCAGATGCCCAGCTTTGAAGGCAGCGCCCCACCCGCAGCAGCGCAGAAGTAAGGGTGGCAATACCATACCATGCCATCCTTACTTCTGCACGGCTGCTGGAGGCGGCTCTGCCTTCAGAGCTGGGCTCCTACCTGCAGCCACTGCTCTCCAGCTGCCCAGCTCTGAAGGCAGCGCCGTTGCCAGCAGCATTGCAGAAGTATGGGTAACAGTACCGCAGCTCTCCACCTACAATAACCTTGTGACACCCCCCCCACACACACACACACCCCTTTTTGGGTCAGGACCCCTACAGTTACACCACCATGAAATTTGAGACTTAAATAGCTGAAATCATGAAAATTACAATTTAAAAAAATCCTATGACACTGAAATTGACCAAAATGGACCGTGAATTTCGTAGGCCCTTATTCATTATCCATTAGAACTATGTCACTGGTATGTTATTAGCACTACAAGTCACTTTCTAGCACTGCCCCTTATAAAAAATCCATGTCACAGAATGGGGCCTTTTGAAGGAGCATA
Source organism: Malaclemys terrapin pileata (assembly GCF_027887155.1). Taxonomy (NCBI): domain Eukaryota; kingdom Metazoa; phylum Chordata; order Testudines; family Emydidae; genus Malaclemys; species Malaclemys terrapin. The sequence goes on from NC_071506.1 coordinate 250,694,121, forward strand.
AAGAAGCTGTGTTGGTCAGAAGAATAAAAACTTCCTTTAGACAAGTGGCATACTGCCACTGGGTCCCTTATTTCACAGCCAGATCAGTTTTCCTCCCACCTAATGACAAGTTACAGCCTGGCTGGAAGCAGCAAGCAGCCCTGTGACATAAGGGCTAGTATCAAACGCTGTGACATTTCCCAAACTTAGCACTAGAAACTGGTGGTCAAAATAGAGACTCATTTCCCCCAATCCGGAAAATTTTCTTAAGTTATGCTGACCTAACAATACTAAACAAAAAGTATAGTAAGTAAATAAATAAATGAAACTATGCAGAAACAAGCTCAAGGGATGGGGAGGTTCTGACCATATCCTCCTTCCATGTGTAGTAGTCCAAAAGAGTAAGTGGCATAATCAAGTAGAACTGTCTTACTATGATCATAGTCTCTCTATCTTGTTTATATGCAAAGGCCAGTTTGTTCAGTACTAAACAAAGAAGTGCAAAATCTGCCTTTCCTGCAGAACTAAAGTGATTTAAAATGTACATGTCCAACAACTGTAGGCCTCTGATTTTATATCTTAAAGAAAATCTGATACTTTAAATGTCCCTAGATTTTTCTATTACAACTATCATACTAGCTAAGCAATAAACCCAAAATATCAGGACACAGTTTGAAAAGTTTATTAGGCACTAGTCAGACTGATCAATGAGGGGGCAGCAAGCTCCCTTATGAGCCTGGTCCATGGTGAGAACCCCAGCCTCCTGTCACCTCCAGCTACTAAGAACGGAAGCTGCTAGTATTTCTACCAGATTCCTGGGGGCCTTCATCTTATTTATCAGCCTCTGACTAGTTAAGTATCGGACAGGGTTTTTTTCAAACTCTATTTTGTAATTTATATCTTTCACTTACCCCTATCTTGTGTTAAATTCTGCAAAGCGTTTTAGGAAACAATTTAAAGGAAGGTAAATATAGCATATAATTTGCATTTTCTTAAACTATCAGCCCTGACTAGAATTTAACCCTCATGCATAAAATTTATACTCAAAGATAGCTCAATGAAAGTACCATATGTTTTCAGAGTACCCTTTTATATTACAACCCAATATATCCTTTGACTTAAGAGCATTGCTATGTCTAAGAATCAAGGTAAGCATTCAAGACAATTGAGAGATTATATACACTTGTAATAACTGAAAAACTAGGTTACATTTGCTGAATACAATGACGTATTTAAACCTACTCTCGCAGTAAACCAAGTTACGCTGTCTGCATTGTAACTTGGCCTATAGCCAACTGCAACCTCTTTATGCCAAGTTACCTATAATAATAGTGATTGTATAAAGTTAGTTAAGTTTTATTTAACTTAGGGCTTATCTATACAGTGCGGTAATGTGCTCTCAGGGGGTGTGACTTCTAATGAGTACTAACATGTTGCATATTAATTGGCCTGTGTGAACCTGGCCGGTCTGCTTTAATATAGTGTTTTTTGAAACAGTACTACGCTAAAACACACTAGGAACCCTTGTTGGCATGCACTAAGGTCTACATGGACCAATTAATGAGCAACACGTTAGTGTGCTTTTTCAAATCACACCCCCATAAAGTGCATTACCCCACTTTGTAGGCATGTCTTTAGAGCAGGGGTAGTCTATTTTCTGTCATGGTCCAAATGTCTTGGTCAAGGTATTATCAGGGCCCAGACTCCAGAGAAAATAAAATGATAATCATAGAACTGGAAGGGACTGCGAGAGGTGATCTAGTCCAGTCCCCTGCACTCAAGGCAGGATTAAGTTTTAACTAGACCATCCCTGACAGGTGTTTGTCCAACCTGCTCTTAAAATTCCCCAATGATGGAGATTCCACAACCTCCCTAGGCAATTTATTCTAGTGCTTACCCTCTCTGACAGTTAGGAAATTTTTCCTAATGTCCAACCTAAACTGCCCTTGCTGCAATTTAAGCCCACTGCTTCTTGTCCTATCCTCAGAGGTAGTGAAGAACAATTTTTCTCCCTCTGCCTTGTAACAATCTTTTATGTACTTGAAAACTGTTATGTCCCCTCTCAGTCTTCTCTTCTCCAGACTAAACAAACCCAATGTTTTCAATCTTCCCTTACAGGTCATTTTTTTAAAGACATTTAATCGTTTCTGTTGCTCTTCTGTGGACTTTTTCCAATTTGTCCACATCTTTTCTGAAATGTGGTGCCCAGAACTGGACACACTACTCCAGTTGAGGCCTAATCAGCACGGAGTAGAGCGGAAGAATTTCTTCTCATATCTTACTTACAATTCTCCTGCTAATACATCCCAGAACGATGTTTGCTTTTTTTGCAACAGTGTTATACTGTTGACTCTCATTTAGCTTGTGATCCACTATGACCCCCAGATCCCATTCTGCAGTACTCCTTCCTAGGCAGTCATTTCTCATTTTGTATGTGTGCAACTGACTGTTCCTTCCTAAGTGGAGAACTTTGCATTTGTCCTATTGAATTTCATCCTATTTACTTCAGACCATTTCTTCAGTCTGTCCAGATCATTTTGAATTTTAATCCTATCCTCCAAAGCACTTGTAACCCCTCGAGCTTGGTATCGTCCGCAAACTTTGTGTACTTTTTATGTCATTATCAAAATCATTAAATTAATTAACCAGTAATCTAGTAGGGCTTCCATGTTGGAGTCAGACTTTGGGGTCTTATGCTCACATTGGTCCTTTGCACTAATCAATGAGGCTACAAAATCAGTGTTTTCTGAAGTACTTCCAGATGATGCTCTCAGTTTCTTCAAAGTCAGGAGCTGTTTCAGGAAATCCAATCCCTCTTGGCAAAGAGACCCCTGATGTTGGGTCACTGGGTGGAAGAGGGAGGTTCCCCTCCCCTCCCCCCCCAATATTTCCTGATAGTTAAAACAGAGGGTGACTCTGGACTGTAATGAATCTCAGGGGAAACAATTGATATTTGGTGAACGAAAAGTCAAGACTGTCGCCTAGGGACCCTTCATGCTGCTCCTAGAGGGAGGGTACTGATTATGTGCTCTGCACCTACGGTACCTTCCAAGCATCAGAAGTCTCTCAGAGGAGATCAGTGTTGCCAATTTTGGATCTTGTTTTGGGGGCTGTCTTCCTGTTTTCAAGAAGTGCTCAGTGGTCATTGTGGCCCAGCTGCACAAATGCATGTTGCTCTACTTGGACAACTGGCTGATTAAAGATGTTATTCTGGAGGGGTGTCAAAAGATCCATCCACTTCACCTTTGAGGTGTTAAGAGCTGCTAGGGTTTGATAAACTATTCATTCCCAGCTTGTCCTTTGCAGACAATTGCAGTACATAGGTTGGGAAGTCTTTGAATTGACTCCTAAGACATGATCTAAGATATCACCCATCTGATAGAAAGGATAAGAATGAGCCAGCAAATGACTGTTCTGATTATTCTATGGATGTTGAGTCCCATGGCCCCAGCTATAGTCATAGTACCCTGGCACATCTCTACTTGAGATAACTGCAGGGCATGTGCATTGCATCCAAGTAACTAATGACCTTCTGACTCCTTTATTTCGTGACAGTACATGGAAAAATTACAGTTAGGAATGGATTGATCCAGATATGTTCAAGCTGGGGAGGGAAGCTTATACAGAATTATGTCCTTTCCAGAGAGCTTGGACACTCCAGGAACAGGTTGTACAAATGTTTCCGAAGTAAGGGTGATCCTGTATGCACAAAGGATCTTCAGAGATCCTGGTATATTCCAAATGCTAATCCCAGTACAGACAGACAATTGGACTAACATTTTACATAAATAAGCAGGGCAGCATTGGGTTGCACTTCATGTTTTGGAAAGCCCGACAACCATAGGAGTGGGATCTCCTCCATAAGACATCCCTAGTTGCAGCTGTGTTCCCCTTCCCATCCAGGTATGTGGCACAGCCTGTGTTTATCCATGATACATTCTTATGTGAAGTCTCTGCATCAGGGAGTTGGCAGAGTAGAGTCTCTTATATTGGGTTCCATAGGGAGGGAAACTCTTCAACTCACTTGAACTTAGAAGCTATCAGTCTTCTGCTTACTGTACCCAGAAACATCCACATTAGCAAATGGTGCCTGTTCCAGCCACTGAGAAAGATGGCTCATGTATGTCTCTCCCTACCAGAGGGACTAATGGAGTCACGGTACAACTCAGATGGGTTCAGTGATCCCAAAAGCCCTGTGCTGGCCCAGACGGATATGGTTCTCAGTTGCAGGTGGTCATAGTACTTCTTATGAAGTCACTGGGAATTATTCAGAACCTCAGGCACCTTGAACATACCTCTTAAGCATATTCAGATATTAGTCCACTTTGTAGTTTCTTATTCTCAGTGTTAGCATTGGCCGTGTTGCAGCTTTGTCTGATTCAAAGGACATCCTTTGAGCTTCTTGCACTCCAGCAGTGAGAATCTTAGCAGTTGATAATTTTAGAGAAGAGAAAGATACTTAATCTATAGTTCAGACAGGATTCTTTTACCATTTCCCTTTGGAACAGGAGGGATCAACTTTTAAGGTGTGTCAGTGCTCTCAACTTGTTTACTCTTTCTTTGGCGCACATTTATTAGTCAATCATTTTGAATTGTCTGTCATAACGAAGCTTCATCTCACGTGCAACTGAGAAAAACTGGCTGGGATATTTGGAAAGGAGAAAGGGATGGCATGCAGTGGTTTGGGGGGGGGGGGGGAGGTCTGCCTCTTGCACTACCCCTTTACTGTTGCCCTCAGGCGTCAAAATTCATTAACAGAACTCCCTCAGGTCTTAGTCTTGCACTATGAAGGAAAGGCCTAGGACTCAGAAACCTGTTGTAATGAAATCTTCAGCGAAGCAGAACTATACTCGTGTATTCTTCTCGAATACTTTAAGTGAAATGATTATTTAGTTAGATATATTTGCATGTTAAAAGAATAATATGTCAAGATAAAATTGTAAGTGGAAGGTAAACATCATATTTGAATTGGTTTGCTCCTTAAACCACTTGCTCTTGCTAGGAGCACACCTTGTCTCTAAAGCAGGGTAGTCAATAGGTGGACCACCGGCCAAATCCAGACCATGAGATGCTTTTGAATGGACCCCGAAGTATTTGTTTATGAAAAAGGAACAAAACTAGATCAAACTAGCAAGGGACATAAAAGGAAACAAGAATACATTCTACAAATACATTAAAAGCAAGAGGAAGAATAAGGACAGAGTAGGCCCGTTACTCAATGAGGGGGAAAAGACAATAACAGAAAATGTGGAAATGGCAGAGGTGCTTAATGACTTCTTTGTTTCGGTTTTCACCAAGAAGATTGGTGGTGATTGGATGTCTAACATAGTGAATGCCAGTGAAAATGAGGTAGGATCAGAGTCTAAAATAGGGAAAGAACAAGTCAAAAATTACTTAGACAAGTTAGATGTCTTCAATTCACTAGGGCCTGATGAAATGCATCCTAGAATACTCAAGGAGCTGACTGAGGAGATATCTAAGCCATTAACAATTATCTTTGAAAAGTTGTGGCGGACGGGAGACATTCCAGAATGCTGGAAAAGGGCAAATATAGTGCCCATCTATAAAAAGGGAAATAAGGACAACCTGGGGAATTACAGACTAGTCAGCTTAACTTCTGTACCCAGAAAGATAATGAAGCAAATAATTAAGCAATCAGTTTGCAAACACCTAGAAGATAATAAGGTGATAAATAACAGTCAGCATGGATTTGTCAAGAACAAGTTGTGTCAAACCAATCTGAGAGCTTTCTTTGACAGGGTAACAAGTCTTGTGGAGGGGGGGGGGAGCGGTAGATGTGGTATATCTTGACTTTAGTAAGGCTTTTGATACTGTCTCGCATGACCTCATAAAAAAACTAGGGAAATGCAACCAACATAGAGCTACTATAAGGTGGATGCATAACTGGTTGGAAAATCATTCTCAGAGAATAGTTATCAGTGGTTCACAGTCATGCCGGATGGGCATAATGAGTGGGGTCCTGCAAAGATTGGTTCTGGGTCCGTTTCTGTTCAATATCTTCATCAGTGATTTTGATAATGACAAAGGAAGGGGAATCAGAACACTCAGATCTCCTAGACCTTTTAAGCTTTTTCTTCCTCTTTTTCAGCATTTTTGGGGGTTTTTTTGTGCTTTTTTTTTTTAGCTCATTTAGAGAGCGTACAAGCTCATTTGTGGCTTTGGAGGGTTTTTTTGTGACTAGCCTTGCCAAGGACCTGATGTCCTCTCACATGAGGTCTTTGAGTCCTCCTCTTCTGGGTTCCATTTCCATGAGGAGGGGGGAGGAGAAAAGCTTCCAGAGCACTCCTGGCCAAACTAGGAAGATGGGGAGGGTGCTTATGAGTCCTGCTTCTTTTCCCAGGATGCTCAGGACCAATTTTAGGATGGGGGGGGGAATTTGTGACCGCACAAATATGCCCTTTTGTGTTCTCTAGAGGCCCCTTGGGACTTACTATGAGTCAATTGACTGGGGTCCTCCTCATCCTTGGAGCCTCTTCCTACTCTGCACATAGACTCACGGTCCATTTTTCCCATGTTGGAGTCAGTTGCTCTGGGGAGCAGGGGATCCCACATGCCTGTCTGACTCATAGCCCTGGGACTTAACAAGAGTCAGGGACAGAAGGTTGTGTGCAGGCTGGGCACAACTCACTGTCTGCCAAGTCTGGGAGGATAATCTCACAGATCAAGCACCATTTGGCTTTCATTCAGTGTGTTTTAGGCTGCTCTGCCATAGCTGGAAGGTGCAGAGGAACAAGTCAGGAGGCCCTGCAGCAGAGGCTGCGGAGGATTCAAACACCCAGTTGAAAAACTGGCCCAGGAACCTGAGGGAGAAATCACTGCTCACCACTGCCCCAGATTTTGACCCAAAAAGCCCTCAGGCAGATGGGGAGGCAGGAGCACTAAAACCTCTGTCCACATGCTGCCACAGAGGCAGAGAAACTGGGCATGAGCGGGAGTAGAGGGGAAATGGCCAGAGCAGCAGCTCTAAACAGTTGATCTGACTCCACGAGCTGCAAAGAGCAGCCCAGACCTCAAGAACTGAAGGAGTCAGTGGGCTGCAGAAATAGGCATCTTGAGGTTATTAGCTACAGTAATTAACAGTGTTTCAGCACCGGCTCCTCAATGTAAGGTTTGCTTGCCCAGTTTTGAGATGCACTCTTGTCATCTTTACCTGTGGTATGAATTGGCTGAGAAGAATACATTACATGTATGTTTTACTTACTTCTAGATGCCACCAGCCTACACTGTAATATTCAAACTCATGCCTCACATTCTCTAGAGGCAGAAACAAGAGAATTGTTATACTGAAGCAGTTCAGCAATCCATCTAATTCACATCCTGTAATACTTGAAAGAGTAATGAGAACTAGTTTAATTTTTACTGGTTAAAGTAAATAAGTTGCAGATCTAAGTCTTCAGCTGACAATAAGAATGGGAGGATATTATGCTAAATTGAGAGACTAAATGTCTAATTGAAATGAAAACAAAGTTTCCCAGCCCCATAGGGATCAACTTTAAGCTCTGGCTTAAAATTCATTCCTCGAAGACAGCATCTTCCTCCCTAACAGTGACTGTGAAAATTGAACAGTAGATCTGCTATGTAGTATGGTGTTGAATAATACTTTCATTTCCAGGTACTAGACACTGGGATTTTGTGTTTAATTAGCCCAGAGAACAAGACAAAAGGAGCGACAGCCTCAGGGTCCAGCAAGCTACCAGTTACAATTGCAGCTGCTACTTCCCCCATTCCACCATTACCCCTCCTTCCCAAAAAAGCATCTCTACACATGGCATATAGTTGTTCTCCAGCTCATATAGGCTGCACAGTATTTCACTTGCCTGCCCAAAGTGTCCCAAATGCGCCTTACATTTGAATTATTCTCCCCACACACATGTATGAGAGACACCAGAAGAGCCTGTATGAAAAAATGATTTACCCAAGATCACATGGCAGATCTCTGGGTATCTAGGCCAGTGCCTTAACCAGAAGACCATTTCTCCTGCTAAGAGCACTAGAGGATCTGTACCAGCAGCAGAGACTAGTCATCAAAACCGACAGGTGAAGGAAGGGGAAGTAGGGAACAACAAGTACTGCCCAGTGGGAAGTAGCACAGGGTGACGCAGCACAAAACAGATGGAGCTTCTGGATTGGGTAGGGGGAAGGATATGGTCTGAAGCTAATGGGCAGAAAATGTCACCCAGGGAGCAAGGGGCATAAGGTTGGAGAAGAGGCAACCAGGACATGGGGGTTAGGGGGGAAGTGGGCAGGAGAAGACATGAGATTTAAAAGACTTGACAAATGCCCAGGGATGTAGGTGGTGAGGGAGTGAACTTGAGGTGAAGGTGCTGAGTTGGTGGGAGACCCAGGAGCTACATCTAGAGTGACTGGAAAGCATGGGGTGAAAGTGGTTGGGGTAGGAGAGCAAGAGCCGTGCCCAAGCTGCAGTGCAATGTTAACATGAAGTGAAGGTGCTGGGCAGACATCAGAAACCATGGCTGGGAGACAGGGATGAAGGAGCTGAGGGGAGGAGACCAGGAACAATGTCCAGCATGCACATAGAGGAGGATGGAGGTGCACAAGATGAAGAGCAAAGGGGTCCAGGAGCCATGGCTGGGGGGAGGTCTAGTATATGATGCAAAAGACCTTAGGGAACAGAAAGACCAGCAGCCCTACCCAAGATGTGGGGGGAGGGGAAGCAAAGGGTGAAGAAACTGGGTGGCCAGCCTTTATGCAAAGATATGCAGGAGTGGACATAGGGTTAAGGGGTGGAGGGCAGAAACCATTTGCAGGCTGTATGGAGAAAAAAGAGGGGGACCAGCAATTACATTCTGGGTGTGTGCACGGGGGGGATGGCATGAAGGTGCTTGGAGTGACTAGCAGGGCACGGAGGGGGGAGGGAGGAGATGGAGTGGAGTGAAGGAATGGAAACAAGGAGACCAGGAGCATGGCCATGATGTGCAAGAGGGTGGCACAGAATAAAAGTGGGGAAGAGCAGTAGCCAGGCCGCCCACAATGTGGAGATGGAAAGGGTGAAGGAGTAATGCTTTGACTGTACATGGGAAGCGGGAGCCAGGAGAGCCAGTGTCAGTGTAGATGAGCTGAAAGAAGAGGGGACCCGGGGCGTTTGTGGCAGAAGGCTTAAAGAGCTGGGGGGTTGCAGTTGTGCCCAGTACATGAGAGGCTGGAGTATGAAGAAGCTGGTCAGTGAGAACCTGAGCGCATGGCCAGGACATACACGTGTGTGGGGAGAGAGGTGTGCAGGAGCCGACTGGGGGGTGAGGAGCCATGTCCATGATTGTGTTGGAGGGAGAGATGAAGTGAAGGGGCTGGGAGACCAGAGTTATGTCCCGGATGTATCCGGGGAAAGGAGAAAAGAGCCAGTGGAGACAGGGGACAGCAAATATGCTCAAGGTGTGTGAGAAGGATGGGGAGCAAGAGCCATGAATGGGGGCTACATGTCTGGAGAGGGGTTGAAGAAGCCATGTGGCCATGTGTGCAGGGAGGAGGTGAAGGAGCTGGGAGGGGCAGTAGCTATGCCCAGAATGTAGAAGGAGGAAAGTAAGGTCTTGATGGGGGTGGTGGGTCGGTGTCAGGGGCAGTGCCCTGTGTGTGTCAGGGGTTGGGTGGAGAGAGTGAAGGAGCTGGGGGAAGAAGAGCCAGGGTCAGGCTGGGGAAGAGAGTGTGAAGGAACTTGTGAGGGAGCATGGCTAGGCTGTGCGTGGGGCAGGAACAGCACAGTGGAGAGAGAGACACTAAGGTAAGGATAGCACAGATGGGGGGGGAAGGAGGTCAGGCATGGGGAAAAGGGACAACACAGCTAGGGAGATGAGAACCCATGGGGCGGGGGCAGGGACAGCACAACTGGTGGGCAGATCGGGGGGGGAGGCAAGACGGAATAGCAGAGCTGGGGGGTGAGGATCGGCAGGGACAGCACAGCTGAGGGGCAGATCAGGCCCCAGGGGAACAGAGAGAGCACAGCTGAGGGGGGCAGGACCCAGGGACAGCACAGCTGATGGGGGCAGATCAGGCCCGGGGAGGGGGGCAGGGATATCAGAGCTGGAGGGAGGGGCAGGGACAGCACAGCTGAAGGGCAGATCAGGCCCCGGGGGAGCAGGGATAGCACAGCTGGGGGATGAGGACCCGGGGGGATGAGGACTGGCGGGGGCAGTCCCGCGGGCGCAGGGGTAGCCGGCTGCCTGGCCAGGCGCTCACCTGCGGCAGCCCCAGGAAGCCGTAGAAGTTTTGCGGCACCTCCTCCACCAGGTCGAAAAGCTCCAGGTCGCCGCTGTCCCAGGCGCGGGCGAGCGGCGGCAGCAGCGCGAGGAGCAGCAACAGCGCGCGGAGCCGCGGCGCAGGGCACGGGCGGCCCATGGCCCCCGCCTGGCAGCCGGCGGCAAGACGCGGACGTGGCCCCTGCTCAGGTCACTCACGCCCCAGCGGCGGCTCCGCACTGAGTGAGGCGGGAGGAGGCAGGCTCCGCTCCTCCCGCTGCGACGCCCACGGGGAAGGGGCGTGGCTTGCAGCCCGGCCAATCACCGCCGCTGGCGGCCGTGACCTCACCTCTCCTAGCAACCGCGGGAGATTGTGTCTGGAAGCCTTGGAGGAATGAGCTTCCCGAGCGGGGAAGGGGCTCGCTCCAGCGTGGCTGCTGCCTCCCGCTCGGGGGGCGGGCGCGGTGCTGCCGCCTCCTCGGGTCTTGGCTGAGGGCGGGGGAATCCCCCAGCAGGGCCCCCTCTGAGCTGTCCGGCGCCCCCCTCCCCCCTGCACGACAGCGGCTGTGACGCTGCCTGAGTGGGCGGGAGCCCGACTGGCGGCGGCGCGTCTCCGCCTCTAGCACAGCACAGCCTTTGCTTCAGTTCCTGCCTCGTCCCTTTTGCTGCCCTCCCCCTTCCCGCTCTCTCGCCCACCGCCCACACGAGACCCGTGCAGGGTACCCAGGCCCTGCCTGCGTGGGGGCAGCTGTGGGGCCACAGCACAGAGGCTTCTTAGATGGAGGGAAGGGGGGTTTCCATCGCTGTAGATAATCCATCCCCCCCCAGAGAGGGGAGCTTGGCGAGGTCTACAGACAGAAGAATTCCTCCAGCTACCTAGACCTAGCTGCGGGATGGGTTAGGGCAACTTGACTACAGCCTGCTGTGATTTTTCACAACCCTGAGCAACATAGCGAGGGCGATCTAATTTTTAAAAGTAAACCAGGCCCAGCTAGAATACCTAGTCATCCCCCTCCGCCTCCTCACATCCAGCGGTGGGCAAACTACAGACTGGGTGCTGCATCCAGCCCTCGAGTTCCCACCAGGGAGCGGGGCCTGGGGCTTGCCCCACTCCATGCAGCTGTCAGAAGCAGCAGCATGTTCTCCCTCCGGCTCCTACGCATAGGGGCAGCCAGAGGGCTCCACACACTGCCCCCACCCCAAGCACCACCCCCGCAGCTCCCATTGGCCAGGAACTGCAGCCAAGGGGAGTTGCAGGGGTGGGGCCTGCAGACAGGGTAACACGCAGAGCTGCCAGGACGCGCCTCCGCTTACAAGCCAGAGCGGGGACATGCTGCTGCTTCTGAGAGCTTTTTGAAATAAACGCCGCCTGGAGTCTGCACCCAACTTCCTCCTGCACCCCAACCCCCTGCCCCAGCCCTGATCCCCCTCCTGCCCTCTGAATCCCTCAGTCCCAGCCCAAAGGACCCTCCTGTATCACCAACCCTTCATCATCAGCTCCACCCCAGAGCCCACACTTGAAACCGGCGCCCTCACCACCCCTCCCCCCACTCTACCCCGTACCCTAGTCTGGAGCCCCCTCCTGCATCCAGAACTCCTCATTTCTGGCCCCACCCCAGAGCCCACACCCCCAGCTGGAGCCCTCACTCCCTTCCACACCCCAACCCCCAATTTCATGAGCATTCATGGCCTGCCATACAATTTCCATATCCAGATGTGGCCCTCAGGCCAAAAAGTTTGCTCACCCCTGGGTTACACCCATCTCTTCCTTTGCTTCCAGCTTTGAACTGGTCAAGTTGAGTGCTTTTCTCCATATGGAAATGCACCCAAAGACCCTTAACTCTGCCCTGCTGTGACACCAGGTTAGAGGAGAAAGACATATTTTAAAAGTGTATTTAAAAAATCAGCTAAATCTAATTTGGGACCACAATTTTAAAATTTTTATTAAGATGATGTTAAAAAAAATAGTGAACAGAGTTCGAGCATAGAAGTTTCTGGTTATCAGGGAATAACATACAGATTATAGAGGGTGAAAAGTTTGGTTTAAGATAAGGTAACATGAGGAACACATAATCTGCAATATTCCCGATTGGGGGTAATATACTAAAATATCAATCATATGACTAGTGCATGGTGTCATTACAGTGCAAAGTTAAATTTTCTGAGAAACATGTTATGAATAATTATGTGGCAAAATTACCATTAACTTCTGCCTCCTCCTCCCCTCCCCCCAAATTCTTAATGTTGTCTTTGCACAAGATTTTAGCAAGTTACAACTAGTGAGTTAAGTTTGTGTGAGTGCAATTATGGAGTATTTTTACCTTTAAATGTTTGAATTTAACTATTAATTCCTTGGGTGTATAGTTTTTGTTTTGGTATTACAACATCCTTGTAAAGTATTTTACTCTACATTACTGATATGTACTCTCAATCTTAACTCCATTTTAACAATTTTTACCTGGAAATTTCTTTGTTTACATTAAATATGTCATACATGAACACTAAAAAAGAACCTCAAATAAAATGTTATATGATATTTCTAATTACTTAAAGATATGAAACAATTAGCAGTTTTCTTAATTTTAACTTTTATGGCCAGGCTCCTCGGTACATTGTGGGTACTTTAGCTCAGGAGTACCACAAAACAATCAGTGCATGCATGCCAGTTAAATGGTTTTTACAGCTGTTTTGTTTTGCCAGAGCAGTTCAAAACAGTTGGAGAATACACCAGTTTCCCCTTCCTTCCAGTTCTTCAAATCCTCTGCCTCTTGCATCTCCTACATTCCCCCTTCTTCTTGCAACCCCCTACATTCTTAGTTGCCAACTCATGTGATTTTTATCATGAGCTTGTTGGTGTTTTTTCATAAAGGTCCAGCTGCTGGAAGCAAGAAATTCTCATGCCATCTCAGCTTTTATTTAAAAAAACCCCAAAACAATACCAAACATTTCTAGCTCTCAGGGTTGTTTACAAAAGCTTGAAAATGTGAAGCAAGTGAATCCTAAAGACTCCAAAATCAGAAGGCAAATAAGAAGAACTCCGACATTTATTTTTAACCCAATCTCACTTTAGAATGCTTCTGGTTGGCAATATTTCATTCCTCCACATGAGCATACCCCAAGTTCTCCTTCCCTTCTGTACCCTGCTTCAGTCTTCTGTGTGTATGCACACATGCATGCATACATACACACACACACACACAAGTTTATTCTTCCTAACTAAACAAATAAGCCAGTATGGAAATATTGGAAAGATATTAATGGTCATTTCGTCATGAAGAATTGCTTGCTTTCAAAATTGCCACCATCTCCCACTGCTCCCACTAGGAATGAAGCCACAGCTGCCTTCAGAAAAGAGAGAAGGAGATGAGACACCTAGATCCATTGAAAACAATGAAAGAGATACCTTTCTCAAAATGGCCACCAACGGAAGGCAGCTGTGGCTTCAGTCCTACTGAGAATGATAGGAAATGGTAGCCATTTTGAAAGAGGACAGTTCTTTGTGGAATTCTCTAAAGTAAACTATGGTATCCTTCAGCTGAAGAAAGAATGTTCAGTTATGAAGGATAACAGGAAAAAGTTACCATTAATCCTAAAATCTATATATTCAAAAATAGCCTATGCACAAGATTTCAGTAAGTTTTAACAACGTGGAAAAATTGAAGGGTCTGTGTTATTCTGTTACTGAGATTACTTGGGCCAAAAAAGTCCAATACTGGTGGCTAAATTTCTTAAAGACCTATTTTTTATTTCTAAGCTAATTAACAGAGTTACTTGTAAATTCTCATAAAATTCATTTCCTACTCAGAGTAATTGACGAATTTGGGGAAGGGTAGGCTGTATTTACTATATATATGCAAACCCTTGGTTTAAATGCAAAACTCAACTCAACCTTGACTGTGGAGTTGCTGTTTGCACATCCATAACAATAACTCATTCTCCCTGCCTCTCTCTTCTTCTGTCTCAACTTCCTGAATTTTTTCTCCTTGAGACTTTGAGTCCTTTTCCTCCTTGGCTTGAATTGGGCCGATCACACCAGGCTGCCGCCTTATTCTCCTAAATCTCTGCTTTCATTTAAAATAAAACCAATTATCTAGCCCTTATGGTCACAGAGAAAACATTGAAAACATAAAACAAGTGTAAACTGCTGCAGCTATGTTTGCTGGGTCTGCAATGAGCTTGAAACAATAGACCAGCGAGATATGAACTTCCTGAGTCATCTCAGTATCTAATGAAGGTCAACTCAATATCCAGTTATTTAAAATTTCAACATTATTAGTGATTACACTGATATCAAAGCACGTAAGAAAGTAGAGAGATGAGCACAGCTCTACACTCAGTGGTGTCTTATTATGGCACTGTAAATGGTAGCATTTGGTAGACACTACCTTTTTCCAGGATGACCTGTGGAGCTAAAGTACAAAAGGAAACAAATAGAGTCCAGGGGGTGATCCAGGGAATATTAGCCATATGCTACACTAAAGGTTTGATAATTATCTTACCCACACTTTCCATCACTAGTATGTAATGTTGCATTGCATGGTATGCTCAATGCATTGTCATGCTATTTCTCAGACAAATTTCAATTTGTAGCACTTCTAGATTAGAGTATTGTCAAAATAGCACAAGAACAAAGTAACCAGTTAGAGCAGTGTTTCTCGTGGCAGCCTCCTTGCTGGTCCCTGAGATCTCCAAGACACAGCGTATTAATATTTAAAATGTAAAGAGTTTTTTGTACTTGCATGTTAAATCACTGTATTCAGTTATTTCTGAACATTTAAAAATAAATAAACAAACTGGGTTGACATCGATTGCCATGGTGCTGATATTCACAGCACATTCACGCACATTTTTTGGAAGGAAATAGCTGCGAAAGAAATGTAAGTTTTAGTAAAACTTTTACTTAGCTAACCCAGACAGTGTCATTGTCAAAGCAAATACCTCTGGATCAATTTTTCAGAACTAACAAAAGTTCAGAAAAACATAATAGAGATGCAAGTGACTCTGAACGTGAATAAGGAAGAAGCGTTAGAAAAGAAAAGGAAATGTTCGGCCTTCAATTGAAAATACAATTTGTTTGACATTAAGTACAGGTTTGTTGCAAGTGAGGATGTAGAATGCCCGAAACCTCCCTGTGTTGTGTGTGGCATGATTCTGAACAATGATGCTATGAAACCTTCAGAAATGATTCAACACCTTAAAACCAAACATCCAAATTTAAAAGAAAATCCAGCGGAATTCTTCCAACAGAAGCAAAATGAAGTGAAGAGGCAAAAGAAACTACGGCACACCGCCATAACATCAAATGAAGATACGTTAAAAGTATCATATCTGCTGTCTCTATGCATAGCTGAATGCAAATCACCCTTTACAGTTGGTGAAGAACTAATAATGCCTTCAGTAATAGATGCCTGTCACGAAGTCTTGGGTGAGGCAACTGCCAAAAAAGTGAGTTACATTCCACTGTCAAGTGATATGGTCTCACTGATATTGCAGAAGATATCGAAGCTCAGTTGATAGAAAGAGTGAGAACATCAAGCTGGTTTGCAATTCAGTTAAATGAGTCAACGGACATTTCTAATACAGCGGTTCTTATTGTTTATGTGCGCTATGCCTACGAAGGCACATTTCACGAAGATCTACTCTGCTGTGAAGAACTGCCACAAAAAGCAACAGGTGCTGAAATCTTCTGGTTCCTAAATGAGTATGTGACAAGACATGGATGTCAGTGGGACTGCTGCATTGGAATTTGCACTGATGGAGCAGTCGCAATGACAGTCAGACATTCAGGTGTAGTGGCAAGAGTGATGGAAGTTGCACTGACTGCTTAGGCAACACACTGCTTTATTCATCAAGAGGTCTGGGCAGCCAAGAAATTGTCTCCAGAGCTTAATGATGTCCTTATTATAGCTGTTAAAATTGTGAATTTGTGAAAGCAAATGGACTCAATTCTCGCATCTTTGCTACAACGTGTGAAGAAATGGGGTCCGAACACCATCACTTATGCTTACACATAGAAGTGTGGTGGTTATCCCATGGCAAAGTATTAAACTGAGTATATGAACTGTGACATGAACTTGAAACCTTTCTGTCTCAAAAGAAGTCTCTTTTGGCAGCATACTTTCAGGAATTACAATGGCTCACCAAATATACATATTTGGCAAATATATTTGATCACTTCAATCAGCTCAACCTGTCTATGCAGGGAAGTACGTCAGGTGTCTTTGTACTGGCTGACAAGATCACAGCCTTTTAAAAAAGCTACAAATCTGGAAAGAGAGAATCAGGCGCAACTGTTATGATGTTCCCATTTTTTACCGTTCTTGTTTTTGATGATAATAAATGGTGATACCAGTCAGCTCTGTGTTTTTGGGGAACCAGGGCACAGCGTCTGGCCTATCTGACTCATGAGGGTCACACCCACACACACACTCCGCCGGTCTCTGCTTGAACCAAGACCGATCAGAGAAAAGGCTTGCAGAGAGCAGTGAAGGGCGTTGTGAGACACACCGAGACCCCTCCTGACAAGGGTGACAAGATTAAGACATCTCTATTTGCATACAGAATGGAGAGCAGAGACAACTTCCCTAGCCTCATCTGCATGAAAGATGGGACAGGGATTAGCATACAGAATGAAGCACAGAGAACTGCACTGAACTCTGGGACTAGAAAAGCAGGGAAGCATTGCATCATGGGAATCTCTGCTCCAGATATTAATGAACCTATGCCTGCCCACACCCAGCTCAGCTGTTATCAGACCAATTCTAGTAATGAATCCTTGATTGATATCCAAAATACTGAAGCAGCCTAGTTGCATTGTGAGCTCCCTGGAAGAAAACAACACCCATAGCCAAGAGTGATCAGCTCCTATTGTCTAGCCTAAAGAAAACCCTTGAGTCATCAGTTTACTCATAAACAAATCTAGTGTTCTCCCTTGAACCATTGTTGTTTCTCTACAAAAACCCCTACCTATGTTAAAGTAAGTGTTCTGATGCTTAGATCCAAACTATGCATCAGTTCCACTGGGAGTCCATCTTCTCCTGACTGATTGTGCTGGGGGCTTTGCCTGTCTTCAGCACTCAGGACCCTGAGCTACATCACCACCTGGGAACCCCAACCAGTTCAAGGCTCATGGAGTGGGTGAGATCCCCCTCTTTCTCTCTTTCTGTTTTCCTTTCTACCTTAGGTATTAACCTTTAATAATGTATGTTATGCTGGTTTAGCCCTCCTTGTGTAGTTATCACTATTATTCACTAAATAACATGTATGGTTAAGCTGGTTGCTTCTCTCTCTCTTGCCGAACTTTACTCTTTTGTGTTTTTAGCTTCCCCCATTTACTCTACAGCAACACTTCTTTTACCTAAGCTAAAGATCCCTGCAGCGCCCAAAATACTGTGGAGTTTGCTCATCAAGTAGGTTACTACCAGTACAATTGTGATGTGAGAGTGGAGATAGGGACGTGCTGAATCTGGGACGCATAAGGGTAGCAGCTTGAAAGTGCTGCTTGACCCAGTCGATTGAGCCCAGGGGCATATAAGAGGGGGCAGCTTGAAAGTGCTGCTTGATCCAGCCCATTGAGTCCAGGGACATATAAGGGGTCAGCTTGAAAGTGCTGAGTGTGTGTGTGTGTGTGTGTGTGTGTTCATCCAGCTCTGGGGCTGGAGGAACCCAGCCCTAGGGAACCTAGGTCCTGCAGGATAGCTCCACTGGGAGGGGACTTGCATAAGGGAGGAGTAGAGTTCCATATGAAAACACACATGACACAAGCAGTACATTGATAGAATTATAGAACACACACACCCCAGAGTAGCCCGAATAAATGAGCATACCCCAAAGTAACGGGCAAATCTGGTAACAATGGATCATCTACCTCTCCTAGGTGAAATAATTGCATCCCATCGAAAATCAGCTCTCCAAAAATTCAAGGACTATTTCCCATCAACCTCTGATCCACGGAAAGGAAAGCAATGGGTTCATGATCCATTCTCCTCTCTAGAAACTAAGACCTCTCTAAAAAAACAACAAGGAGTCTGGTGGCACCTTAAAGACTAACAGATTTTTTGGGCATAAGCTTTCGTGGATAAAAACCTCACTTCGGATGCATCCGAAGAAGTGAGGTTTTTATCCACGAAAGCTTATGCCCAAATAAATCTGTTAGTCTTTAAGGTGCCACCAGACTCCTTGTTGTTTTTGTAGATACAGACTAACACGGCTACCCCCTGATACTTAAGACTTCTCTGTCACCATCATTGGAGGACAAGTTGCTGGAACTGTCAAGTGATGAGAATTTGTAGTTACAGTTTCATGAAGTGACTCTACCTGTTTTCTGGATCAAAGTCAGAAGTGAAAACTTAGTGAACTTGCTGTCAAAACTTTGCTCCCATTCCATTCCACATACCTTTGCGAACTTGGATTTTCAGCTATGACTACAATTAAAATAAAATACCACAATCGGCTGAGCATTGGAAAGACACTTCTAGTGTCCTTGTCAGACACACATCTCCGGATTGAAAGACTTGTGTCTACAAGACAGGCGCAAACATCTCATTAATAGTATGCTGAGTGAATCTATCTGACTTTTTAAATTATTTTTTAAAACTAAATCAATTAAATTATCTCTATTGTACAAAAATGAGGTATACAGTTTTAGACAAAATTATTGGTACCCTTCATTTGAAACAATGTTTAAAAATCAGGTTAACATTTTTGTATCACATAACTGGCTGAACTAGACTTGGAGTTGGTAAGCAAATAAGAAATGCCTTAGATGCAGATAGTACAAAAAAAGAAATGCCTGGCAATATAGAAAAACAGCAAGAAATACCAGTTAAAAACTTCTTTTTTCCCCCCTCTGAAGCAGTTCATGACAGTTTAAGAAAGCAGCAAGCCAGTCCCTGGTATCAAAAAGGCTGAGAAATGTTGAGTTAGAGTAATGTGACATTTTCAAAATAATTTGTTCTTGACTTCTGAATTAAACTGATTAGCTACTGGCTAAAACAGAGGGGATTACTGTCCCTGTCAATCCTATTATTTTTGTTCCAAGAATGATATCCTGGTACTTTGCTCACATATGGAAACACTTGGTGCAACTCAAGTTGCTACAATCAAGACAACTTTTAGAAATATCTGTCACTGTTTCAGTATTTCTGTTCAGTCAATGGTGCTGGTGTCTTTCTCAATGGGGGCTACCACTGTTCTGAAGCATTGTTGTTCACTGGAGGAGATAGAATCTAAAAATTCAGCATTCATGAAGATGATTCCCTCAGTCCACCACATAAAAGCACTAGAAATCAGAGACTTTCAATGTTGTTGTAACTTAAAATTTATTTTAAAAACACATTTGAGGTGAACCAAAAATTAAACAAAATAATAATAGAACTTCTCGTGCAACAACTTTGAAAATCTCAGATTGTTATTGCTTTCAAATGATGAAGTTGTTTTGTTGAGTCATACTCCACATTATCAGATTGTTAAAAACTGGTGGTACCTGTTGGATTGTTAATTAAAGTATTATTTATGTATTTGACACCTTAAACATTTTAGTGGTTTAATCTTCTATGTAGTTAGGTGAAACAATTAGCATGAATTTTAAATTTAAATTTAAATTTCAGTGGAGATTTCCTTCACATGCTTTATAATATTTTTCAAAACTATTTTACCACCAGGGGGCAAGGAACCATTTCTACGGAAAGAAAGGTTCGGTATCTCAGCTTCATAGAAGCATTATCTTAACAAGGTCCTTTTCTGCTTTACAGTACTTGCAGTCAGCATTAAAAGTGTGCAGATCTCCAAAAGCCTCAAAAGAAAAACTTTACTGTTGGTTCTAATCTAAACCACTATAGCTTTAAAACGATGGTTGGAAAGGAGAGGTGGAAGACAATATAGAGGAAGAACAAGATGGCTACTATATGGTAGTAGCCACAATTCCTTTATTGTCTTTGGTTCTGCTATCAGCCTATCACATACTAAGCAAGGTTAGGGTAGGTCAGAACTTGCATGAGAGAGCTCTCAGGAACATCTATGTGCTACAGGAAGTGCCAATGGTGATTCGGTTGGTGGCACACTTCCCTTTGAGTCAATACTTACCCGATACCCTATCACCTACCATATTTCAAGTGTTTTTGCTTTCCAGAACAATTTTTCCCAATTTTCTTTTTCTTTCTTTCTTTCTTTCTTTCTTTCTTTCTTTCTTTCTTTCTTTCTTTCTTTCACAGCAGAGATACTTTTGCTAGGAATAAGATATAAGAATGAGTGATTACAAATTTTAAAAAGTAACTTACTTTAAATAAATTAGCACCATAAAAATTGCTCATTGCTATAAACAGATAAATTCTTGGAGGGCAAAATTCTGTTCTTAGCTACATGTACACAAGACTCCCATTTATTAAACTGGGAGCTGTGGGTATTGGCTGAACCTGCTAAGACTGTCAAAGACTTAAAGAAGATCACTCACAGGGCAGGAAGATATCGGGCAGTGCCAACAAATGGCAGAGGGAAGAACAAGAGGAACCAAAACTCATGATGGCAAAAATACAGTAACCAATAAAGAGATGTAGCACATGCAACCGTGACCATGCACAGAATTGTTGTCCAGCCAAAAAGGCAACATGCCAAAAATGTAAAGAGAAAGTTTGTTAGACCAAATTAATGCAGAAAGTAACATAATTTTTTGGAATACCTGGCTTGTGAAAATGATTCAGAACCCACTTGAACAGTAAATTCAAAAGTGTGATGAACAAATAAGATTTGCTCATATACGTCAGTAGAATGTTGTCACATACACAGCTGCAATCAACTTTTGCTATTTTGAAATTTGCACGGGATATACTGAAGTGGAAAGGACAGTTTGTTGCAAAATCTGAATTGCAAACCCCATATAGTTTCTACATTTGAGGTTTGTATTGACAAGTTTGATAGCCTGCTGGTCTGTAGTGCAATAAAGACAATGGGACTAATCAAACATGTAAAGCCACACATATGATGTATGTGGACACAATGGTCTTCTTAAGGATGGTCATGTAAAGGTTATTCAAAAAACTCAATGTGGGGCCCTATAACATGAGTCCTGGGTGAAGAAAAATTTATCCATTGCTGCCAAAAGGAGTTAAAAATGATGGTGAATAATAATGAGGATTAATGAAACAACTGAGTGTGGCATTCTTTGTTCTTTTCATGTTTTGAACCCAAATCCAATATATTTTCTTTCCTGAAATTCTACACATTTTACAAAAAACTGGTGATAGTGAGCGACAAAGGAGGAGATGACACTGCAGACAATTGTGTAGATCCCTTCTTCACTGTTCATTTTCTAATATTTCGTTTAACAAGGTTAAATCTAAACAAGGGTTTGATGTTTTTGTAAAGTGATATTGTTTTCGGGTCTTAGCTGAAACATACTTTAAACTTAACTTTTCCCAAACAAAGTTATTTGCTTGGAAATTTACCTTCTTTTTTTGGAATGAGCATCAAAAAGTTTAAATCAGAGTGGTGCATCAAGTCCTCAGGGGGGAGCCCTGCTGTGATAGATCTTATGGGGCATTTCCAAGTTGAAATGAAAGACTTCATCCTGGTTGGGATACAGGGTAGCAGATAATGAAGGTGATTTATGTCTAGAAAATTTTAATCATCTAAGGAGGTAAATACACTTTTTTTGGTTTATTATGATGGATGAAGAGAAGCTGGGAGGAGATATAGCGACCCTTTCCCGGCCAGCAGATGCACAAGCCCTCCAGGAGTTCACTTTGACTTAGGCTGGCTTCACAGTTCCCCCAGTGCAGGAGTGTGCGCATTTTATGCCCACAGTTAGGGAACAGCCAAGCCTATAATGGTTCTATCATTTTCTATTCTGGTCCATGTATGCCTGATTAAGAAACTACTAGGAAGTCCATTCTGGATTGGTTAAGCAGAACAACACACACAGTAGACAAAAGTACTTAACTAGAAACCAGTATGTGGAAATAGGTATGGGTTGTTATTTACCGCTCATATTTTCCAGAAGCACACATTGAAACGCCACCCAGAGATACATATGCAAATACACATCTGCCAAAATAAACTACGCAGTGTATGGTGTAACTTTTCTTGAATTGATATGATAAAAAGCACAGATATACTTACTTCTTGGTTAACTTTAAATTTCAAAGTTCAGAATCAAACCTACTGCAATGTCTTGCTGTTAGTGGAGTGTATTTTATTTTTCTTTAAATCATAACACAAAGGATCAAATTCCTGCTCTCAGCTGTGTATCTGTGGCTTCCAGTGTCCTTATAATTTGAAACATTTTTATTTACAAGTACACAACCATTTTTAAGAGTCTGACAAATATATAGGAATAGATTACTTGTCATATCTTCAAGACGAACTATTATGTGAAGCAGACTTTCACTTTCAAAAACTATGGTATAATTTCCTCAGAAACTCCACTTTGCATAGTATAATTTTGCAAAAAGTAAACTTTCAGAGTAACCTTAACAGCCATATTTCAAGAGCTCTGAATTTTATTCTCTCTTTTTTGTTCTTATAAATTTCTGTTATTCAAAACATGTCAACAACTAAAAAGCCAAATGAGGAAATATGAAATGAGATTCTGATATGTCTGCTTTCTGGCATGTCATTGAAGACAATGAGTTGCCAAACATGAAGCAGTTGCAGGATCGAGCCAAAAGAAGCAGACCTTTTTTATAACTCTTTTGGTGTTTTCCTGAAAGTATATAAGTTTCTAGACCAATCAACACATTTATATTGTTATTAAAAGGATAATCACTTCTCACTATTTAAACAATAATTTACTATTTACAATACGTATTTTACTTTTGAGCTTGAAATCCAAATATCTGTGATTCTATTGCTGTTTGTTTTTCTCAGTGCCACTGCAATAAGACTGGGGTGTTTTGTATTCTCTCCCTGCCTTGTAATGGTTCCCCTTCACCTCCAGACCAAGCCAGCCTTCTCTGAGACCTTAGCACATGCGACCAAGTACTCACGCTGACCACATTTGTTGAAAATGGCTTCAAAAGAAACTTGAAAACAAGCGCTGTTTTCATCGATCTAACAGTGGTGTACAATATGGTATGGCACACTGTCTTGCTCATGAAGGTATTATGGGTTCTGCTACCTTGGGTTACAAGCATAGTTGAACTGTTCCTCCATGATAGGCAGTTCAGAGTCCATATGGGGGAGAAGACGAGTGCTTGGAGACGACAGAGCAATGGGTTACCCCAGGGCTCTGTGGTTTCTCCAACCCTGTTCAATCTTTACTTCAATGACCTGCCAACAATGGAGTCATGAAAGTTCATTTATGCAGACGACATCTATAGTGGTACCCAGGCCCGGACGTTTCATGAGCTTGATGCCACTCTAAACCGGGACATGATAAAAAGTTAGCTGACTATTGTAAAACTTGATGCCTCCAGCCAAGCGTCATAAAAACAATCTCCAGTTTGTTCCATCTTCATCACTCCAGCGTAACCTGAGAACTGAATGTTTATCTGAATGGTCAGAAGGTGAAGCATGAAGTAGAACCAGTCTATCTAGGTGTGACCTTAGACAGCACATTGAGTTACCATGCCCACCTGAAGAAGACAGCAGCTAAAGTTAAGACGTGCAACAATTTTCTTAGCAAACTGGCAGGTTCATCATGGGGTGCTCGTGTTCCAACTTTACGGACGTCAGTTCTTGTCACCTTGTATTCGGTGGCGGAGTACTGCGCACCAGTTGGGAGTCAATCGTCACACACGAAACTGGTGGATACGCAGTTACATGCCACCATGCGTATCATCTCCGGCACTCTGCGTCTGATTCTGCTCCCATGGCTTCCAGTTCTGAGCAATATTGCTCCTTTTCCTATCAGATGAGAGGTTGCCATTGGCAAGTTACTGGAGAAAGTATGTGTCGACTCAATCCTGCTGCTGCACAATGACCTTTTTAAACCACCAGCTGCATGTTTGCCGTCACATCGCCCATTATGGTCTCATCCACCGCGCCAGGATGTTAGGCCAGAAACACTCTGGCGAGAGGAATGGATATCTGTTATAATCCCCAACCAGTCCCTCATCACCGAGCCCACAATTTGCCCGCATGGTTTTGACCTGCCCCGTCGCCAATGGTCCCTGTTGAAAAGGCTCCAGACCGGGCAAGGTCTCTGTGCAGCCAACCAGCATTGCTGGGGCCTTCATGATAGCCCTTTGTGCAGCTGCAGCGCAACACAGATGAATGTTATCGATGAATGCCTGCTGACTAGGTTCAGCGGTGGCCTAGAACAACTGCATCATGCCACTGAAGATGCCATCACTTGGCTAGACGACTATGCACACACTAAATAAATAAATACAAATGATGCAATACGCCATAACAATTACTGTATTATGTAGATAATCCATTATGGTCTGACTGGAAACATGATCAGACTTCTATTGAAAGCATATGAAATCTAATGGGATATTATAATCTTGCTGGAAGAAGCACAAAAAGTCCTACTGAAAATAACCCTGTATGATTGCAATGAGGTCAATATTAATTAATTAATAAAAGCAGGGAAATTCAAAATTAAGGGTCACTCTGGTCCAAATTCATCCTTTGTGTAAGCAGGCACCACTCTACTGATTCAATTGAAATTGGGCCCCACCTTCACCACAGATAAATTTGGACCTCTGTCTCAGAGGGCTTGCCTTTCCTACAAAGTTAACTTGAGCTATAACTCAAGTGTTGCCACTTATCAGAGTCTGATTCACACACAAATACCTTTACTTTGAATGTGGTGGTACTTTTCATTTGAGTTGGCTGGTTTGAGACAGGATAAAGATTAAAAATCAACTAAGCAAACTCACCAGTTACTAGCACAACCACTTTGTAGTGTGGATGCAGGCTAGTGGAACTCAAGTGCTGCTAGTCCTCTAGTGCCTTCTCACAGGTCCCCACTGTGTGCTCAGAAAGGACAGACAAGTTCTCTCACAGTTTACTGGGAAAGAATTCATATACGGGCTCAACTTACTGTGACATTAAGAACCATGGGATATATCCCCAGAAGGCTCATTGCCACACATGAGTAAGCAGAGTGCCAGTGTGGACATAGCAACTTATTTCTCACTTATGTGGCCACTCTCACTTGAACTAGGCTAACTTGAGATGAGTAAATTGAGGGTAGATAACTCTGCAGTGAAGACATACCCAATGTTGATATTAGGTACTGAAGAGGTCTCCAAACAGCAAATGATCTTACATAACAAAACAACTAAAATTCATATACGTCTTTAACCACTCACGAGTACAGTCCCTACTATTTTTGGGGCTTCTATTGTCTCCTTGATTATAGGCAGGACTGATAGGACTGCTTATTAAGGCTGCATGACACCTCTCATTATACAGATCCTATTTTCAATAGCTTGTACCTTTGCTAAACTTTACTTGTTTGAGCTGAAATTTTCCATACCAAGTGTGTGCTCAGACTGATTTTTGTTTTTTTTTATTTCAATCAAACCAGTTTTGCTTTTTGCGGGAACAAAAAGCTAATGAAAAAATACATTGTTTTGTCCATGTTAAAAAATTCTGGGGACCTTTTCTTTGAACAGCTCTAACCACCCCATGCTTTGGCAACGGGACTCGAAATTGGTGGGTGGTCTTTGTGTCCAGGATATGCTGTTATCTCAAAGGGGAGCCAAGATAACTCTAATTGTATAATGGGGGTAGGTAACAGAATATAAACGAGCCCCTTTTTCTCAGAAGAGCAGACCCGCCCTCTGCCGTATCTGGACTGGTGCAAATCTCCTCCCCTCTTCCCTTGTGTGGTGTGCAATAAATAAAAACTGACAAAGAAATAAGGGTTGAACAACAGTGTATTAAGGGATAAATTACAGATAAGGGAAGGGATAAATGTGAATGAGCAATAACTATAGAACAACACAAAACCAGTGACACAGCAGCTCTCCCTATGAACATAAAACTCAGGCCCAAAATACAGAACCTACCCTGGCAATTGAAAATGTAAACTTCCGTGGCAGTGGTGAAGTCCAGGACCTACACTCTGTGGGTAATTGGAACCCATAGAGGAGGAGCACTGGAGAGTCCCTCAATGACAGTTGGGATGGAAGAAACGGACAGAGAACCCTCTGGTTGTTGACATTCCCAGGAGCAGATAAGGTGGAATGCGTCTTCTTCTTTTTTCTCACCTCAGGAGTGAATGGTATTCTTCAGTGATGCACTGGTGCCACGAAGACCTGAGCCATACACGCACAGTCACGGAGATGGATTGTACCACGAGACTTGTGATTACAGTCCTTTTATACAGTTTGTGGGGGGAAAACATGGTATGATCTCGGGAAAGGCAGAAAACAGTCCGAGGTAGTAGACTCTTGGGGATAGCCCAGTGCCGGGAAAAAACAGTTCAATCCAGTTACATCCAGGCTAAGCTGACAGGGCATACAGGGGTCACAAAATGGAGTCACAAGATGACAGTTCAGACTCCATCTTGGATTTGGCCAAGTCATAACCCTTTGAAAAATCTCAGTGCACAAAAGCTCAGTGGAGTCTTCAATTTTAGCATCTAAAACCTCTTAGGAGCCTGTCTACACTGAGCATCCTCAAACCTCTTCCAACTAACTCCTAGTGTTGACCAGACTGTGCATGCACCATCCCCACAGAGTGACTGAGCATGCCCTTTCCAGCACAGGTCTACACAGATAAAGGCAGACTTTTCCTCAAATGGCTTCTCTTGTCTGCCTTAGGCTGCGCACCAGAATGGAGAGCAGGGAGGCTTTCTTTTCTGTGCTCTCAGTGACATCTTCCTGCTGGCACCCAGGAAGGGTGAAGAAAGAAGCTCTCTATTTAATGCGGAGGGGACAAAAGCTGGATTGAGAGGAGAGAAAGGAGTCTATTGGGACAAGGAGCCAGATGAAACTAGAACTGGTAAGGGGGAAAGAAGAAAGTGAGAATGGGAACCAGTGGGGAAGGGAGACAGACCTGGCAGAGAGCTGGGGTGCAGGAACAGAACTGGGGCTGGCTGGCCAAAGACACTTGGACAAGGAGCCAAGGAGGGGAAGGGGGGTGACCGAGATTGAGGGTGACCGAGATTGAATGAGGAGCCTAGGGATGGAGCCTGAGACTGGGAACCAGTGGGGGTGGGGAGTGGGAGATAGAGCTGGTGAGGAGCCAAGACTGGGGAACTGGGACTGACTGGGCAAGGGGGCTGATACTAGGTGTGCAGGGTCCCGTGGAAAAAATAGTATGTAGTCATGTGATTAAAGACTATCACAATGCATATGCACAAGAGGGCTGAATGAAAGTTGCACAATGCAACCTTAATTCTGACATTTCCTAACTTTTGAGTGCTTGATTTTGCAACCTTAATTTTTTAACTTTTGTGTGTGTATCTAATATACATTTATAATTTCCATTAAACTCATCAGGAACTGTGCCCACACTAGGTGAGGAGAAAAGATCTAAGTCTCACAAAAGTAGTATTGTGGTAATTCTTGTGACCAAACTTGTATTCTTTGGTAAAAGAGTTGAGATTCTTACCCCAAAATATGAAGAAAAAACCCCAAGAAGTTGGTTTGCTGATTCATCATTTTTTGGGTTGCTTAGATACAGTTGGTGATGATCTCCAATTCATTCTGATTAGCTGAATACATAATGCAGTTTGGTGGATCTTTTCAATAGCAGCTAAACTAGATTAGGTTTTTGCTGCCACCTAATTAACCTTTATTGCTTGTGCTTCAGTTTACATGGATAAAGTTGTCATCCTAGCATCCTCTGTAATATTAAATAGTATGTATTATAGGTGATCTTATTTCACTCTATTCCCCTCTTTAATACAGCATTGTAGATTGTTACTTATTTTGAATAAAGCAGTGGAAAACAGATAACATTTATTCATAGTCTAACACTGATAAAGGCCTATAAAATAAATGATGGGTTCCTTTTATTTGTCTTCTGGTTTCTGAGCCTTTAAAGTACACGTGGTCATGTTTTAAAGATTTTTCTCTGCAACCACATGGGCTAGAAACTTTTATTAAAAAAAGTAAGTTAAGATTCTCACAATCACGTTAACCCAAGAGCTGGGGCTTTACGAAAAACACCAAAATACAGTGAGACTCATGATAAAATCATGAGAACCAGCAATACTATAAATTGCAGAACCATGTGATCACCTGGTTTCACAGTGTTTTTTATTTATTTTTCATTCACCTTTGAATGTATCACCTGCTCTTTTACTGCTAATTCATCTCCCAAGAATATATTCTAACATTTCAATCCCTTGAGGCATTTCAAACAGCTGCCATTTAATTAACCAACCTGCCAGAGTGATGTTACCTTCTTTTCCTCAAATGTGGAAATTCCACAACAAAATTATACTTCCTGAGGCCCAGGAAGGGCACTATTCAGTGCTGGAACACAACAGGTTTAAAGTTCAATAACTTCCACTTAACCGGGCTAGAAACAGGATCTTTATCCTGTTGGGAAGTGGAGATTCAGTTTCCCAGTGGGACCTTGCACTCATTTCTGTCTATGGAAAGTAGATGCTGGATATCAAACTTCAGACTGTGACATTTGTAGGAACATAAAAGTGATGTTATTTTTAGAGGTGTTTATTGTTCCCTACAAGCCCTGTATAGTTGGACTCACAAACTAAGGTCCCAGTTAAACAAAGCACTTAAGCACATGTTATGGTTTTCAAGCATGTGAGTTCAATGGACATTAATGAGATTACTCACATGCTTAAGGTTAAGCAATGGGCTTAACTGCTTTGGTGGATCAGGTCCCTAAGCACTTGGCTTTACAGACCTAATACTTTGTTTTTTAACTCTCTAAAGTATTTGTAAAATATTTTTCTGGCCCATATGTGACAAATACAGAATACGATGCATCACAATGTGGTAGAAAGGTTTTATCATTACTTGTTTTGGCTGACCTGCATTACTATCTTAGCTTGATTCACACTGCCCCATCATGTATTTCCCACAGCACCATTGTTCTGCAACTTCTGCACCCTTACTCAGGCCAATGGCTAAGTGGCACAATTTGGCTCCATATTAAAAAATATTATTGAATTGATTGGGCTATGTAATATATTATCTAATGTGAGATGTATCATACCCTATCTGATGGAATGTAAACAGTTAACAGTTATAAATGGACAGCATTTCGTCGAGACAATTGCAGAGACCTATCTAGGGGGTCATGAAGGGGTCAAGGCTGAGAGGTTTCAATATCTTCATAAATGGTCTGGAAGAGTCAGTAAAATACCCACGGATTACATGGAGTATATGATACTTATCTCAGAGATTTTATGCACACAAGCAAAGAGTGAACAAATAAAAGATGATCCAGAGAAAGATAGTGTGGAGAGAAATTAGCCACCCTAAGTTACTTTAAACAAAATGCAAGCCACCAATTTGAGAGTGAATACCACCAATAATACCAAGGACACACAATTCTGTAATACCAAATTCTCCCAAAAACAACTTTGTTAAGAAAGAGTTAAGCCTAAAGTTGTAAATAAGTCCTAATATGCTTTTGTCATTGTGGGCTTGAATAAAAGCCTCTTGAAATAAAAGGGAGTCCTTCCTTTAACTTCAGTGGGCTCTGGATCAGGCCCTACATGAATTACCAGACAAGAAACTACATTAAGGGGAAGTTAGGTCTGAGAATACGTTTCAGTAATAAGTATAAAAAACATTATAGGAATGTTGTAATTATCCCAAAACCAAACAGGAAATTCACAGTTAAGATTACACTTAAAAGAAATCCAACCATGTTAAGGTAAGAAATGAACACCCAGATAACCTTAACTCTGCCCTGTAGTGACACCATCCAATAACCATATTATTATAATTAGCATTTATGGTCCCAGATTAGATTTAACTGCTTTTAAAGACATTAGATTTTTTTTCTTCATAGCATCACTACCTGCATTTCAATGCAGGATCAGAGCCATAGTTTGAAATACGAATTTCAAAATACAATCTTATTCTCCCACTATGGATTTCCCCTCCTCTTCCCAATATTGGGGGGAGGGGAGAATAGAAAATTGTACTGTGAAAGAGAGGACTAAAAATATTCCTTATTTGTGCTTAATTTCTGTAGTTTTATATAAAAGTCTGAAATTTAATTTTCACAAAATAAACCTCCTGATATTGATCTACTAAGCATAATAGATGAACATATAGTACATTATACATAAGCAATACCAAGTCAGTGCATGTTCAGTGTTATCAATCTGGTTATGAAGACTTATTAGACAAGGTCAAATTCTGTGAAAAATCAATCTTCATAGATTTAATTTACTTTCCTTTGTAAGATAAATGTTCATCATAATTTCAAATCAAGAATTTGAATATCCAGTACTTTTGAACGAGTTTTTTCACACCTAATGGTAAATCCTCAAATAAGCTTATGTTTGGTGCAGTTGAGGACAGCAATGGAGAAAGGTAGCTTTAAGCCACCTTTCTGCTCCCCAGACAAGGGCCAAAACAGTTTGAGATAATTTAGAATAGCCTCAGGACCTAAAAGTCTACAGGCTGCTCTAAATTATTCTAACTGCAATGGTCCCTATGGGACCAGACAAGAATCAGACAAAGAGCTGTGTATTATGCTTCAAACCCAGCTTGCCCCATACATGAAGGGGTGAAGAAGTGGCTAGTATAGAGATGACATAGTCATCTTGAGGGAATCTTGAGCTGCGCCTGTAAGACAGTGTAAAGAAAATCAGACCAAGGGTCCAGGATCTAGCTCCTGGATCTTAAATTTAATCCAATGAGGCTTGTGAAATATTTAGACTTTCTACAAGAACTTCACACATTAGGCCTATTCTGATGTTTCTTACACTGGTGTAACTCCATTGATATCAATGGGATTATTCCAGATTTACATCAGGATAACTGAGATCAAAACTCAGGCCCACTAACTGTATCTGAATGTGATGTGCTGCCAATAACTATAATATAGTCATAGATCACAGGTATAAGTCTATTCTCATCTTAGTGTTAACTTAATGGAAGTTATAAGATTAACACACTGGGCCTGATGGTACAAATTGCTGAGCTCCTCCTGCCAGTTTCTAAGACTGCTCTCAACTTTCACTGAAGTCAGAGGTAGCTGAAGGCACTGCTCTCCTCACAAGGTCAGGGTAGTAGATTGGAGTAGAGCAGACTCTCTAAAATCAAATGTTCAAACCCAGAGCTGATTTAATAATGAAGTAGTGACAGCAAAATTTCTGTCTTGATCTTTAATCAAAACGCCTTAAAAATCACAGTTGTGACTCAACATTTCTAAATTAAATTCAAGTAACAAGACTTAGTCTCACTAGGGCCAAACTCTGATACAGGACTGTCTGGCTGTGCCATAAATAGTGGTCACAAGCCAATGAAAAGCAGTATGCACTCATGCTGCAATATGAGCTGTGTTCCTGGGAAACTGGAAAAGTCTGAACAAACAGCTGTCTCATTTTAATTACTTTCTAGTTCCACAGTTTTTATAACACCACCGGCTCCTTTCTGTTTCTATCAAAAATACTAATAAATAATTTAAACTCTATTTTAAAAACCCCTGATTGTTCAGATGCTCTCTGAAGCACAATATGTGCTATAAACATGAAGAAGTTTTGATTTGATCAGTACCTATACAGCAAGAGCACCATTTATTTTGCCCTACCATTCCCTTCCCTTCTTCCTCCCCACCACCCCCCATCTTCCTTTTTCTTTGCTGTGGCTTCTGTGCAAAAAGCTAAGGTCCCAGTATGATGAGCTCACTCAGCTTCTTCTGAAGTAATAGACACTGAAAGGCCTTACCAGCCCTTAGGATAGAAGTATTAGATGAG
This sequence comes from Malaclemys terrapin pileata, assembly GCF_027887155.1. NCBI lineage: Eukaryota > Metazoa > Chordata > Testudines > Emydidae > Malaclemys > Malaclemys terrapin. The sequence continues at coordinate 250,726,119 of NC_071506.1, forward strand.
GACTTTCATATATATTTTATCTCACCATGACAGCACGGGTGCCATATGAACATTCAGTGATGACTTATACAGTGGCATATTTTTATAGCTGGAAGTATCCAAAAGTAGTTTGCAAAGTAAATTTCATCCACCATTGCAAATATAGGCATGTCTGGAGTGAGATATAGCCACTGCTATAATAGGGCATAACAACTCCTCCCAGTAGGGGAAGAATACCACATCCAACTGAAACTGCAGGGGACATTTTTAGGTTAACAGAATGTAACCCAAGATGGAAATTCATCGAGGCCCGGCAGTTATCATATACACTCTTGAAAAGTGTCCAGTGGTATCCACAATGACCCCAGTGATCAGACCTCAATTTACACCTATTTCAAAAGACTGCACTCAACACCATATTGAAGCATATGTTCAGGCCTAGCCAAGGGTAAGTTTGCCATTTAATGGATCACCAACACCACTTCCTGCTGCACCTGTGTTTTATTTGGAGGTCTCCATTTCAAATACTTTTACTGCCTTACCATCAATTATCTTTTGAGATCTGACAATTCCACAGCCCAAGGCAACAAGAATACAGCAGAGTACCCTCTAATATATAGAGTCATATAGTATGTTGTTTCATGTCTGGTATTATTCAATATTTTTATTAATGAATGACTTAATCAATAATGGAGTGGAGAGTATGCTTATAAAATTTGTGGATGACACCAAGCTGGGACGGGTTGCAAGCACTTTGGAGGACAGGATTAGAATTCTAAACGACCTTGACAAATTGGAGAATTGGTCTTAAAGACAACAGCAGCATACTTCATTTAGGAAGGAAAAATCAAATGAACAGCTTCGAAGTGGGGGATAACCAACTAGGTAGTAGTATTTCTAAGAATGGTATGGGGGTTACAGTGGATCACAAATTGAATGAGTCAACAATGGGATGCAGTTGCAAAAAAGGCTAATATCATTATGGGGTGTATTAACAGGAGTTAAGACACAGGAGGTAACTCAGCACTGGTAAGCCCTCAGCTGGAGTACTGTGGCTTTTAGGAAAGGTGTGGACAAATTGGAGAGAATCCAGAGTAGAGCAGCAAAAAAGAGAGAAAAGGTATAGAAAATCTGACTTATGAGAAAAGGTTAAAAAAAACTGGGCATGGATAACAGCCTTCAAATATGTTAAGGGCTGTTACAAAGAGGACGGTGATCAAATGTTCTCTGTGTTTACTGAAGATATAATAAGAAGTATTAAGAAGAAGTAGTGGGCTTACTCTGACACAAAGGAGATTTTAGGTTCTATATTAGAAATAACTTTCTAACTATAAGGCCTGGTCCACACTAACCCCCCACTTCGGACTAAGGTACGCAAATTCAGTTACGTTAATAACGTAGCTGAATTCGAAGTACCTTAGTCCGAACTTACCGCGGGTCCAGACGCGGCAGGCAGGCTCCCCTGTCGATGCCGCGTACTCCTCTCGCTGAGCTGGAGTACCAGCGTCGACGGCAAGCACTTCTGGGATCGATCCCAGAACATCGATCGCTTACATCCGGACCAGGAAGTAAGTATAGACGTACCCAAAGGGTAGGTAAGCTCTGGAATAGGCTTTCCAAGAGAGGTTGTGGAAGCCCCATCATTGGAGATTTTTAAGAACAGGTTAGACAAACACCTGTCAGGAATGGTCTATGTTTACTTGGTCCTGTCACAGTGCAGGGGGCTGCATTTGATGACTTCTCACAGTCCCATCTAGCCCTACATCTCTATGATTCTATGATTACAAAAACAGCTATGATTGTTTAACATCTGATTCTGATGTATTGTCTATTGGTTTTATATTGATCCCAAAGCACTTTACAAAGTAGTAAGTGCAATGACATTGAACTCATCAATAAGTCTCAGACAGCTTTGGATATAAATACACATTTTACTGAGAGAGAGGGAATATATTGGGCAGGACACTAGAATTATTCCACCTATTCTTTTCAAACAGTATTATGATATCTTTTGTATGTTTTTAGAATAAATAAATATCTGAACGATGACTTTGATGTGACTTATCCCAGTTTATATTTCTTATTTGAAATGTCTCTTTAAAAAATTATTTCGGTTTTTGTTTAACCAGACAACTTTCCTGCTTTATAATTAACAGTTCCCTTTGCCAATTGCTTAGAGTTGCAACAGACTTTTCTCAAATCAAGATTATTATATTAAGACATTACATGTGTAGCTTTAACAATAGTGATACCTGAAAAATTAAGTCTGGTTGTGAACTTAAAAGCCCCGCACTGCCAACTGGCCGAGGGCCTGCCATACTGTAACTCATATGAGGCCTGACACACTCACTGCCCCCAACACACTGTTGTCAAATATGTATCTAAAAGGCATCATGTAAGAAGGTTTCACATGTAAACTGGTATCATGCTGGTCCGTGCGTGCTAGAAATATGTTCTTAACCTGTGTGGGAGGCAGTGCATAAACCAAGCCTGCCCTAGACAAAGGAATGTGGATTTACTTGGCTGGCTGGCTTGATTATAGGCAGAAGACACTGAAAGTATATTTGCATATAATGTAAACAAAGCAATCAAGCTAACAATCAATAGAAGCGAGACCTTAGTGAGCTCACCAGGAGTCTGAGTCGGAAGTGTGCCTGGCTCTTGAGAGAGACACCCTGGACTTTGGGAAATAGAAAGGGCAGCATCCATCACTTAGGGGACATGGGAAGCAGCCCTTTCAGCCTGTAAATGGTGGATCCTCTTGGCTTGAAGGGCAGGAGCTGATGATAACTTGCTGTAAGTGAGAAACTATTTTAGGCAAAAATATAACTTGCTAGAATTAAGTTTTAGGCATGTTTTGTTTGTAACCATGTCTGGCTTTTGCTCTTGCTAGTATCACTTAAATCTCAGTTCTTTTAAAATAAACTTATTCTTAGTTTTACTATAAACAATCTCAGTGTTGTTATATTGAAGTAACTGATGAGTCCTCAGCTCAGTTAACAGGCTGGTGTATGCTCTGTCTCTTTGGAGGCAGTGAACTTAATTTCCATGAGCATCCAGTGAGAGGGACTGGACAGTACAGAGAAACGTCTCTGGGGAACTCAGGAACTGGGGTTCACTCAGAGTTACCTTCACGGGGCGGTAAAGACTGGCAGAGTTCAAGGAATTTGCTGGTGAGGCTGACAGATTGGTGTGGCAGGGAGCTGACACACAGTGTAATCTCCAGTAAAGCCCACTCTTGCCCAGGCAGAGGGATAACACGGTGACTTACAGTTCTGGGTGTCCCATACAGAACACCATAAAAGTGTAGTAGTTTAAAAATATGGAGTGCTGTAGTAGGCTTCTCTTGCAGTCTGGAAGACCTAGTGGGCAGACCAAGCTCAACAGTTCCCTAATGTCCTGGGATGGCCTTGCTGGACAGTCCACAGGCCTGGCAGTCAAGTTACAGACTCACTGTCATTCCTTGGTGCTCTCTGGGTTTTCTGGGGGTGGAGGGGAAGACAGTAGAGGGACCTGGCCCTCTTTCTCCACCAGGTCCCAGCCCAGGGCCCAAGGGATAAGGGACAAGAAGTGTCTCAGAGCCTCTTGCTGATACTCCAGACCAGCCTCCCCAGGGCCACTTCCTGCTCTGTCTTCAGTTTTGGGCATGGTCACAGCACTCTGCCCCACCCAGTGGACAATTCCCAATCAGTCTCAGCAGTTCAGTAGTCAAATGGATATTTCCAAGCTCACTTCTCAGTGTCCAGTTATTCTCCTTAGTCAGTGAGCAGAGGAGGGAAAAGGGTCAGGTCCCTAGCCTCCCAGTCAGGTCTTCCCCACAATCCAGACCCTTCTCCTGTAGATTGCGCTGTCCCGGACGCCACAAACTGGATCCTCCCTGCAAACAGTCTCTCCTTCACTTTTCCCCTGCTTGACTATCAGAGTCCCCTTTTAAGCAGGTCCTCCATTTGGAGTGTGCTCTGCAGCTGCTGAGGAGTGAGGCTCTTTAGCCCAGTATTGTTCCATCACTCCCTTAGCCTTTGTGGGAGGTCTGTAGACCCCATCACAGGCACCTGATGTCATTTTGCTAATATTTACCATGTCTCCTTATGACACCTTACACCTGACCTGCACTGTACAGGAAGGGATTAATCCCATACTGTGGGCTCAGGAAGCCATGCCCCCTCGCCCCTGCTGGGGATGCTCCAACTAGAACCTCAGTATAAAAGGGAGCAGCCCTGCTCAGTCTGCTCTGACTGTGGAGGAGAGAGGACATGTGTTGCAGCCTCCCAAACGGGAGCTGTCGGGCCCCAGATCATGGAGGCCAGCCACACCGAAATCTGGGCAAATACCTGGCTGGCCGTGGACACCTGTGAAGAGAAAGAGTTGTCAGGAGCTTCGTCTGCTGACTACCCCGGAGACACAGAGGATCTGCGGATTACAGAGCATGTAGACAGTGTAGGAAGTAGTCCCAGGGAACCAGACTTGATTTGGTTGTGGACCCAGGAACTGAGTCAGCTTTTTTTGGATGGATCCCACTGACCCAGTAGCAGGTACACTCGCTGCTGATAGGGCCCGGGTCTGGGACCTGGTGGAGTCGGGAGGGCCCGTGTCTCCCTATCCCAGCCACCAACCCACCCCTGGGTGGTGCCCACCCCCCCTGGGGCCATTAGGCCACACATAGGGGCAACCCTATTGATGCTGGCCACTAGGCCACCACCCTGCGTATCGGGGAAACCCTGTTGACTCTGGCCAGTAGGCCACACTACTCTGCATGTAAGGGCAACCCTATTGACTCTGATTGCTAGGCTATACTGCAGTAAGGCTAAGGGTAGTGCTGTGCTACTGACTGCGGCCACTGGGCCATACTGCCCCCCATGGAAGGGAGGTCCTACTGACTCTGGCCATTGGACCATACCACTCTGCACTGAAGGACGGTCCTATAGGCTCTGGCTGTTAGGCCACACTGCCCTGAATCTAGGGGCAGGCCCATGGACATTGGCCACTGGGCCCTAATGTCCTGTACTGAAGGACGGTTCTGTTGACTCTGACCATTAGGTCATACCACCATGAGGAAAAGGGCGTTATTCAGACTTAGCCACAGGGCTATAACTGCCCCCCCACCACCACCAGGGGGTGACAGGGTATACCTGCCCCTGACATTCCTCTTGCCCCCACCCGCCCCGCCCCCCATAAGAGAGAACAGTGTCATGTCTCCATGAAGCAAGAAGGCAAAAAACTAGTTGTCAAGGCTGGTGTGAACATGCCAGCCCAACCACTTCCCCACTACTCTTTTTGTGTCCTGTGGGGCCTGATCTTCCAAGAAGGTGAGCTCTCTCAACTCCCATCGAAGTAAACAGAATTGATGGTGCTCAGCACCTTGCAGGACTGGCCCTGAAACTGGAATCATGGGGGCAATACTTTGGCTTGTTCCATCCCCTTTCTGCACAAAAGAAATGGAAACTGGCCAAATCTCCCCACATAGTTGACCTCTCCTCACCCTCTGTGCTCTAGTTATCTCCTGCTCATGGACAGCCCCTGTGGGGTCATAGGTTGCTTAATCTATACTGGGTCTGGGGCAGTGAATCTTACTCACGGATCTTTTGTTTCAGGCATTCAGCTCTATGGTAGTCTTATCTAACTTTATATTTCCTTATTTTCAGCCCTCCTATTAATAAGAAAAAAGGGAGTGGAGAAGAAGTTTTTGTTGAGTCAAGATTACATAGACAGATTTGCCTAAATTAAGAAATCAATACAGATGACTATCTCAAATTTATTATAACTATTGGAAAAATGAAGACTACTCATTGGTCTTACAGTCAACTAGAAAAAATATTGGCAAGTTGAAAACTACCATTCTGATTTCTTTTTGTTCTAAAAAGGGTCATAGCATGGAGAGGAATGAACCCAGGAATTCCTCTCAGCATTAGCCTTAAAAGTTCTAGGAGACTGGGAATCTGTTGTTGAAAACCTTTGCTGTTCACACACCCTACCTTCGCCCCACAACATTTGAAATAAGCCCACAATTAAATGTTAAACACAAAAATCTTTTTTTCCCCCTTCCTCGGTTAAATCTCCATCTACCTTTCTAACAGTAAAAGCTCTGTTAAAATGTCCTGAGCTTACAGCATGCCCTCTAGATTTTCTGCATGGCTTGATGGGTTTGTTGTGTATTCATACACTTTACAACAATATTTCTTACAGATGTCAGACATATGCAGTAGCATAAGGAACTATGGAAGGGATTTAGGGATTGTGTGAAAGATCTGACATTTCTTTTCTTATGATAATCATAATGAATGTAGAGTGCGACATATGAATTTACATTTATTCTGTGAGTTGGCAAAAACGGACATAGGAGACAGGGGAATTTCCATACACTGGATTCCCTCCCTCCTGTCTCCTGGTTTTTTCCTCCTGTTAAATTGCCCAAATTGGCATTTAAGCAGTGCAGCACTGAAAGCCATATATCCTCATGAATATGATGTTAGCAACTCTCAGTCTAGTTTCTTAAATTGACCCCCTCCACCATAGTATCAAAGTGCTGCCCACAAAATGAATCTCTTTTTTCCTTTCCTGGTAGCGAGAGGCAGGCTTGGTTTCATTTCTTTAGGTTTTTTTACATAGCTATAGGGACAAAAGTCAGGTGTTGTGGGAGAGCTGGAGTGAAGCGTTGACATTGACATTTAAGCACTGACCACACCGAGGTTAGAGGTCATTCTTATTGAATCAAGCCGTGGGTTCCATAGCCAGGGTCTGGCTTCTGTGAAGGTTCTGTCACGCACAGTCACAAGCCTCTCATGTGACATTTTCATAGACAAAATAGGTAATGTGGTCTAGATAAATTTACTATAAGGAGGGTACAAAAGTGGTTGAAAGACTGTATTGAAAAGAATAGTTATCAATGGTTTGCTGTCAAACTGGAGGATGCACCAAGTGGGGCAGTCCAGGGGGTCAGGCCTGGATTAAGCACTAGTCAGTATTTTCATTAATGACTTTGATAATGGAGTGAAGAGTAAGTTTATGAAATTTCCAGAAGACACCAAGCTGGGAGGGGTTGCAAGCACTTTGGAGGACAGGATTAGAATTCAAAACCACCTTGACAAACTGAAGAATTGGTCTGAAATCAACAAGATGAAACTCAGTAAAGACAAGTACAAAGTACTACATTTAGAAAGGAAAAATCAAATGCACAACTACAAAATGGGAAAAACCTGACTAGGGTGGTAACACCACTGAAAAGGATCTGGGGCCTAGAGTGGATTACAAATTGAATTAGAGTCAACAATGTGATGTAGTTGCAAAAAAAGGCTCATATCATGCTGGGGTGTATTAACAGGAATGTTGTATGTGAGACAATTGTCCTACTTTACTCAGCACTAGTCAGGCCTGAGCTGAATAACAGAGTCCTATTCTGGGCAACACACTTTAGGAAATATGTGGATAAACTGGAGAGTTCAGAGAAACAAAAATGATAAAAGGTTTAGAAAAACTGACTTATGAGGAAAGGTTAAAAAAACGGAGTATGTTTAGTCTTGAAAAAAGCGACTGACAGGGGAACCTGATAAGTCTTCAGCTTTGTTAGTGGCTGTTATAAAGAGGACTGAGATCAATTGTCCTCCATGTCTACTAAAGGTAGGAGAAGTAGTAATTGGCTTAATCTGAAGCACGGGAGATTTAAGTTAGCTATTAGAAAAAACTTTCTAACTATAAAGGTAGTTAAACTCTGGAAGAGGCTTCCAAGGGAGGTTGTGGAATCCTCATCACTGGAAGTTTTTCAGAACAAGATGGACAAATATCTGTCAGGGATGGGCTAGTTTTACTTGGTCCTGCTTTGGTGCAGAGGACTGGACTTGATGGCCTCTTGAGGTCCCTTCCAGCCCTCCATTTCTATGATTCTCTCCCTATTCCAATGCTCCACTGGAACAAAGCTGCCATGGTAGCAGAGACACTCGCTCTCAAGCAGCCAGTATCGATTCCATGCAGGGCTTTGAAAATCAGGAGAGCAACCTCAGATCCAATGGAAAGCCAGTGCAGAGAATGGCAACTTAGAGTGATGTCTTCTTGGTGCCCTGCATGGCTAACAAGATACATGGGTTGTTGATAGGGTTGCCAGGTGTCCAGTTTTCAACCAGGAAGTCCTGTTGAAAGGGGACCTTGCAGTGTCCGTTCAGAGGTATTGACTGGACACCAAAAGTCTGGTTACTGCGGATGGGGGAAGAGGCGCCGGGTCATCAACCTGCACCAGCCCCTCCTCAGTTGGGGCTGCCTCCTACCCTCATCCTGTGGGCAGACAGGCAGCAGGCTCTGCAGCAGGCTGCAGCTCCTGTCCCAGCCCCAGAGAGGAGGGAGCCCAGCCTGGGGAGGTGAGGGGGAGAGAAGAGGGAAGGGAGGTGGAGAGGATCGAGCAATGAGGAAGTGGGAGGGGGAAGAGCAGGGAGTGACAGGGGAGGGGAAGAGGAGTGGGCGGGGGAGGTCTGGTTTTCAGAAATTAGAAAGTTGGCAAACCTAGTTGTGGTTTCAGTTAATCATAAGGCAGTTGGTGCAAAGTGGAGGAAGACCTATGTCCCTCTCCTGAGCCTACAATCCTGTTTTATCTGCCTATCCAATTTAATGTCTAGATTTCTACACACGCCTCAGGGCAGGGAGGGCAAACTGAAGTTATTTCCCTTGCTTTTTTGTAAGGATCACTTCTCTTCACTTCATAGTATGAACCCTTAAACCCTTCACTGCTCCCTGAGTATGCAAAGAACCACCATGAAAGGGGCCCATGTTTAACCCTATGATGTGTTACTTCTACTGGTGAAAAAATGATGTAACTCCTCTGATTTAAACGGAGTTACTCCTGATTTACACTGTTGTAAGAGGAAAACCAGGCCTTATATGTGCATACATTATATGGACATTCATTTAGGGATGTGTATTTTTTCTGATAAGGGAATGCCTACGCTATATGACTGACAGTGTCTTCACATCTATTCATAAAACATATCCCTTTGCCTCCCATTGTGCATACAGTGAGCTAGGTTGCACCTATTAAGCAGAGCCCGCAGTTATGGAAAGTGCAGAACTACACTACCCGAAAGAGATCTAAGAAGCAAAATCCTGTTTTGCAAAAGCTCCCTCAGAGATTCTCCCAGATGGTTCTTTCTGAAGGGGTGGCTTTTGCCCCTGAGAACCAGGGAGGAGAGCAAGGGTCCTGGTATGACTTTTTGTGCCTGAAATGTTGTGCACCTATCCATCCAGAGAACAGAAACCATAGCCTAGTCTGCCCAATCACAACTGACCACACAACTCAGCTTGCAAGTATTGATCACAGAACACTCACAGGGAGCTGATCAGAACCAATCCATAGAGCTATGAAAACTCAGGAAAAAGGTTACCAATGCATTTGGGAAAGTGGAGTCAGCTCACATGAGCAGAAAGAGGCTAAATTTATTGGCTGGATCAGGGTGACATTTGTTTACTTCTATATCACCTCCCATCCAAGAATCTCAAAGCACAGGCTTCACAGAATATATGTCCATGAGACACGTTTGTCTTTCTCATTGTTAATTATATACTGCTGAAGAACAGCACAGAAAATGTAATGGACCAGATACTGCTCTCAGTTATACTAATGTAAATCAATCGAATTTTTATTTACACCAGTGTAATTAACAGCAGAATCGGACCGGCTGCAAGGATGTTGTAGTAACCCTCCTGCTAGGTGGAATCGGCAGCAACAAATGCCGGGTTAGGCAGCTAGGAGTTCCCGTTAACAATACAAAACAGAACTGGCTCGAGCTCCTACCCAGTAATCTGGGAAAATTTAACACCACCCTTGGGTGCCTCTGAGAGGCAGTATTTCCCCACACGCAAACACTGAGTCTGGGTATAACAAAAGAACTTTTATTAAAAGGGAAAGGGAGCCAAGTATTAATTTGGGAAAACACCACAACCACATGCAAAAGCATGTGACCATAAGCAAATCCAACATCACAGTGTGTTGGGCAGTGTCCTTTGCCTCAGTTTCCCACCTGGCAGTGGGAAAGTTCAACAAATGAATGTTCCTTTAATACATCACTCTCCTCTCCCTCCACCGCACCCCACCCAGTTGGCTTTCCTTGGTTAGGGCAGACCCAGAGTTCAGAGGTGTGTTCATGGGGTTCACCTCTCACCCCTGTGTTGGGGGGCATCGAGCAATGTCTCTGCTTCTGCCTCTGCAACTGGCTCACAGCTGCTGTTCCCTCCTACTGCTGCCCATTGTCCTGCTGCTGTCCGCTGGAAGTAGTAGGGAACCTCGCAGCCAGTGTTGCTTTTCACTGTTCCCACACAACGTCTGAGGCTTAGTCTTTAGACTTGTTGAGGACAGCTCTAGGAATCACCAACTGGAAACAAGGACTCTTAACTGACTCTAATCAGTTCTATCATTAAATGCTAGAGAGGAACAGGTCAAATGGTGTCTAGGACAAGTTAGGCAGAGTTCACACTAGCAGATAAAAACACATGTCCCCACCCACTCATCTTCACCGGGATTTAGCATTCCTACTCCTTGCTTAGCAAGTGAGATTCAGTTTAGGGTGACCCTCTCAGTCAGGACAGGCTAAGCACAGTTCTGTTGCCCTTTACTCATACAGTAAGGATAGCAACATTTCATTATCCCTGTATTCAAATGCTAGAGTGATTTGTAACCCTAAACTAGCCAGAATTGATCATTTTGGCAAAGCAGCTCCATCATGCTGCGCACCTAGGCAGAGTGGGCATGGCTACGTAAACACTGTCAGTTCCTGAATTCTTTTTCCCCGGTGCATCACTAGATGTTGAGGGCGAGGAAGGGCTCATTCATACATACTCCTGCTTACACTTGGATACAGAATGTATTTTTTTCAAATGCAGAAACTGGGCCAAGTTTTATGCTTACTTACACCATCTTACACTTGAAATTAGCAGGCAAACTGGTTGAAACTATAGTAAAGAACAGAATTATCAGATACATAGATGAACACAGTACTTAGGGAAGAGTCAACGTGACTTTGGAAATGGGAAATCATGCCTCACCAATCTGTTACAATTCTTTGAGGGGGGAGGCAACAAACATGTGGAGGGGGGTAATCCACTGGATAGAATATATTTGGACTTTCAAAAAGCCTTTGACAAGGTTCCTCACCAAAGGCTCTTAAGCAAAGTAAGCAGTCGTTGGATAAGAGGGAAAGTCCTCTCATGGATCAAGAAGTAGTCAAAAGGATAGAAAACAAATGATAGGAATACCTGGTCAGTTTTCACAGTGGAAAGAGGTAAATAGAGGGGTCGGTCCCCCCAGGATCTGGCCTGGGGCTTGTTTTGTACAACATATTCAAAAGTGATCTGGAAAAAGGGGTAAACAGTGAGGTGGCAAAGTTTGCAGATGGATACAAAATTACTCAAGACAGTGAAGTCCAAAACTGACTGCAGAGTTACAAAAGGATCTCACAAAACTGGGTGCTTGAGCAACAAAATGGCAGATGAAATTCAATGTTGATAAACGCGAAGTAGTGCACATTGGAAAATGTAATCCAAACAATGCATACAAAATGATGGGGTCAAAATTAGCTGTTATCACTCAGGAAAGACATATTGTTTTCAGAGAACTATCTGTGAAGAGCTCATCTGCTCAATGTGAAGCAGTAGGCAAAAAAGCTAACAGAGAGTAGGAACCATTAGGAAAGGGATAAATAAGACAGAAAATATAATGCCAGTATATAAATCCCTGGCATGTCCACACCTTGAATACTGCATGCAGTTCTGCCTGCCCACCTCGAAGAAGATTTATTAGAATTGGAGAAAATACAGAGAAGGGCAACAAAAATGAGTAGTTGTATAGGACAGCTTCCATTTGAGATAAAAAGACATGGACTATTCATTTTAGAAAAGAGACAACTAAGAGAGGATATAATAAAATCATGAATGGTGTGGAGAAGGTGCAGAGGGAAATGTTATTTACCACTTCACGTAACACAAGAATCAGGGGTCACCCAAAAATAGGCAGAAAGTTTAAAACAAACTAAGGAAGAACTTCTTCACAAAATGCACATTCAACCTGTGGAAGTCATTGTCAGGCAGTGTTGTGAAGGTCAAAAGTATAAATGGATTAAAAAAAAGAATTAGATAAGTTCCTGAAGGATACGTCCATTTAGGGCTATTAGCCAAGATGGCCAGAGATGCAACCCCATGCTCTGGCTGTCCCTGAACCTCTGACTGCCAGAAGCAGGGCCTGGACAATAGTGGATGGACCACTCAATAACTGCCCTGTTTTGTTCATTCCCTCTGAAGTACTGGCACTGGCCACTGTTGGAAGACAGGACACAGGACTAGATGAACCGCTGGTCTGATGCAGTATGGCCAGTCTTATGTTCTTAACTTCATACCATTTACCTCACTAAGGTGGCACGGTACATATGGCAAATCAGCACAAAATTTAGCTCTGTGTGCAAGCCATTTCTTTGTATTTTCTTTTAATGGTTTAATAGAACCAGTATGTTGTATACAGCCCAGCTGACAAACTGTCAGTCTGATCTTTTGACTGCAATTTTGTCAGTCTCAATATTGTTACACATTTTAACCCTGCCTGTTGCTCTACCTCCAAAAGCTGCTCCCTCTTCTCCTTCTTGTACTCTAAATCCTGATATGCTCTTCTCTTAGGATATAGTTTCATCGTGGTGCAAGTCCTCTTTCTCAATTATTGTGGGGCAGATACAAGGCTAATTTTCCTTACAAGTCTGAGCATTCTTAGACTGTAACTAAGTTGGTACAGATGCCTTTCATAATTTGATACTAATATGAAATATATCCTTTGCTTTTTGCTACTGAATTGTAATGAAACTGGAAAAATGAGGCATTTGCTTTATTTTGTTGCAGAACTCATGCTTTTCTGAAGTTTGCATTGCCTAACAGTTGTGCTTTAAATATGCTATAAACAGAAAGCTATTAGTTTGGAACTGGGACATTATCTGTACATCAGCAGACTATGTGACTCCAACACCAAACAATGGAGACCATGGCGATATCATTAAGCCAAAATGGGTTGAAAATAAGACTGTCCGCTTTTTGAATGTGTGTGTTTTATATTTTTATATTATTGTGATTTGTAGCAGGGAAAGAGAGAGAGAGAGAGAGAACTTCCATTTGCAATTCTAAAAATCTAAGTGGTATCTCACCTTCACAGTTTGATGCAACAACACCTGTTTCAGCAAACTCTTCAAATGCTTTCTCCATACAGAGCTGAAGAATATTCTTAAAGTACTGTTGCTAAAATTAGATGAGAGTGTGAAGTGAGAAAGCAGTGCAGGCATGAAGCATATTTTTAATAGTGGAGGGAATCCTCTCTGATTCTAAACAATAAATCCTGTTTTTTAAAAGATATTTAAGCATTGCTGCATTCAGCGTTACAATGCTTAACTGATTTAGGAGCCTAAGTCTCATCATCAAAAGGAATTTAGGCTCCTAAATCAGTTAAGCATTGTAATGCTTAAAACAGCAGTGACTTGATACCTTTAAAAATCTGGGCCTATATCTCTAAGGCCCGGATTATTAGCTGGGGGTTCAACTGGATTGCCAGTGCTGTGGACACAATTTTGTGCTTGCAATTAAATTAAGGTGAAGAGACACAGGCACCATATTTTATATTTTTCATCTAAAAAAAAAAAAATCAATTGTCATGGCTCAGAAAGGGGTTGTGAAGAGCTTCCCACTTCAGAGGAGGAATTCTTGCTGATTCAGCTGCTCCCTTCCATAGCCTGAAATGAGGAGCAGAAGCCTCTATTGACTCAGCCATGAAATAAATACAATCTGGACCTTAAGCCTCTGTATTTTGTTTATATTACATTCAATTTACTTTCACCAACCCACACTTTCAGTTTCCAACACACCACAGGATTTTTGTATTGGCAATTTATAACTGGATCACAGAAGTTGTTGGGGATGAAGCTGCAGGTTCAGGCGGCAGGGTAGAGGACGCTGGAGCTGTTGGTCTGCAGAGAGGAGTGAGAAGCAACTTGGGACTGTAGAAGAAGCACATTAGGAGGATGTTTCTGCTAAAATGCTCTGTAGTGAAATAGTTAATGATATTGGCATTTCATCTGTCATAACACTGTATCATTTTACACCCTGCTCACATTTTGATGGTTTTCTAAACAATAACCTGATGACACACAGCTCTCTTTATCCTTCACAACATAGGACAATGCCACTGTCACTAAGATAGTTGTGACCGGCTAACGTCACACTACAGCGGTGCAGCTGCACCGATGTAACACTTTTAGTGTAGACTAGCCCTTAGTTAAATCTTTCCCTGGAGAATGGGAGGGTCGGAATGGAATCCACCCCCACAGCTCTGTTAGGTCTGCAGTGCCAACAGAAGAGTAGTAAAAAATGTATTTATTGTCACTAATGTAAGCATATCTGACTCTAAATATAGAACTGATCTGTTAAATGAGACTGCCAATTTTACAGTCACTTTTCAGACTACATCTACAATATAGTTTCAGCAGGTGCTACCTATGCATGCACTTATTTTGTTCAAATTTATAATTTGAATTGTCGTCAGTTGGAAGAATCCACCCAGATTACAGCCTTCTCGCTCTACTCTAAGGGCATTTTCCTCTCTGTCCTCTTCAGGGACCAATCCCTCATGGTTTTGTATCTGTCTTTCCCTTTAGGGTGCCTTCTTTTGTTATTATTATTATTAATCCCCAGACATCTCTGGACCCTCTGCCTATTCACAGGCATCTCTGTCTCTGCTTTCATGGCTCTCTCTCGCTGTTTGCTAAACCTTCTCTTTATGAAGTTTTATGCAACAGTATTTTGAAAGAGAGAGGACAGGAAATCCCCATGTCCATGATTAAATTTCACATAAAATTGTGCATGTCTTATCTACTGCAACAACATATATTTCTTATCAACCACAGCTAGTATAAATCAAATGACATGAAAACTGAAGTTGTAAGCAAGAAGACTATGACACATATGTAGGACTTTTCTTTTAATATACAGAGCTTTTATTGTTTTTTTTAAAAAAGGATCAAATAGTGTTCAAAACCCGAACTAATTGATTAACTTGGAACCAAGTCAGTGAAGAAGCAGCAGAGCTCTGTGATATCATGTGAGAGGCCCCAGTATTTGAGCAACATAGTCTGATGATGAATGGGTGGATCATTGCTGTGAAGCTATGCTAGCCGCACCACTCTTACTTGACTCCTGCACAAACCCCCTGTGAACATGCATGGCTCAGGGATTCTTCGGGGAAGCGGGGGAGACTCACAGGTAAAGTACTGTGGCACCTACTGGAGATTCAGGACTACAGTAGTGGCCATAGACCCCATGCTCACACTTCTATTGAAGATAGTGGGTCTTCACAAATCACCGATTATGTCCTTGCTTCTGATTGCATGCAGTGGGGAAAGCGTCTTCCTGCATGAGCTCTCTGCATTCTTCCCTCCCCACTGTGCAATGGCAGCGTAGAAGTTCTGATGCCCTTAGGGACCTCCACACTAGTGGGAAGGGCATAAATTTAACCCAACTAAGCACTTCTACCATCTATTAAGCATGGTTGTGCCACACAGCTGAAGGAAAGGTTATGATGATCTGCTAAAAAGAGTTTACGTGGCAAAATATGACTCAGAACAAATAATCAAAAATCAATCACTAACTCATTTTTAGACTCAGAGAGAGAGACTGGAAGGGGAAAGGAGATAAGGAGGGAAGACAGAGGAAAGAGACAAAGGTTAAGAGAGAAACAAGCAGAGACTGAAAGAGGGACAGAGCAACAGGAAGAAAACTAGAAGGGAGGTGGAGATAGAAAGTCTATTGAGCAAGTCTATTGAGCTAGAAACAGAGCTACTTGGTCAGTTACAGGCAGGAAACACTGCTTCCTAACCCACCCCCAGCAACACCTAGGGCAAGAGCTGTTGTGGGGAAGGTCCTAGTTATTAGAAAGTGGTAAGATCAGAGGAAAGCTGTGCACATAGTTAGTCTATGCAACCATGTGATCTCATTACTGTTGTCTTGACCTCTGTCTCCACTTCTATCCTATTTCCCACATTTACTTGCTGCACCTGTCTCAATTGTAAACTCTTTGAGAGAGGGGTAGCATCTTCCTTTGTGTCTGTAGAGAGCCTAATATATGGAAATATACCTATCTCCTAGAACTGGAAGGGACCCTGAGAGGTCATTGAGTCCAGCCCCTGCCTTCACTAGCAGAACCAAGTACTGATTTTGCCCCAGATCCCTAAGTGGCCCCTCAAGGCTTGAACTCACAACCCTGGGTTTAGCAGGCCAATGCTCAAACCACTGAGCTATCCCTCCCCCCCAAAAGCCAGTGGCTTTTTCTGGGTTCTTAGATACTAAATATTAAAAAAAGTTTTTGAAAGGACAATTGTCCAATTTTGCTATGATTCTGGAGCCACTAGTCCCCCAGCCACCAAAGGGCTTTGGGAGCTTTCTGGTGAAGCTTAGTTCTTTGGAAATATTAACTAATTAAATATTACAACACTGTGGAAGTAGAACATAAGAAACCTTTGCTCTCAGACTCGTGCTTAGTCCCAGACTATATGGCCAATCTTACTTTCAAGCTGCCCTTCCTTGTGGCAAGAGGTCACACTGGTGCATTTGCAGTCAGCTAGCTGGGAATGAGCTTGTAGTGGCCCTATCATCAGCAATGTAAACCTTGGTGGTAGTACCTACTCCATGAGCTAGGAACTGACCTGGGACCCACCCCAAAAATCAAAGAACTTGTAGGCATGCATTCACAGATTCCAAAGGCCAGCCCTGGGCAGCTGTATAGGAATAACCCATTGTGACAGACTGTACCTTATATTCACCACTTTTACAAACTTTGATAAATCTTGTACAAAGTATGCCTTGTGAGGTATCATTTGAAAACTCATAATTTGCTGATTATTGACTTCGTAAAATGTGTGGCAATATTGTATGTAAAGCTATAAGATTCTACAGTATGATGTTACTAAGGCATATTCCAAATCTGAGGAAGCAGCCCTGACCAGTTCTTCAACGACAAAAGGCTAGCCAGCACCTCAGCTAGGTGTCAACATAATCAAATGAACTATCACCTGGTTAAGCGACTGTTCTTTGGCAGGAAGAGGGGTGTGAGCGAGACATTTATATCTTGGCAGACAGACTTGTTCCCGCTTGAACCCCAGCTGAAGAGGATTCTCA
Source organism: Malaclemys terrapin pileata (assembly GCF_027887155.1). Lineage (NCBI taxonomy): Eukaryota > Metazoa > Chordata > Testudines > Emydidae > Malaclemys > Malaclemys terrapin. Next base: position 250,743,267 of record NC_071506.1, read on the forward strand.
AAGAAAGAAGGGAGAACAGAGGACACAAATCACCTCTCCCCTCATCTCTACTCACAGCATCAATAACATTTGAAAGACAAAAGGAGCATCATTGAACTGGGAGTGGGGTCCTTGCTGAAATATCCAGTCAGACTGCTGTGAACATATGGTGAAAGAGATCCTGTTGTTTTAAGTTCACCTAGCTTGTTAAGTGAGGTATTAGTTTGCATTTTACCTTTTATTTCTTTGTAACCAATTCTGATTTTTATGCCTCATTAGTTGTAATCACTTAAAATCTATATTTCTGTAGTTAATAAAAGTTGTTTTATTGTTTTATCTAAACCAGTATGTGTTTGGATTGAAGTATATGGAACCCCCATTTCAGATAACAGGGTTTGTGCATATCATTTTCTATCAATGAAATGCCGGACTTTCTTTCTTGTATTCTCCAAAAGGGTGCTGTACAGTCTAAGACGCACATTTCTGGGCACAAGTCTGGGACTGAGAATTTGCTGTTGTCACTCTGATATAATTCAGAAGTGACTGGCTAGAGCACTCATCATTAGCTGGGAATGATTTTGCATGTTAAAGACATGGGTAGCAGATGAACCGCGGGCTCGGGAAGGCTAGCTCCCAGCCCGTCCCACCTTTTCTGCCTAAGGCTCTGTCCCTCCCGCCCCCACCCCTTCGTGGACACAGAATTCCAGCCGCAGTTGCACCAATGCCAAAGACAGAGGTAAAACAACCCCTCTACCCCTGCTCAAGATTCCTCTACTTATGTATCCAAGGATAGCATTAGCCCTTTTGGTCACAGAGAGCTCATGATCAGCTGATTATCCATCATGATTCCCAAATCTGTTTCAGAGTCACTGTTTCCCAAGATAGAGTCCCCCATCCCATAAATATGGCCCACCTCCTTTGTTCCTAAATATATATATATTTAGCCATATTAAAACACACATTGGTAGCTTGCCCCCAAGCTTACCAAGTGAGTTAGATCAATCTGTATCATTGATCTGTCCTCTTTGTATTTACCACTTCCCCCAATTTTGGGGGCATCTGCAAAATTTATCAGTGATGATTTTATGTTTTCTTCCAGTTCACTGATAAACATGTTAAATAGTGTAGAGCCAGATTCATTTTATATTGTTCCAGGTTTTTGGTTTTTTAAATCAAAACGTCATGCAGTGTCCAGTCAAATGCATAACAGAATTCTAAGGATATTACACCAATTCTACTAGGTTTATCAACCAAACCTGTAATCTCAAAAAAAAAAAAAAAAAAAAAATACATAGCAAGTTAGTGTCACAGGATCTATTTTCCAAAACCCATGTTAATTGGCATTCATTGTATTTCTAATCTTGTTGTGCCACTTGATATGGAGCAGCTGACAAAGACAACAAGAATCAAACACAGTAATCTGGTGTTATTTAGCCTTCCTCAGCACCAGTGTTTCACTTACATACAACAGAGCTGGTATGACGATGGCTCTATAGATCCACAACAAGCTTGGTATCATGACTTCTTCACGGAGTCCACTGAAGAGCCCGAGACATGGCAGAAGTTGCTGCTATAGGAGTGTCCACATCTCCACCACTGCTCTTAGCATGACGTGTCCTCTCCCAGCCCCACTCATGCCCTATGAAAACTTCCTTCTCCTACAGCAAAATTATCTGTGGAGGAATGGGCCTCCAAATGATTAATGGCTGGCACTTGGGGCTGGAGCACACAAGCAAAACTTGACACTTTGTGCAGAGGCATGTCCAGGTAAGGAGCAGAAGGCAGAGTGAGCTGCATTAGGAAGTCTCTCATGTGTGAGAGTATTGCTTTCAGTGTCTCTCATGTGTGCTGGGGCAGTTGTGATTGGGGCAGTAAATGCTGCTGTTATTGACCATCTGAAATTTTTTGTTTATAGTCTTAGGTCCTATTTGTAATGGGAGACATATTTTGGAATGTGATTATCCTGACAGTGTCCTTTTAAACACTAAGTATGTTAATGTTTATATTCACAATGTTATAATTTTGTGTAGTGCTAAACCAGGATGGAAGCTGGTTCACATGTTCTTACATGGGGCTTCTACATAAGTGACACGTTTACCACTTTCTAGCAACATAGCTATGACTAGCAAAGGAAGCCTCATTTTGAGATTAAGCTCTCACCATCTCATAGCTGCATGATGACCTAAAAATGTTTTAAGTTTGAGTTCCTTTCTACTTTTTTATGCGTTATAAAGAGAAACAGAAAGGTTTCTAGACAATATGTACTTCATATTTTTTAACAAATATGGATTAACGTCAGTTCTGGTCTCCTCTGATTGTGCTGAAGTTCATATCAGGAATCTCAGATGTTGATTAGGAGCTCTCTCATCCGTCATTTAGAGATTGGGGGTGTTGAATCTCTAAGACTTCCTTCCAAGAATTTATTAGGCATTGGAGTTAAATATATGCTAAAACTAGGGCCCTGCCAAATTCACAGACATGAAAAATGCCTCCCAGACTGTGAAATCTGGTCTCCCCCCATGAAATCTGGTCTTTTGTGTGCTTTTACCCTATACTATATAGATTCCCTGGGGGAGACCAACGTTTCTCAAATTGGGTGTCCTGATCCAAAAGGGAGTTGCAAAGTGGTTGCAAGGCTATTTTAGCAGGGGGATTGCAGTATTACCACCTTTACTTCTCCGCTGCCTTCAGAGCTGGGTGGCTGGAGAGGGGCAGCTGTTGGCCGGGCACCCAGCTCTGAAGGCAGCGCCCCACCAGCAGCAGCGCAGAAGTAAAGGTGGCAATACCATACCATACCCCTTACTTCTGCACTGCTGCTGACAGCAGCTCTGCCTTCAGAGCTGAGATCCCAGCCAGCAGCCATCGCTCTCCAGCTGCCCAGCTCTGAAGGCAGAGCCGCCGCCTCCAGCAGCAATGCAGAAGTATGGGTAGCAGTTCCGCAACCTCCCCCATAAAATAACCCTGCAAACCCCCCCCCAAACTCCTTTTTGGGCCAGGACCCCTACAATTATGCCATGAAATGTCAGATTTAAATTGCTGAAATCATGACATTTATTATTTTTAAAATCCTATGACCATGAAATTGAGCAAAATGGATCATGAATTTGGTAGGGCCCTACCTATAACAAAACCCAACTAGTTTCTAAGGCTTCATTTCTAATGTAAATTGTAAGTAGAAAAGAAAAATCTTAAAAAAACAAAACAAAACACCAAGTACCTTTATTAGCACTGTCAAACATCATGAACAAACAAGGGAGGGAAAACCATATTTTTTCCTTTGCCGGGCATCTTTAAGTGGATTCCACATGTACTCTTCGAGGGCCCATCTAAACTACAATTAGAATGGTCAGACTCAATTATAACAGCTCTAGGCCTTTAGCCAAATTACAGTGAAGGGCCAGACATATTATTTGTGATAGTGCCTTTAAAGGGCTTGGGCTCAGCCCCATTTGTTATTCGTCATCTGATCCCAGGAGAAGGGTTTGTACTTGTGCTGCTTGGTTGGGTCAGGTAATCAGGCTTCATGTAGGGTGACCAGACAGCAAGTGTGAAAAATCGGGACAGGGAGTGGGGGTAATAGGATCCTATATAAGAAAAAGACCCCAAAATCGGGACTGTCCCTATAAAATCGAGACATCTGGTCACCCTAGCTTCATGTGACAGTAGTCCTGGGTTCCTGCTGCATTGGAGAGAAGGCCAGGAAGAGTTCTCTCCAGAGAAGGCCCGAGTGAGCATGGCAGTGCTCCCCTGCTCAGATGAATCTGGGGAGTTGAGAGCTGTAGGGAGGATTCTGCTGGAAATCCAGAGGGTACCCAAGGGTCAGCGAGGAGCCAGGAAAAGATTCTCCATAGCAGCCAGAGGGAAAGGCATGGCTGGAGTAACTTGCAGTGAGGAGCAGGAGAGGAAACCTTAAGAGGGAAGAGATTTGAGGAAATGCCAGACAGCAGGACTCTGTTTTGGAAAGAACAATTTAGCTCAGCAAGGGGCTGAAGGAACTGTGGAGGCAGGGGGAGGGGGGGGGGGGGAGGACGACAGACTTGTTTTGGTTTATGCTGACATTTTAACTACTCTGTTTTAGTAACAGGCCTTCCTGGAGTCCAGTTTATTTGCCTTGCCTGGGTGCAGTTCTTGGGAAGACCAAAAAGGGGAAAACAAGGCTGCAGCAGCAAAGTCGTTGGCTGAATTGGGTAAGATCTTGTTATATGCCATCTACAGCAGAAATGGGAACTGTGTTGTAATGGCAGGGGGGTCAACTGCATTGTAATTGTTTCCATGCCTCAGTTTTAAATTACAGTAGAAACAGGCTCATGATGTGAGGGGATAGGCCAATGAGAGAAGACAGGTGACAGTAAAGTAAAATGTTTGCTGGAGCAGATTGTTCTGAACACTTACAGCAGAGCAACTTAACTACAGATACAGTAAATGCACATTTCTTACTGTTTACCAGCAATAAAGACACAATTACCTGTGTTATTTGAGTGCTTTTTTCATGTTAGCCTTGAATTACTTCCCATTAGAAACACCAGCAGATTGAAATAAAGTGCATGATAAAACAAGTATGGTATTAAAAACACAAGTAAAGAAAAGAAGATGCTTTTTGATTCCTTTGTATTATACAACATAAACACATATCAACTGGGAAAAGAGTAGTGCTGGACTAATAATCCTATAATGGATAAAACTGGTACTAGCATTATCAGCTTCTGTTTTCAGATGGTTACAGCTTTTCACAAATATTATTCTTTGAACTACAATTGTACATGTTTGTTCTCAGTCTAGAGAGACTCTTTAGGAAGTGAGGATAAACTTGTTTGACCTCTTTCAAAATACTAAGTTGTGGGAGGAAATGGTGATTTTCAGCAGTTAGAACATTTTAAGCACTTCAGAGAGCTCAGATAACCCAAACGGCTTAGGGTGAAATCCTTCTTGCCTTACTTGTGAGCAATCCCACTGATTTCAGTATGTCCATTCCTGCGTATCATGGGATTGAGGATTTGATCCCCCACTCCTCAGTCACCACAAATACCTTTGATGTATATGAAGAAAATTTATCTAGAATGGATATTCATTTCCAAATTGTTTCCTGCTCATTCACATGTTCTCTCCTACCCCTTGTTGTTGGGGCGGTGTGCCAACAGTTTGTACATTTTTATTTAAATGTTTGTATACAAACTTAGAAAATGCACTAACACAAGTGGGATGCTCTGTGCATGCACCCACACACAGAAATACCAGTGACTGATACCCCCTTGTCTACCTACACCCCCCATGCAGTCTCACTAATCACTCTCTCTCCACCTCCCTCTATCATGGTTTCTTGATTCAGTTTAAATATTGCACACTGGTGGATGGGGAAGATGTATGAGTTCCAACTCTGCTCTCACTGAAAGTAACTGGAGTTTTGCTGTTGAATTCAATGGGAGCAGGATTTAGCCCAAAATTTAAAGCCACCAGTGATTACGTCCAGCAGAAAAGGTGTCAGATTTTCACTCTCTCCTCATCAACATGCCTTGGAAAGGATACAGGACACTTATTAGCCCTTCTTGTGAATGCTCATTTGGTCAATCACCAATATATTATCTCTGGTCCACAGAGCACTCTAGAGCAGACCATCATAATTTGACTGCTTTGGCCAGGACCTCAGCTGCTGTTGTAACTGACTGATGAATATCAGTCCCCCTCTGTGCCTGATCCACAGAAGATATGAGTTGTTAGAGCCCCCTCCCACCCGGTGCACCCCACCTGCCCCAACTATAGCACCTTGACTCTTGGCTTAAGCTGTGACAACTCATACCTATAGCTCTGGAACCCCAGTTCAATCCCTGATGGTTTGGCCAAGAGGCCATCCATCATATTGTAAGCCAGTATAGCTCCACTGAAGACAATGGAACTTTGTCTATTTATACCAACTGGCCCATTGCCACTAATGCTTGGTGAGTCAGCATGTTTGTCTAATGTATTGTACAGAAAATAAATTTGTTAATATCCTTTAAGGCAAAGAAGTTCACAGATGTGGAAATAAAACACAGAGAAGTTATTCTTACTTAACTTAGTGACCCCAATCAGAAATTGGGATCCTACAGTGCCAGGATCCTATGGGCACAAGTGCGTAGTAAAAGACAGTACCTGCTCTAAGCACCCATGATATCAATGAGCTCTTACTCACAGCTTCCCACTTCCACACTGTGCCCCACATTGTGTCAGAATCCTCCCCAGGGAAGGAACAGATCACATGAGACAGTATATAGGACTGGTATCATAGAGAACAAAGACAAGTGCTGCTTTTGCCATGTACACAAAACACCTGTTTAGGTAGGTGGTGAGTTACATTACTCTCCCCTAATCAGTCAGAATTTGGCCCCAAATCATTAAGAATACCACAATGTAGATTACTACAAAATAATGTAAACAAAGGAGCCAAGTTAAGGTTGCAGTTGGAACCATATTTTTTAATTTCCTGATATTTGTGTTTACAAAATCTCAGCCACATCAGTACATTATAGGCATGTTTTTGCTATATAAACACTGGTAGGAAACTAACACATAGAATAGATTGTAATGAGATATGTGTAGGCTACTTCTATAGAAGTTAAAACTTTGCCCCTTCAGAACTTAAATTATGAGCTATTGATCTTAAAAAGGTATTGATGCAGAATGCAAATATAATGGTTGGGGGTGGGGATGTACAGCAGTTGTGCTTAAACTTCCCAATTTTGCTTTAGAAAATTAGATATGTTATTAGCAGTGTTCCCTGTACTCACCTATATTTTGTATAGGAAAATTCCACAGATACACGTGTAACATGTGAGCTCTTGAGGGCAGGGACCATGGCTTCCTTTATGTTTTCACAGCACCTACCCCATTTTGGGCACTACTGGTAACAAATTAAATGAACAAAAACACAACAATTTTATATGAGGGAACTGAAAAGTTTAAGAACATTCACTGCACATGGAAACATTTTACATATGATGATAAATAATGCAATATTGATTCCCCATGTGCTGCAGCAGTTGCATCACACTACTGTTAGAATAATATTGGAAGATGCCTCACCTTAAAACCAGCCGTATGCAGTTTCTCCGGTTCAGCCCTTTAATCTCAATGTAATTCATTCAATTGTTACATACAGTTACAGTACTTAAATGCATCCAGCCTGAAGAACAGAGACAAGTTAGTTACAATGAATGAAGCTCAGGTGGTGGTAAGTCCCACTCCAAACTAATTTTGAATTCTAAAGGCTCTTTTTAAGGGCTAATGATGGGAGCTCAAGGCATTTCTTCAGGTTAATTACTGGTTGGGTGAGATGATGGCCCATGGTTTTGCCTCAGGGTATTAACCCCTGCAGGTCACTTTATCCCCACAGGAAATGCACTGAGTCAAGTTCATTGTTGCTATTATAACCTTTTAAATCTTACAACGGTTTAAACTTAAATGTTTATATAAAGTTTCCATCCCCATGTTTGTGGTGCTTGTGGATAGCTTTTGCCAGTGCCTGTATATTGCCCCAAAGAGAGATGTAAAAACAACTTCTCTTATTAGGTTGGATGCCAAAGATGCAATAAAAAATAAATTTATTTGTTTACAGGGAAGCATTTAAGGTTCTTCTTAGTAATGGACTGAAAAAATAAAACTATATAAAATGAGTTAGTGACATTTGGGGTGTATCCCGGTGTATCATTTAACTAGCCCTCCTCAAAATCTCCAGGCCAGTCCTGTGCAGAGTAATGGACCCAGGGAAATCATGACGGCTAGTGGGAGGTTGCAAAATAATAGTTTTGCAAGCTTCCCAAAAATGTGAAGGCCAGCTCTAGATCTGATTCAGATCCAAAACTGGTCTTTCCCTAATTTCAGGGGTGTTACAGTTTTGGTTTGGACCCATCTTTACTCATTATTATTCTTTGTCTCAACTAGTTTTGAATTAAAAAAATATATATATATATGTAAAAACCTGAATTCTCCCATCCCTGGCTCTAAGCAACTTGACAAGTCATCAAACATAGCACTAAACTAGAAACCAGAAGAAAAACCTCAGATTCCACTTGATGCAAAAGCCATACATTACACTGAAATAAAATCAAATCTACACATCTTTAAAAAGTTTCAAGTGGTACAAAATGCAACAGGCCATCTCATCTGTTTAGCCACATGGGTTACCATAGACACATCACCCCACTGCTCCTCTCTCTGTCTTGAGATTCAAAGCAATTTGCACATGGTCAGTAGAGACTACGATTTTAGCAGCTAAATACCTCCCAAGATTCTGGCTGCATTGGGCATGCTTCAGCTCAGGGCTGAGCAGGACTTTCCCTGCAATGGCTGCTCTGGGCTGCTGCAAGCGATGTTGGGTCCAGGTCTGGGCACCTGAAGTGTGAATAGGGAGACTCTCTCCTGTGCTCTCAGTGATCCCTTGCTGGATCCATGCAGAGTGGAGGAGGAAGGTGCTTAATTCAAATGCAGAGGGGACAAGAGCCAGACTTGCAGATGATCCAAGAGGAGTAGCAAGGGTGACTGGGGCTGGGAGCTGGTGAGGGAAACAGTGAGCTAGCAGGTGGGGGAAGAGGACACAGACTGGATGAGCCACTGGGGCAGGAATGGAAGTCACTGAGGATGGTGAACCTGGGCAGGAAGGCCAGGGAGACAGATTGGATGAGGAGCTACACAGGCGTGGGACTGGGAGTCAAGGACTTGCTGAACAAGAAGACTGGCAGGAGAGGCTTGAGGAGTGGAGCCTGACTGGCTAGGTGGGGAGAATGGACTGGGACAAGGAGCCAGGGGAGCTACGACTAGTACAGGGACAGGCTGTAGAGGATGGGGTAGAAGAGTCCATGCCCACTAGAGCACAGGTAACCTTATTTCACCATCCTTCTCCCAGTGCTTAAAATACAACTTCTATAGAAAAAGACATGCAGACCCAGAATTCAGTCATTGAGGATTTTCAGCAAGGATTGATGCAGTAGTGAACTTTTGTTTCAAGGTTTCAAAGGCCCACTGGCAAACTGCACCCCATCTGCTCTCACGTGGTTGTTTTCCATTCCATGTACTCTCTTTAGGACAACCAGCAAGAAGAGAATTCAAAGATTTTGTAATAACAGAGTCTCTCTCTACAAATCTTAGGTAGTAATCAGCAAATCCCAAGACTCTACAAAGTTCTGAAGGTAGTTGGAACAGGCCAAATTATGATAGTATTAGTTCTCTCTATCTGGACAAATCCCATCTTGAGGTGTGCTATGACCCAGATGTTTCACTGAAGGCTAAAGTGAAGTATACACTTTGAAAGTGCAAGTTTTAAGCTATATTCCTGAAGTCTTTTAAAAATTTCTAGGAGACACTCCTCATATGTTTCTAGGGTGGCTGAAATGATTGAATCATCCAAGAATTCTACAACTTCTGTGATATTCATACCAGCCATAACACATTCCATCATTTGCTGGAAGATAGCTAGAGCATTATAGTCAAGCCTTGCCCTTGCGGCATCATTTTGAAATGCCAATTACCAAACAGTGTAGTGAAGACTGTCTTCAGACAATCAATGGACTCTACTGGAACTTGATAGTATCCACTCTTTAGATCCAATACAAACAACAACTTAGATCCTACCAGCAAGGTAAAGGTATCTTCTATCCTGGGTAACCGATAAGCATCCTTTCAAATAACACTGTTCAGTTTGCTATAATCCACCACCATTTTAAGGGCTCACCTTCTTACACACCAGCACCACATGTGATGCATATGGACTACATTTCCTCAATCACTCTCACTACCACCAACGAGCATAGGGACATTGTAAGAGTTTCAGGTTGTGCTCACTAAAGTCTAGATTATGAACAGCAAAAGCTTTACAAGCTTCCTTACTGATAGTCTTAGCAGTCTTTTTCCTCTCAGCAGCACTGAGGCAACCCTTCAAAGTCAAGTGGCAATAGAACAGTCTCTTTCTTAGTCACAACTTCTGAAACTTGGGTTGGCACCAGCTTTATCCATTGAACTGCTTGCCCCTTCACAATGAGAGTGAGAGACATCCTTCCTCAATAAGTTTTTGACTTGTGCCCCTGTTCTAACACTGGAGCCAGTGACTTTAACAAATTGAGACAGAATTGCTAGCAAACTGCAACACCTGGATCTTCTAGCATTACGGCAATCTCCAATTTGTTCACTGCAAATTTCAGAATTCTGGGCACTGTTCTGGATGTGTCAGGTGGAGTTGTCACAGAATTTCTTCTTCTCAGGATCACCTCAGCTTCTTACTGTAATGACTGAAGGAAAATTAACTAAGCTTCAGCCCACTCACTTGATAGTGAAATCCTATTTAAGAAATCAGGACCTCATTTTTTCTTACAGTCTTCTACAAAATATTTCAGGTCATTTGTGCCTATGAGCGCTGACATGTGCAGATTCATATGTTGGTCTAGACAAATCAAGGCTAGTATCTCATATCGTTTGTTAGTCCCACAGTTGACCTTTGGGAATCATATCTTCAAGGATATATATCCCAGGAATCATGTGTTCTCAAGTTCATTCTATCTGAAGTATATTGCCAATAGACTAACTTTTGATAAGATAAATGCTCATAATAGAAAGTTTTACATACTGGTTCTCAAGTACCCTGTGTATCTATTACAGCAGGTATTCTTTGCTCCATCTAGGTAAACATAACCATGACAAACAGGTCCTACTAACTGCTGAATGACCTCACTGACACCCATTTGGGTAGCATCTGTCTCCTGAAACCATTGAATAACAGCTTTGCTCTGAGAGTTGTTAATTTCTTTTCTTTCTGGCTGCTGATATACTAGGTTGGTTAGGAGAATTCTCACAATCATTTTGAAAATGTCCTATTTTTCCACAGTTTAAAACACAAAGGCTTTCTTTTGGTACATTTTAATATTGCTTGTTTATTAAAATTCTTTGGGCTTTTGGGCAGCGAACAGACTATATGGAGCAGAAGTTTCAGGACTTGGCTTGATCGTCTGCAGTCCCACCAATCACTGCTCCATTTGCAGGTATTTCTCCTTCCAACCTATTTCAGTGGCTTCTTCACTGGCTCTGGAAGTATTTTCAGATGCCCTTATCAATTGAAAAGTACTCCTACTCAATGGCCTTCCTTCTTCTTCTATTTCTTATTGAAGTTCTCTCTTTTGTTTAAACAGAGTGCTCCCTTTCAAAAGATCTCACCTCAAAAAGGAGTGTGGCATAAGAGACCTTTGTCTGCCACTAGCATTAATCCTTTTGAAAAGAGTGTATTTAATAAGGACTCGTGCAAACCACCACAGAAAAATTGATCTTGTATATAAGAGTCCAATTCTGTATCTTTTACCTCACCAGCCTCCAAAACTTCTTGGGATAACGTGTGTAATCTATTCAAGTACACAGCCAGTAGTTCTCTAGTATGTTGGTGCAACTCAGAAATTGAGCCTTAAGCTCAGATGCATTTATGGCACTTCTGTATACTGTTTCCAAAATATCAAAGCATTCTCCAATGGTTGCCTTGCTATAAGCTCCTAAGGCCACCTTCAGTGCTGGGGGTAATACATTTTCAATAACCTTTCTTCTTTTAACTTTGTCAGAAGTCTCACTGTCTTCCATCAGCTCTTTGGCTTGTGCTCGCCAGGTGAGATAATCAACTTCTCCACTGGGTCTGAGTGAATTACCCGAAAAACATTTCAGTTTAAATTTCCAATCAATCAGTCACAGTTTTATTGACAGGTTTCAATGCTGTGTTCTTATGAATGATGTTGCATCTTGAGAGGGAGACTCACAGCAGAAGTAGAGATTCCTATTGGATCTTGGTCCATAACAGGTGTAGCATCTGTTAACCATCTAGTCTGTCTATCATCCAGAAGTGTAACCAAAGGCTGTCTCTCAGTCTCAAGTCCTCTATCAGACTACACAGAATATCCCTGATCCCTACACTGAGATACTGTGGACACAGCACCAGTGGATATAAATGGTAAAACTGCATAATGAAGAGGAGTTGCATCCCATCTCTGCTCTAGCTACTGCACTATACAGTTTCTCACTGTGTATCACAGAAACCGGGACTTTGAATTCACAAAGAATCATATCTTGTTCTCCCTTCACCTTCCTCACATCGGTCACATAACAGGGTTGTTAGAACCTTTGGTTAACTTCTGCTCTACTCAGCAAAGGCAAGGGAAACCTCCCTGACCAAAATGTTCTTACAGGGATCTAACCCAAATTGTGTACAAGTTCCATTATCTTAATAATAACAATGTACAAATTCAACAACAATGTTCAGTAACACTGAATTATTTTGTAATTGAATGGTGCAATACTCCTCAGAAAGAAATCACAAGCAATTCTCAAATCCCTCTCTACTTGGGTGCCAATTTTTAACATTTTGGTGGGCTGGAGTTTACTTCATCACCACTCTTCTAGTCTTAAGTACAACTCCTATAGAAAAGCACGGGGAGACCCAAAATTCAGTCATTGAAGATTTTCAGCAATGATTGTACAGGGTCAGCCTCCCCACAATCAAATCCCAAAAGTACAAAAGGAATTAACTTAATTACTTCATTACCAATTTTATTAAGTTTTATAATAAAAATATATCTTAATTTCTATTAAATAACAAAGGCTACTTCATAATGCACATAGATTATTTTCAGCTATACATAAATATAAACAAAACATGAAATCTAGAACTGATCAGTCCCCACAGAAACAGCGAGAAATAAGTCAGCGTCCCAAAAGCTTAAGTTGAGTTCACCTGAGTCTCAGTGAAAATCTTTAGTTCATCAACTCTATGCAGTCTATTGAGTATAATGCACTGCAACAGTATCTTCCCCTCTCCTGCTTGCAGAGATCCAGGCAGATTCTCTGACCTTCTCTGCTGTACTGTGGAATCACTCAATTAGCTAGTCAGCCAACTAATTAACCTACCAATCAGTAATAAGTATATACATGAAAAACCCTGTTACAAGAAAAATACAAATCTGAGAATAGCACAATATAGAGGACTTTTCCTCATCATCACCACATTTAAATAAGAAAAGAGTTGGTGAACCATACTGGTTAAGAGAATTTAAATAAAACAGGTTGGCTAAAACCAAACATTCAAGGTATACAATTAAAACAAAAAAATATTTTTCCCTCCAAATTTCCCCTTTCCCTAACTAACCCTTTCCTGCTTTCCAAGTAAACACTAGCACTAACCTACTACAAAATGCTTCAGAGTTAGGAGCCTGCTTTCTGCTCCTGTCTTGTGGCTAAGCTTCTCCCAGCCCACTCATATAGGTCACATGTCCTTTTGTAAAGCTGCTGGCCTGACTACTTGCCCTCAGTGGAGTCTATGAGTCCAGCTACAGGGAACCTATTGAGCATGCCAAGACCACCACACCCAATTCCAAATATTTCTGGGAGTGGCATGCTAATTGTGTATCTGCCTAGCAACACTGACCCAGACACGACTCATTGTTCTCCCCTTCGCCTCTCTAGATTGCTTAGAGAGATATTGCCCTATTAGGCATGTGGGTTACACACATTCCCTTCCAGAGGGAAGGAATTGGAATGGAACCCAAGATTCCTTAGTATCATCATTCCTCTGCTGTCAGCAATTAGCTGTGAAATCCCCTGGCAGGGCAGGTGGAGGGTCTAGGGCTCCTCACAGTGGCCTTGGATCCCTGGACACATAGGCACTGACTCTGTGGGTGCTCCGAGGCTGGAGCACCCACGGGGAAAAATTAGCGGATGCTCCGCACGCACCGGCAGCCAAGCTTCCCCCTCCTCACCTCTTTCTCCCCCCCACAGTGCAGCGAATCCTCACTCCTTCCCCTCCCTCCCAGCACTTCCCATGCCCCGCCGCCTAACAGCTGTTTGGCGGCACTTAGGACTTTCTGGGAGGGAGGAGGAGGAGCGGGTCTGCGGTGCGCTCAGCGGAGGAAGCGGAGAAGAGGCAGGGCAGGGGCAAGGACTTGGGGGAAGGGGGTGGAATGGGGGCAGGAAGAGGACGTGGCTGGGTGGGAAAACGCGGGGTGTGGCGGAGACTTTGGGGAAGGGGTGGAATGGGGGTGGTGCGAGGGTGGTGCCAGGGCAGGGCCAGAGGTGGGGCGGGGTTGACAACCCACCGGGCAGAGGGGAAGTCGGTGCCTATGCCTGGGTGGCTCTTACTATGGCCTGACTCCAGCTTCCAGCCTGGCCAGGGGCAGGGCCTCATGGCGGGTGGGGGCTAAGGCCCAACTCAGCCCCCCTGAAACTGGGAAGAGGCTGGTGTCGCACCTGAGCCTTGGCAGGTGTGGAGTGGCGCCATAGGGAATCCAGGACAAATGCTGTCCAGGAATCATTCAGCCTGTGACTGGGACTTGAACTCTGTATTTCAGCATTGTCCCACCCAATTCAGGATGGGTGGTCACCCTCGTTGTGACAACTAGGGTGACAATTGTCTCATAGGCATGGTTTAACTGCTATATTTGGGGAGAACGGCACACATGCATGCATGCGTGTGCTGAAGCCAGTTCCCCTGGCTCGCTTCCCCAACCTGGAATGGTACCTGGGCTGCCAGTGCTGAGGGGAGGATGGGGGAGCACCAGATGCTGCTGCTGCTGAGGGGATGCTGCATGCTGGGCTCCTGCTCTCCCCACCCCCACATTCCACTATCCCCTTCTCTTCCCCATCCCCTCCCCCTTCCTCTCCCCACTGTCCCCTGCCCCATCCTCTCTCTTCCTCTCCCCACTGTCCCCTGCCCCATCCCTTCCCCCTTTCTCTCCCCACTGTCCCCTGCCCCATCCTCTCTCTCTTCCTCTCCCCACTGTCCCCTGCCCCATCCCTTCCCCCTTTCTCTCCCTACTGCCCCTGCCCCAACCCTCTCCTCCCACCCCCACATCTCCCTCCCTTTGCCCCATTCCCTTCTCTTCCCCCTTCCCTATACCATCCCCCTTCCTTCACCATTGCCTCTTCCCCCATCCCACCTCCATTCCCCCATTTCCCTTGCCTCACCCAAGCCCCCTTGCCCTGCCCCACCGCAGCCACTGACTATTGTACAGAAAACAGGATTGTGGCCATGCAGGGCACCCAGAACACAAAGAAGGGGAAGACAACTGGCACTAGGACCCAGAAGGTGGCATCCAGCTGCAGAGTC
Organism: Malaclemys terrapin pileata; assembly: GCF_027887155.1. NCBI lineage: Eukaryota > Metazoa > Chordata > Testudines > Emydidae > Malaclemys > Malaclemys terrapin. Next base: position 250,758,340 of record NC_071506.1, read on the forward strand.
AGTGAGACAGAGCAGCCACCTTTCCTCAACCGCAGAAAGGGGTGTGTGTGTGCCCCTGTGTGTCCCGCTGCCTGACCTCTGTTTGGGGAGGCAATGACGCCCCTGCTCCCCCAAAACTATGCCCATGTACTGTCTGCAGGAACCCAGCCTCATTTGCTGAGGAAGTTGAAGGTCTGTCTGTAGTGAATCAAGCAGGCAATTGCAAAAACATAAATCATGGCCTCATGGTTAAGACAGTTGCATGCTGCCCTGGAGAATTGGATTCTATGGTTGCCTCCGCCACAGAATTCCTATGTGAGGCTAGTCAAGTTACTTACACTAAACTTTTCATTGGTGGTCACTTAATTCTGTGCTTCAACTTTAGACCCTGGGGTCAGATCTGTAGAAGCACTGCATCCTCACAGCTGCAACTGAGGTCTCTGGAACCCATGTTTTGATCATATACTGTGCTATATAATGCTAAGTACTCTGTTTTTTCTCCTCTCCCTAATCAGGTCATGCGTGTCTCAAATTGAGCACCAAAATTAGTGGTTACTTTTGATCTTAATCTCTGTGCCTCAGATCCCCATCTATAAAAATTAGGATAATACTATCCCCACACCTCACGGCAATATTGTGAATATTAGTTCAGGTTTGAGAAGCACTCATATTATAGTGATGAGCTCTGCAGAAAAACCCAGGAGGAAATTACCAATTCTGTCTCCAGAGAAGGATTTGAATAGTGTGCAATAAGGCCTGGGGCCACACATTGAACAAGGAGAAAACAAAATACTGAATAGCTTCTTATTCAGTGAGCCCCACCTATCCTATGCACTGATGGAGGCAGGTGTCCTGTGGGAAAAAAATAGTATGTGATCGTGTAATTAAAGACTATATCATAATACACATGCACAAGGAGGACCAATTAAGAATGCACAGACAAAATGAGTTCTGATATTTCTCAACTTATAAGTGGATGACTTTGCAGCCTTAATAATATCCTTATAATGTAGTTTTTGGAGTACAACACACACACTGAATAATACAATTTAAATATATGGTAATAAATCAAAGTAAATATAATTATAGTAGCTCTCACCTAATGGAAAGGTTTTTGTTTCACCATTAATTAACTAAGAAGGATTTTCAAATGCTCAATATAAAACTTTGGCATCAAAATTTAATAAAGTACTGTAATAAGATGCTAATCATCTTATGAGATTAAGTAGCTAGGTTTTAGATCATGATATGATGGCTGGGTGTACAAATGCTGATGCCGATTGCTCTCTAATTGAACCCTAAACCAACATTAAAATAATGTCAAGGGCCTGATTTAAACCCCAAAAAACCCCAACAAATATGCTGATACCTTCCTTATTCATGTTGCCGTGAGAACAGGCGCAACACATGAGTGAAGGGCAATCTTTCACCATAAATCTTACCCCACATCAAGTCATAGCCCAGTTTAAAGGCAGATTTTTAAAGGAAAACTCCAGCAATTTAATGAGCAGAAGGTTCCAATGTAACAATCAGCCAGAAACGTGCAGGGCTATGTTCTGCCTATGCACACATGGGAGGGGCTGGGAGCCAGCCTGCACTTGTGCTTCTGTGTAGTGCGATGCTGGAATCTCCCTTTATGTTCTGTCAGCAGGTTGGGAATAGGGATGTTAAACACAGTGGCACTAAACACCCCAAAGGTAGGAAAGTGAGGCAATTCAGGTACCAAGGGATAGAGTCCATTCCCCACTCTGATTCCTATATGCCACTCTGGTTGCACGTAGGAACTGCAATGGGTTGAGGGAGAATTCCCTCAATGCAGACTCAGCACAGGGCCCTGTAAGCAACTCCATGCTGCCCTTCAGTAAAAGCTCCATTATAGAAAGCAAAGGTGGGGCTTGGATTGGAAGGGGGGGTCTATAGCACATGGCATTATGGGAATAGTGGGCTGCCCTAACTTACATCAGGACTGTTTTGGCTCTGGTGTAGTCCACAAACCAAAAGTGCAAAGGCAGCATAAAGCCTCCTCTGCCCTGCCTCTCCCCTCCTCCTGTTTCCCATGCATTTTAAAGCTCATTATCTTTATTATTTAATTTGTCTGTTCAAAATACCATTCAAAGCAATTGTATTGTATTATGTTGTTGAGTAATGGTCAAATTCTGCTCTTCATGCTTATATATAAATAATCACCACAATTAAATTGTGCTCCCTGCTTCTGGTTGTTTTATCCATTTTTTGCCTCTGACCTTATACTTACCTTGTCAGTTTTTTTGGATAGGGACAGTCTTTTCATTTATAATTGGCATCAGGGACTCTGAATCCTGAAACCTAGAGGCCCCAGCAATACAAAATATATTTTATTTTAACATAAAAGCATTGTTTTCTAACTGGATTATGCTTAGGAGAAGCTCTATTATACAGAAGTAGATCAATCCAAGTGGAACAAGCAAATTTGTTCTAAAGGCCAGAAGTGCTTACACCAGAATGCAGATTGATCACATCACCACAGAGCTTGCTCTATTGCTACAAACAGCTGGAGAAATGTATGGAAAGATCTGCTTATAAGGGTCTGAATAATATTGATGCACTCTGTCCAAACACTCACCTTGGAGATAATAAGCCTACATTACAGTGAGCATCTTGCCAATAGGCAGAATATGAGAAAGGATATAAGTAGGTTTGGAAGGATTAGATGTTTATTGGTAAATATCGATTTCACCAAACATACAAACCAATGAAAAAAAATATTTCCATCAATCATATCAAAATGTACAGATAGGCAAAGAAAGAAAAATACTGTTTGAGAATTTAGAGTCAAAATTCAGTGATTTAGACGTTTGAATTAGGCTTGTTACAAGTGGACTCGCGAACAAATAATAAAAACAGGTATGACTTGTTGATGTTATATTTACTTTACATATTGTGACATGTGATATCAACAATTTGTGTTTTAGTGGTTTATAAACCTTTAGATTTTTGAATCCCAACATCTATCATTAAACAATTGTCTGACCCTCCCCACATAATTTCACATGACTGAAATGTTAGATAGATAAAAAGCTAAAACAAATTGCTTAAAATAATCATTATCCATCAAAATCATTAAAAGAAAAAACCAACAGATTCTACCAAGTTAGATGTATACATTTGTTCGATGAAAACACATTTTTCTACGTTCTTTGTGGATAACAAATATGATCAAACTGATGCTCTTTGGAAATAAAAACATGTCAACTAAAAAAAATGAACCAACAAAATATTATGAAACTTTGAAGCTCTTCCTTAGGGACAAATGAGCCCCCTGAGGGAATCTGCATCCTGCTCAACCTCCACAGGCCTGGCGGGCCTGATGCCAAACATATTTGTGGGCCCCCATAGGGGCAATGGGGCATGGCATGGGGAGGTTGGTCCCTGGAGTGAGCCGGGGGCAATGGGGCACGGTACAGCAGGGGCGGCCCTGCTCTGTCAAGCCCAGCGCAAGGGCATTGTTTACAAACCAGCAGCTGCCAGATGCACATTGGCCCACCTGGCCCTGTGCTGCCAGCAGGCCCCTTCCCCTCAGGGGAGGGCCTGCACCCTCCCCCACCCAGCGCGCCCCCCCCCACGATCGCCTATGGCCCGAGCACCCCCACACAGAGAGCCCTATACCCAGAGACCCCACCAAAGACTCCCCTACCACTACTGCAGATCACCCCCGCCCAGCACCCTCCACTCAACCCCCCCCATAGCCCAACACACACAGACCTCCCCCACCCCCCCACTTCCCAGTGTCCCCTGCTCCTTCATTGCTCAGCTCCCCCTCCCCACAACATGCTCCAGAGACCCACTCCCATGCACCCTGCTAGCTTCAATCACCGCCCCACTAGGAGGTGACCATGTCTGCCAGGCTGAGTTGGCAGCATGGCCAGGGCTTGTCCTGGGGTGGGGACTGCTCCGGCCCCTTGGGAGAGGTGCGATGAGCTAGGTCGGAGTGGGAGCGGGACCTGCTTGGACTGGGCTCCCTCAGGACCCACTTGCCTGGTGGGGCCTGGCCAAACCCCCCGTGCTGCCCTCTCCTCCCCACTGGCTGAGACCAGCCTGGCCTCTGCACAGGTCCCAGGCAGCTTGGCTCCAGGATGACAGGGGGGGCCCCCGCAGGTGCCAGGCAGCATAGACTGCTTGGCGCTTGAGCTGCGCTTGGGAGTGGGGTAGACCCCGGGACGCAACCCCCAAGAACCTCCCTGGCTGCGACCAGGGGCGGCATCAGTGCAGCAAGTGAGGGCGGCAGCCAGGCAGCCTTCAGTGGCCTGCCTGTGGGTGGTCCGCTGGCCATTCGGCGGCGGGTACGCCGAAGGCGCGGGACCAGCAAATCACCCCCAGAAACGCCGCCAAATCTGCGTGACCAGCGGACTGCCCGCAGGCGTGCAGCCAAAGGCCGCCTGACTGCTGTGCTTGGGGTGGCAAAAAAAAACATAGATTCGCCCCTGGCTGCGTCCACTGGCCCTGTGGCCAGAAGCCCTACCCAGCCCGCATGGCAGAGCCCGGCTGCTGGGCAGCGAGCTCCCTACAGGTGAGTGGGACCTTCTGGCGGAGAGCCGCTCAAACAGCAAGGCCTGGCTGCTCGACTGCCCCGGGTGAGGGGCCAGACCCGGCTGTATGGATGGGTTAGATGGGTCCATAATGGGCCTCTTCCCAGTGGGGGCCTGGTGCCATTGTGAACCCGGTACTGCCTACATGCCACTTTGGAGGAGGAATTTGGGGGCAGGTTGATCCATGACTACGTGAATCCATTCGCCCAGAGGAGAAACACAAAGGCCACTGCAGCCTTGAATCTGCACTAGTGGCTACAGAGTTGTTCTGTGGCCTGGGTAGAAGGAGTCCTGCTTCTTAGCTCTCAATGGAGTTCTCTGTTAATTGCACAGGGCACGATTTGGCTTTTAGGACCCTGCCAAGCATGGCAAAAAGAACAGCAGAGTCAGACTATGATTAGCTTGTCTGGGAGCTGACAAGAATATTGTTACATTTTACTATGCACTATAAACTTATGTTTATAAAACAATATCTTACAGCATCCTAGGGTAGGGTGATCAGACGGCAAGTGTGAAAAATCGGGACGGGGGTGGGGAGTAATAGGCACCTATAGAAGAAAATGCCTCAAATATTGGGATTGTCCCTATAAAATAGGGACATCTGGTCACCCTATCCTAGGGATGTTGGTAGTTTTCTTTCCCTGAATTTTGTAATTAGAGAAAGGGAAGGGTTAGAAGTGGAAGGAGGAGAGAAAACTAGGGATACCATTTTCTAATATATCTTGCTACCTGATACTAAGTTTTTATTACACTTGTTACTGGGTTGTACCAGTTATCTATACTTCGTCACCTTCCCAAAAAAGTGGTGTTCAGATCCATGATACTATATGAGAAACCACAGGTGCTAGAACTAGGGGTCCTAAGGTGCTACTGCACCCCCTGGCTTGAAGTGGTTTCCATTATATACAGGATTTAGAGTTTGGCTCTCAGCACCCGCACTATACAATTTGTCCCAGCATCCCTGTGAGAAACAGATAGTTTTTAATTATTATTTGTATTTTGGTAGCTCTCAGGGGCCTCAGTCAAAGACCAAGGTCTCACTGTGCTATGTGCAGCCACGAAGAGCTTAATAGATTGTAAGACAAAAGATGGATCGATACAGAGCCTGGGAAGCACAAGTTAACAATGAGACAATACCATATAGCCTAAGCAGCAGCCCCAGCCTATCAGATGTCCAATCATTAGCAAGGTTTTTGTAGGTATCATGGCAGAAGAGAGTTTAAGGAGTGATTTGAAGGAGGACAATGAAATGGCTTTGCAGATGTTTATGGGTAGGGAGCTCCTCTCACCTATGCAGAGGAGATAACATATAAGAGGGTGTTAAGGTGCTTGTCTGAAAGCTTAACAAATGAGCAATGAAGGCTGGCATCATTGGCAAGGCAGAGGTAGACAACTAAACAGCCTGTGAAAGATGACAAATAGGGCAGGGACATGCTTTTAAGGTCCTTTGAGGCAAAGATGAGTTGTTTGCATTTGTTGCAGTGGAGAACAGGGAGCCAGTGGGGGATACAGTGAGAGGGGTAATAGACCTTTAAGCCAGGGAGGTGATCTTTGCAGCAGCATTTTCCATCTGCAAAAGTAGGGCGAGATTACATTTGTCAAGGCAGGAAAGAAGTTGCAGGAGCTAAGCTGCAAGACTCTTGAGCTGTGGCAAGAGATTTAGCTGCGGGTGGTAAGAAGAAGTCAGATCTTGGAGATTTGATGTAGGAAGAAGGAGCAGTAGATGTGGCCTTCAAGGTGAGGATCATATTACTGGTGCCGATATAATAAATAAATAAAAAATGATTGAGGGGAAAAGAAATCGAGTTGCTTGGTTGATATCTTGTGAACTAGGTTTCAGACTTGAATTAATTTTTCCAGCCAATTGACAAAAACTTGAAAACTCTAGTAGAAGATTAACTCTAGTTAAGTTTAACAGCATCATTCCAATCAATAGGAAATGCATTTATGTAATGTAATACCAATGCTGTTTCAAAAAGTGCTGAGAATCAATAATTTGTGATGAAAATCAATTCCATAATTATTGACTCAGACACCATTTAAGTTACTTCCCAAAATGTTTACAAATTGGGTAAGATGCTGGAAAATAATGAAACATCAATTCCAATCTTGGCTTTTTTACACTGTGAAACTGTACAATAAAAATGGCAGCAGAATATGGTTTAGTTGTATTTATAGATGGTTGAAATTTTCCAAAATACCAGTTTTCAATTAATGTAATCACCTACTGGATTTTCAACAACAACAAAAAACTACCTTCTTCCTGGCAATTTTTCATCACACTACAAAGCTGGTTGAAGTTTTCAGAATTTTGAATTTACAACAAACATCTTCATTGAGAATTTTATTTTCTGTGTATTCTTCTTTCTCCCTTCCCACTCTTTGATGAAAATTTCTGGATGTATTAACCAACTCTAGTTAGATTTATCATAAAACCTGGCATACTGGGTGGGCAATAGTAATCTTTTGGATTTTAAAGGAAACATGATCTAATACATACTCTAGAAAGGTAATTTTCTGGGTCGTTCACTCTCTCATACCAGCAAATCTGTGATATGAGTGGTGGGTTAGAATTTTAGGATGAGGGTTTTTTATTATTATTGTTTGCTTGCATGATGGAGAAAATAAGAGTTCATTTTATCATTTTGCATTTTAAAATGAAAATGATTGGTCTACTGAGAAAAACGTAGTAGTTTAGTCTCTGTCCTTTGGCTAGATATTGCTGCAGCAAGAGGAATTCAGATTTCACCACACACATTGCTCTAATGATAGGGTACTGCAGACTAGACCCAGTGGCAAGAAAGTGCTACTCAGGCCCTTACTCAATCTTACATATATAATCTAGGCTATAATTCTTTCAAGAGTAAGATTAGATACTAAATTAGCCTGATTCTCCACTCTGTTATGCTGGTATTATGCCATTTTAACTCTTTTGAAGTAAAGAGAGTTACACCAGAGTAAAGAGGTGGAGAATCCAACCCAACATTTTTGGCTTCTTCCATTTAATATTGAGTTTGTCCAGCACATAAACCCAGACCACATTCAAGAAAACAATCCCTAATACCGATCTCCTCTCCAGCAGGACATTTTTACTAAAAGTCAATTTAATTAACAAATATTTGCCATATTTAAAAAAAAAGTGTTTGAGATAAATAATAATCACCAAATATATTGTAGTAAGACCATCCATCACTCCTGTGCCCTCCCCACTCCCCCCCCCCCCCCCCGCTTTCTCTAATACCTCCAGTAAAGTTCTTGGGCCAGATGCTCAGATGGTGAAAATCAGTATAGCTGCATTTAAGTCAGTGGATATAGGCCAACTTACACCAGGCCAGGATCTAGTCTTTTTTTCTTTTAGAAGTTATAAACAATGCCTGTGTACACAATGAACAATAGTTCAGACAAAGCAGCAATAGCTAAGCATGTACATGAAAGTGCTGGACCAAAAAGCCAATTTAAATTAAACATTTGTACACGCCAGCTATGTTACCTGAGGTCAGTCTAAAATAGCCCCAGATATATTTACTCCATAAATATTTTCTATGGTCATTAGAAGGTATCTTATAATCAAAATAGTTACCCTGTTTGCTTTGCTCACATGAGCAGTCCCATAGATCTGACTGAAGAAGACACTTTAGCACATGGTAAAGACATTGTTGTCCCTAAATGGTGCTTCCAGATGATCTGTAGTTCTGTCAACCTTATTTTTTTTAAGACGAATATGGCAGTGTTATAGTCACATTTACAAAGCTGTATTGAAATTTGTATCAGCATTTTTATTCTTAAACAATGAGGACCTTGAGAACAGAATATCTTAAAACAGTAATTTACTATGTAATATGACCTAAGTATACACTGTACCTATAGGTACAACTTAATATTATAGATCATCCGACAATGTGAAAATGTCACTGCATTCATTTTAAATACCTATTTGTAATACTGTATTAGATCATGTTTAGCTCGCAGCAATATTTCCATAACTTATGAAATTATTAATTCTCATTAAATTCTAATGTTCCATGCTGAAAAGAGCAGAGCTAATTAACTGCTCCTTTCACCTACATTAAGATATTAGTTACTCATGATGAGACCCGTAAATGTTTCTACTTTGTTAGGCCAATGGAAGTTTTATGGACTGATATGGAAACAACAACATAACCCCCCCAGAAAAGTGTTGGTAAAATAGGAAGATACAGGCCTGGGCTACACTAGAGGGGGTTTGAACTAAGATACGCAACTTCAGCTACGCTATTCACGTAGCTGAAGTCGGAAGTATCTTAATTCGACTTAACTGGTCGTCCTCATGGCAGCGAGTCGACCGCCGCGGCTCCCCCATCGACTCCGCTTACTCCTACTGCCGAGGTGGAGTACGGGCATCGATTTGGGGATCGATTTATCGCATCTAGACGAGACACAATAAATCGATCCCCGATACATTGAACACTACCTGCCGATCCGGCAGGTAGTATAGACGTACCCACAGTTTTCCACTCCATACTCAGGCAAACCTCCCATTGATTTGAATAGCTAGGATAAAAATTAGTAAGGGATATAAACTCTCATGCTCAGGACATAACCCTAGGCAATAGGTGACTGGCTTAAGAAGAAATTTCCCTCGTGAGAAGGTTATTCCAGAATTGTCCATTATTAGGTTTTAACAACTTCCTCTGAAGCATCTGGTATTTGCCATTGTTTGAGATATGCTACTGAGGCAATTTTTGTATTGGCTTTGAGACATATTCTGGGGTTGGGACAAACACTCACCCTGGTTGTAAAAAGCAGGAGAAGCTCATGCAGGTGTGGAGCACCAGCCACAAAGCCTCACGCCACTTAATTCCCAGTTTGGGGGTTTGCCAGTAGAGCAGCTGTGCAGAGGAACTTTGGCACCCTTGCACGCCACAAGGGGAATCCATATGCAGGCCCCACATTAGGCAATAAAGAGGGGGGTAGTTCAGGGAGACTGGTGGCTGAGAGGAACAGGGAAACTTTTACAATTGGCAAATAACAGTAGGCTCCCCCGAAGAATAAGGATGGCTCAAGTAATTAGAGAGCCAGCCTGTTACCTGAGAGATGTAGGTTCAAGTCCCTTCTGTGACCCAGTTTTCCTATGTGACTCTGGGCTACTCATTTAACCTCTCTGTGCCTTGGTTCTCCATCCATAAAACAAGGATAATAGTATTTGCCTACCTCACAGGTGGGTTGTGAGGATAAATATGTAAAGATTGTGAGGTGCTTGAATACTATGGTAATGGGGACATATAATGTATGTAAGGCCTATAAGGTAGAAGAGCCTGTCCTGTAGCCCTTCACCTTGGCCTAAAGTGGAGAGAGATTTCATCTTCTTGTACTTCACCCACATAAAGCCCCATTACTCTGTTTTATGTGGGTGAAATGAATTTTACCCTCAGCAACTAGAAGTGTTTGCAAAATAAGGTAGGCTTAAGGTTTTACTGTAAATTGCCAATTTTAAAAGGTTACATGATCATCTCAGCAATCAAAAATAGTGTCTGCTTGAAAATCATCAAGGCTATGAGAACTGAATTCCCTGTTATGCACTAACAATAGGTAAAATTGCTTCTGCAGCTCCCAGTACAAGTGAGACCAGCTGTGACATCAATTTATCACCAGTGGAAATGAACAAGAAAAAACTGGTCATCAAATCTGCAGAGAAAAGCTCATTGATTTAAATACCAAGCAAAACTCAGTTAGTCTCACTGAGTAGAGCCTGAGCAAGTAATGCCAAAACATTTGTTTGCAGATACCAGATCCTAAGTTCATACATGTAAGAATTTGTTAATATTTGTGAAGAGCTTGTGCATTCTTCCATTTATATTTACTACAACTTCTCCTCTGACCAACCACAACTAAGCCACACAACACAAATGCTAAATATTTGCAGTCAATGCATACAGTAATTTTTAAAAAATTAAATAAATCTGATTACTTAATCAATTTGTGAATCTTGTGATCTGATTATGGATTCTCCATTAATGAAATCCATTAATTCCATGGCTAAATTCACTAAATAAATTATTCACTCAGATTCATTACACAGGCACTCTTCAAAATTTGATTTAGTAACTGCTGAAGCTTTTTAGGATAAAAAAGTATTCTGTGACAAGAATTAAACAAGCAAGCTGTATTTTTAACCTTTGAACTTTCAGTATTACTCACAAAGTAAAATCTCAGTTTGAGCAGGTCCTGGAACATATGAATTTTCTTGAATCCATCCATTGATGTGTTGGAGAATTATTTATTCTAAGTAGGATTTTACTGCTAGATGGAACACACACAAAGACACACGAATTGAGAGAACGAGAGATAGAATGAGAGAGAGAGAGAACGAGTATTTCCATTAGTTATGAGCAAACCTCAGGAAATTGAGAGTTCATGTTTGGTTCAGAATCTCGGATGCTTATCCAAACAATCTGAACCTCCTGATATTGCAGAACAGAGCTGGAAATCTCACAAGAGTGCTTTTTCATGAGCTCGTCAGTGCTCCTAGATCTGGCTGGAAATCTCCCAGCAAGAGCCTTTCTTGAAGTATTTCATCATTTCCAGTCACAGCCGGAAAGCAGAAATTAAGTTTTTAAGAACTATCCAAACATTCCAGCACATTAAAACAGGTTCTGTTCATTTCTTGTTCTAAAATTTGTTGCAACAGCAGCAGAGAGATTCTGCTTTATCTTTTCTTTTGGTGCATATATGTTGCACACAGGCCATATTGGACAGCTACAGAAATGCATCTAATTCATCTATTAGTTTTATCTTAACTAGGAGACGGTTTAAAATGTACTTTTAATGTACTCATTAAACAAAATGCAGGGGAGGGGAGGTCAGTGATACTAGCAATTCAGTTCTGGGCTCAGATTGCCTGTGGTGGAAGCATCCATGAGTGAGGAAACCGCACAGTTTGGATTCACTCAGAGATCAGCAAGGCAGCAGGGAACATTTAAAAGACACATCCATTGAAATCACATTAACTGAAGTCACACTGGACTCTTGTATGCAGGCAGCCACCAGTCAGAGCCACTTCCCTGGGGCATCTTGCCTGTGATTTAATTGGCATTCATCACACAAGCAGCATACAACTTCCATCAGTCATGTAGCCCCCTAGGGTATGTCTACACTGCAATTAAACACTCGTGGCTGGCCTGTGTCAGCTGACTCGGGCTCATGGGGCTCGGGCTACGGGGCTGTTTAATTGTAGATGTTCAGGCTTGGGCACCACAATTAAACAGTCCTATTTAACAGCCCTGAGCCCTGCAAGCCCGAGTCAGCTGACACGGGCCAGCCACAGGTGTTTAATTACAGTGTAGACATGCCCCTAGAGACTCAGGCCATTTATTGTGAGGTTCCAAAACTGAGCTTCCCACAGCATAAGTTTTTAAAACATTCACCAGTATTTGTTCTATGCAACCACCTGGCCAATGGACGGCATTTCTTTTCATCTTTTAAAAATTTAGTTTTCCAAAGTGGGGCATGCATCCGCCATAGGTGTAGAGAATGGTTAAATCGTAGCTCTAATCTTCCTCCAGAACCTATTGGTAGGCTTAAACTGGGCCAGAACATTTCAAGGTAAAGCCAGTCGTTGAGCACTGCCACTACAGGACAGCATGCCAATCACACAGTTAGTAAATGGAGTGGCGCCAATTTCTTGAAAAGTTCCAAAACTAGAGTTTCAGGAACAGATCAAAATAACCCCATCGCTAAATCTCTCATACGGGGTGCTATGTTCACAATTGCCATCTCTTCCAATTGCCTTTCTTTCACATGCAGTTCTACTCTGCAAGCCTGAAAGTTACATAAGCCAGCTACTTCACAAAGCTCAAAGCTCCCCACCTACCCCTCCCCACCGCACCTTTCCAGGAAGAATGCTGAAACAGTTTTTACAATACAAGTTATTGCTGTTAGCCAGCAGAATAGATCAGCTGGAAGAAAACAGTCAGCAAGGTTCTCTCCTCCAGGGTTAGTGTTTAAATAAAGTTATTTTAATTGTTTATACTTACTAAATCCTGACATTGGGGTTCATTCAACCCAGTCCTATCTTATGCCTCCTAGGTGTAGAGCCCAACTTTCTGCAAAGGCCTGTCCTTTCCCTGTTACTCTTAAACAGCCACTCTTAAAGCCCTTCCCCTGTGTCCAAGAAGAGGGGAAAGTTGGGCTGAAGTTACCCTCTCATTCACCAGGCACCATTTAGTGCTCCTTTGATCCTTCCGCAATCAGATATGCTATGCTATTCATAGAAAAAAGAAAAAGATGGGTTTCCAGAAACAGAATAGTGGTATTTTTTTAAAATGTGCCTTATTACACTACAGATACAGTAAACAGTAGGGCTGTCAAGTGATTAAAAAAAGTTAATTGCACAATTAATCACGCTGTTAAACAATAACAATACCATTTATTTAAATATTTTGGATCTTTTCTACATTTTCAAATATATTGATTTCAATTCCAACACAGAATACAAAGTGTACAGTGCTCACTTTATATTTATTTCTGATTACAAATATTTGCACTGTAAAAAACAAAAGAAACAGTATTTTTCAATTCACCTAATACAAGTACTGCAGTGCAATCTCTTTATCGTAAAAGTTAAACTTACAAATGTAGAATTATGTACAAAAAAACTGCATTCAAAAATAAAACAATGTAAAACTTGAACGCCTACAACTCCACTCAGTCCTACTACTTGTTCAGCCAATCACTCAAACAAGTTTGTTTACATTTGCAGAAGATTATGCTGCCTGCTTCTTGTTTACATCACCTGAAAATGAGAACAGACATTCGGATGGCACTGGTGTAGCTGGAGTCACAAGATATTTACATGCCAGATGCGCTAAAGATTCATATGTCCCTTCATGCTTCAATCACCATTCCAGAGGACATGCGTCCTTGCTGATGACGGGTTCTGCTCGATAACAATCCAAAGCAGTACGGACCAATGCATGTTCATTTTCATCCTCTGAGTCAGATGCCACCAGCAGAAGGTTGATTTTCTTTTTTAGTGGTTTGGGTTCTGTAGTTTCTGCATTGGAGTGTTGCTGTTTTAAGACTTCTGAAAGCATGCTCCACACCTCATCCCTCTCAGATTTTGGAAGGCACTTCAGATTCTTAAATCTTGGGTTGAGTGCTGTAGCTATCTTTAGAAATTTCATATTGGTACCTTCTTTGCATTTTGTCAAATTTGCAATGACAGTGTTCTTAAAACGGAGAACATGTGCTGGGTCATCATCCGAGACTGCTATAACATGCAATATATGGCAGAATACAGGTAAAACAGAGCAGGAGGCATACAATTCTCCCCCAAGGAGTTCAGTCACAAATTTAATTAACGCATTTTTGTTTTAATGAGCGTCATCAGCATGAAAGCATGTCCTGGAACGATGGCCGAAGCATGAAGAGGCATATGAATCTTTAGCGCATCTGGCATGTAAATATCTCGTGATGCCAGCTACAAAGAATGCCAGTTCTCAAACTCTCAGGTGACATTATAATTAATAAGTGGGCAGCATTATCTCCTATAAATGTAAACAAACTTGTTTCTCTTAGTGATTGGCTGAACAAGAAGTAGGACTGAGTGGACTTGTAGGCTCTAAAGTTTTACATTGTTTTGGTTTTGACTGCAGCTATGTAACAAAAAAAACTATATTTGTAAGTTGCACTTTCATGATAAAGAGATTTCACTACAGTACTTGTATGAGGTGAATTGAAAAATACTATTTCTTTTGTTTTTCATTTTTACAGTGCAAATATTTGTAATAAAAATAATATAAAGTGAGCACTGTACACTTTGTAGTCTGTGTTGTAATTGAAATTGATATATTTGAAAATGTAGAAAAACATACAAAAATATTTAACAAATTTTAATTGGGATGCTATTGTTTAACTGTGTGATTAATTGTGATTAATTTTTTTAACTGCGATTAATTATTTTGAGTTAATCATGTGAGTTAACTGTGATTAATTGACAGCCCTAGAAAATAAATATATCAACAGCAGGGACATACGCAATCCTCATCTCCATTTCTGTCTGCAATGAAAGTTTTGTTGAGACGCTGGTGAGCTGTGGTCGGAAAATTTGTTGTGCTTTTGAAGACAGCCAGAACTACAGAACAGTTCCCTTACAGCTGCAGATGCCTATACAATATGCCAGCCTGGGAAGAATCCACATGAACTACAAGAACAGGGGTAATCAAGCACAGAACATATTTGGTGTGTCCCACAGTTGTGCTACAGATGCTATAGCAGCCCTAATAAATCCCATATGATGGACTGTCCTTTGCAGGCATTATTGGTTCATGCCATCCTTTCATCTAAATAAAGAGTTCACAAGCACTCAGTCTATAAAACAACGTAGGCCCAATAAAATGCAAAAGCATCATATGAACATAGGGTTTTGAAAGCAGGTAGTGATTCACTCACTACTGTGACAAATATAGGCAACCCAACGTAGCAACCCTCTGTCATGCACCAGGATATATTTTTCACAGCCACTAAGAACAATATAGCCCCCTGAACTTTTTTTAAATGTAGAATATTCAAAGAAATCACAGATCTGGAGCCAATAACAAAGTGAACTTTAAGAAGTTCAGGTTTGGCATACAACAAAATGTGCTGGCCCAATAATAGCTTCAGAAATCCAACATCATAAACAACACCTGGAGATATCTGTTTCATTCTGATCATCACTTGTCTGTAATTCCAGGAAAAGCAGCACTTATGGAGTTTCAGATTGGCCTAGAGACAAAAGCATCATCCATGCAGTCCTGCCTCTAGCAATAATTACCAGAGCAAGATTTCCAATACCAGCTCCAAACATAAGGCCCTTGCTCTGAGTGTCCGAGAACTTGTCAGTCACCAGATAACACTGGAGGAGAAAAGTATCCTCTCGAAATGAGATGACAAACACACTCAGCAATATCCATTATTCACTAACGTACCTGGCAGCCTCCTAGTGGTTTTTAAGAAAGGATACCAGAATTTGTATAGCCATTGTGTATGTTTTTGCATCAGCCAGCTCTCACCAGCCTGATCATTAGAAATTATATGCATGTAGTTGACAGCACAGCCCTGCATTGTGAGCTAATTGTGTGCTCAACCCTAGGAACTCATTGCCACAAGATATTACTGGAGATGGGAAGTACTCAAGAAAGTATTGATGTATATGGATAATAAAATTTTGGCCACAGTTACACTAGCTCAGATAAAACCTATGTGGTACCATGGTTCAGGACCTAAGCCAATTACCTGTAGAGAACAGGACAAAGCCTCTCCTTTAAGCACATCATTGTATAATTGCCATGGGGGGGGGGGGCAGTTACAGTTCCCTCTGAAGCTGCTGCTGGAGAGAAGATACCATGTTAAAAGGACCATTGGTCAAATCTCATGTGGCAAGTCTTGTGTTCTTTTTGAGGTTTGCAATTTGAAGCTGTCAGGTATCAGAGGGGTAGCCGTGTTAGTCTGAATTTGTAAAAAGCAACAGAGGGTCCTGTGGCACCTTTGAGACTAACAGAAGTACTGGGAGCATAAGCTTTCGTGGGTAAGAACCTCACTTCTTCAGATGCAAGATGTGACTTGCATCTGAAGAAGTGAGGTTCTTACCCACGAAAGCTTATGCTCCCAGTACTTCTGTTAGTCTCAAAGGTGCCACAGGACCCTCTGTTGCAATTTGAAGCTGGTATTTTATAAATCACAAGAGGGAAAGGAAAAAAGGAAAATCTACAACACAATGTCAACTGGTCTTATTCTTAGTTCCTTTCCCAATTCCATCCCCACCCCTTCCCTTCCTGCTTTTCCCCAGACATACAATGCACTTTTCTCAATCCCACATTCTCCTCAGCTTCCAAATAGCAGTCTCCAGTCCTTCAAAGGAAATACTGAAATCCCACTTAGACCATAGCCCCTACAGACAGAGCCCTTGCTTCAAATATATGGGGAATTATAGACAGTACACTCTCAAAAAAAATTTCAATTCAGCTCACACATGCCAGAAAAACAATTTCAAACAATCTTTACATCAAGGGCAGATTCTTTACAGAAATTCTACGTAAACAAACACCCCAAATGAGGAAACCTGGTGAAACACCTTCTGGTTCATTATTACCTTTACATTTCCTACTGTAAAGATTTAAAAATAAGCCACCAGTCTCTTAAAGTTTTTTAATTAATGGACGGACAAAATCCATAAAGTCAATAATTATACTTGGCTGTTTATAGTACATACAATATCCAATAGCATACAGAAAACAGCAACACAATCCTTATATGAATCAGATCTAAAACTCTGTGTGTCACATTATATATAAAAAACCCTCTAGCTTGAAGACGCTGAGTCCTACATAGGCATTGGGATGGTGAGGGTTTATACACTTCCCCCTGCCTTTGAGTACCTGTGTAGGGCTGGACACAACTGAGTCGTAAGGAGGGAGAGGAATTGTTAATCTCTAGTATGCTACAAGGGAGTGAAAATATAAATAATGGGAAAGTTCAGGAAAGAAAAATGTAGGCTGAATATAAAAAAAAACTAGGGCTGTCAAGCGATTAAAAAATTAATCGTGATTAATCGCACTGTTAATAATAGAATATCATTTATTTAAATATTTTTGGATGTTTTCTACATTTTCAAATAGATTGATTTCAGTTCCAACACAGAATGCAAAGTGTACAGTGCTCACTTCATATTTATTTCTGATTACAAATATTTGCACTGTAAAAAACAAAAGAAACAGTATTTTTCAATTCACCTAATACAAGTACTGTAGTGCAATCTCGTGAAAATTGAACATACAAATGTAGAATTATGTACAAAAAATAACTGCATTCCAAAAAAAAAAAAAAAACAGTGTAAAACTTTGAGCCTACAAGTCCACTCAGTCCTATTTCTTCTTCAGGCAATTGCTCAGACAAACAAGTTTGTTTACATTTGCAGGAGATAATGCTGCCCGTTTCTTGTTTACAATATCACCTGAAAGTGAGAACAGGCATTCGCATGGCACTGTTGTAGCTGGCGTCGCAAGATATTGACATGCCAGATGAGCTAAAGATTCATATGTCCCTTCATGCTTCAACCACCATTCCAGAGGACATGCATCCATACTGATGATGGGTTTTGCTCGATAACAATCCAAAGCAGTGTGGACCAACACATGTTCATTTTCATCCTCTGAGTCAGATGCCACCAGCAGAAGGTTGATTTTCTTTTTTGGTGGTTTGGGTTCTGTAGTTTCTGCATTGGAGTGTTGCTCTTTTAAGACTTCTGAAAGCATGCTCCACACCTCATCCCTCTCAAATTTTGGAAGGCACTTCAGATTCTTAAATCTTGGGTTTAGTGCTGTAGGTATCTTTAGAAATCTCACATTGGTACCTTCTTTGCGATTTGTCAAATCTACAAAGAAAGTGTTCTTAAAATGAACAATATGTTCTGAGTCATCATCCAAGACTACTATGACATGAAATATATGGCAGAATGCTGTTAAAACAGAGCTGAGAAATACAGTTCTCCCCCAAGGAGTTCAGTCACAAATTTAATTAATGCATTTTTTTTAACGAGTCTAATCAGCATAGAAGCATGTCCTCTGGCATCGTGGCCGAAGCACAAAGGGGCATAAAAATGTTTAGCACAGGGGTTGGCAACCTTTCGCACGCAGCCCATCAGGGTAATCCGCTGGTGGGCCACAAGACATTTTGTTTATGTTGACCATGCGCAGGCACGGCCCCCTGAGTCTCCAAGTGGCCGCGATTCACCTTTCCCGATCAATGGAAACGGCAGGAAGTGGCGCAGGCCACAGGGATGTGCTGGCTGCTGCTTTCTGCAGCTTCCATTGGCCAGGAACGGTGAATCGCCGCCACTGGGAGCTGCAGAGGGCCGTGCCTGCGGACAGCCAATGTAAACAAAATGTATCGTGGCACACCAGCAAATTACCCTGATGGGCCACGTCCGAAGGTTGCCGACCCCCTGTTTAGCATATCTGGCACGTAAATACCTGCAATGCTGGCTACAACAGTGTCATGCGAATGCCTGTTCTCACTCTCAGGTGACATTATAATTAAGAAGTAGTCAGCATTATCTCCCGTAAATGTAAACAAACTTGTTTCTCTTAGCGATTGGCTGAACAAGAAGTAGGATTGAGTGGACTTGTAGGCTCTAAAGTTTTACATTGTTTTGATTTTGAGTGCAGTTATGTAACAAAAAACCTACATTTGTAAGTTGCACTTTCACAATAAAGAGATTTCACTACTTGTATGAGGTGAATTGAAAAATACTATTTCTTTTGTTTTTCATTTTTACAGTGCAAATATTTGTAATAAAAATAAATATAAAGTGATCACTGTACACTTTGTATTCTGTGTTGTAATTGAAATTGATATATTTGAAAATGTAGAAAAACATACAAAAATAGTTAATAAATTTCAATTGGGATTCTATTGTTTAATGGTGTGATTAACCGCAATAAAAAAATGAATCACGATTAAAAAAATTTGAGTTAATCGTGTGAGTTAACTGCGATTAATCAACAGCCCCAAAATAACCCCAACCCATAATGTTTCATTCTAGAAACCTGTTCCAAGGTCCGCTGTAGTCAATAGGAGTTTTACCAGAATTTTGGATCAAGCCCTTCCAAATCTGTGGAATAGTTGCCCAAGGAAATTGGTGAACTCCTCATTGTCTAATTGTAAACATCTAAGCAAAGTATTGGAGTCTGACTCCAAATAACCCTTTTAACCCACACATTAGAAGATTAAAAGTAATTAGTGGGTATTTAAAATAGCAGGCTTTTCCACCAACATAACCCACAACATTCCTACCAGTCCAATGAACTGGATCTCCCGAAAGACAGCTGTTCCTCAAGATGTCCTTCTAGGGTGGTGCTCTCTTGTCTTTGGCTGTTGCTCTACTCTCATCTGTAGACATCTCTTATATGCCTGATTCTGTCATATCATGGGATGAAGTCACTCAAACTCAAACACCTCACCTCCGCGATATCATCACTTAAAGGCTTGCTGTGGTCATGGCAGGCCTCTGCAAGACCCACAGCCCTCATAATAAGGGAATTTAGTGTTTTTATTTTTAAGTAGCAAATGTAATAAGTTGAATAAGCTACCCTGATACCAGATAACTCCTCATTCCTTGCTATGCATTGATCAGGTCTTGTGAAGGGCAAAAAGTATTTATGGTTGTTTAATACAGAAAGGAAGAGGAAAGAAACATTTACAGGATGGCACTAAAGCCAGAGGTGAGTGGAACTAGAAGTTAGTGAAAAGCATTGGTCCCTCAGCAAGGCTCTTCCATTCCTAAGCCTCAGGTTCATAGGGAATAGGAGATGAAAGTAGGCATGAAATATGATTGTTGCGCACATTTCTTTTTAGTACAAAATTAAATTTGTATGCAAATGACATTCAGCCCTCAGATTCCTGGCAAGAGGCCAGTGCTCAAAGATTGTGCATCACTGAAACTGACAGCCCTGGAAACTGAAATGCTCAGATCAAATACAGCACTAGCAGTGACAAGCAAGCTTCCTCACATGTCCCTCCCGCTCCCCCTCCCCTGCCTCCCATAAGAGACTGGTGTTTCGCTTGAACTATCAGATATAAAGAAGGAAACTGAATACTTTGTGGTCCTGCAACAGTTCACCTCAACTCTACGTTTTCAGGGCTAGATATTCAAAAGTCCCTTCGTACCTTTGGCAGTTAAGTGGCCAGATTGAAAAAATGCTCCGTACCCAAAAGCTCCCATTGTTGACCGGCTGAGAGCCAGCACCATGACCAGCCAATTTTCCAGGGACCACCAGCAAAAGTTTCATGGACCATGGTTGACAACCATCATTGATCACTTAAGTCATGCTTTGACACAGGTTTGGGCAAGGTATTTAAGTTCTGGGCCTCAGTTTCCCCATCTGCAAAATGAAGATGATACCTGCCTGACAAGAGATTTCTGAAGCTAAATTAGTTAACAATTACAAGACCCACTGAGCTCCCTGGATAGAAGTTATTATATAAATAGCAGATATATGTTATTATTAAAACAAAGTAATTTATCACTAAAATGTATAGCTTTTGTATCTAATTATGCTTTCCCTGAAGTCAATGGCCAACTCCATAGAAACAGGATTAGGCCCTTACTTATACCTTTCGTTTTTGAATCAGACAGCTAGGCCACTTGCCATTTGTCCCCATAAACATTTATTTATTGAAATAAGTATATAAGGAGTATCATCCACATTCCTGTTAATGCTACCACAACTTCAATTTTACAAACATAAGCCCTGATCCTGCTGATACTTCCACGGGTGCTTAACTTTACACAGGTGAGTAGTCCCACTGAAATCAATGGGACTACACACATGAGTAAGTTAAGCATGTCAGTATATATCAAAGTTGCCGACCCAGCATGCCTTCTCCTGGCTCACTGTGGTATTGCAGCACCCTTGCCTCAGTTTCCCGCATTGTCCTTTGGCCTACTCCAGCCATAAGACTGTCTTGGCCCTCCAGCCAAACCTCTTAACAGAGCCCTGCCTCTACCAGGGTCACAAATTCCTTTACTAAAGTCTAACAGAAATGTATACAAAACCAAACCTTCAGCCCAGCTGGCAGCCACCTACCTTATCGTAGGCATACCTCTACTGCTCTATAATGTCCTGTCTAGCCACAGGTTTCTGTGCCTCAATCAAAGCCCAGAAGCTGGCACACTCCTCCCCTCACTCAGAGTTCAGGCAAGCCCTGTAGAGCTTCACCTCTTACCTCATCTCTTTTACATCCTTCTCAGCCTTTTCCAGAGAGAAGAAACACTCCACCTCCTCTCCCCCTAAGTTTTCTTCCTCCAGTTTCCTTCAGTCAGCATTTTTCTTGGACAGGTGAGGGTGGGAGGAGAGGGGGAGGCCAGCTAACCTCCTAGCTGGGCTTTATCTCTAATCAGGCCTGGCCCACCCTCCAGGTGCAAGTACACTGGTCAATTGGCCTCTCAGGTCCATATTAATATGACGTATGGAATACACGTCATCACAGAGTATTTGTAGCATTTCAGCCACAGGGACCAATTTTGCAAGCAATTACTACAAGACAGTAGATTTTTTAAAATTAGATTCTCCTCCCCCACCCCACAAAAAAAGTCTGGCCCTTTTTTAAAACAGAAATGTTCATAAAACCATTTAAATTTTTTTGAAATGTTCCACTTTTCAATACAATGGTTTTATCCTTTTCATTCTTGTTTATCAGTTTTCATTTCCTATTCTCCATTTCAATTTTTGGGTTTCCTTTTCTATTGCCAATTGTGAATGATCAGCTTACTCAGATGGTGGGATATTTAAAAATTTAAAAATTGTCAATTTCAACACAGAAAAAGTTGTGTTTTGAAAATAAAATATGAGATTTTAAAAATGGAGAAAAATTTGAAACACAAAAACTGGGTCTATTTTGAAACTGAACATATTGAAATAATCTGCAGTTTGAAATTTTCACAAAAATGTTTTTAATTTCTCAACCAGCTCCACTTACTACTAATCAAATTGCTTATTACAGTGATTTCAATGGAGCCACTTATTAGTAAGCATCTTGTTCAGTATTCAGTGTTTTTAGACTGAGGCCCATGCACAGTACAATGAAATTAATAGTGTATTTTAGAACATTGTGTCTAGCCAAGGCTTCCAATTTAAAACAACAACAAAAAACAAAAACAAAAAATGCTGGTTATTATTTCTCAGTCAACCCAGTTCTTCACTGATGGGTCATTATGAAGCTTCTGAAGCCCACTCAGGTACCATTGGGACCTTTTCAGATTTTTATCCCCGGGTGATACCTAAAACTGCTCAAGAAAAAAGGACATGTGGGAATTTCTCTTTGTGGAGATTGCAATTTTTTTAACAGTTACATAAATAAATTCATTATAAATCTGAATAACAGTTACATCAGATGCAGTTAGTATAAAGTTCTCCCTCCCATTGTGCCTATGAACTGAAAGGACTCAGATTTGTAGATATTAAATTTTTGCATTTTGAAGACAAAACTGGGAACTGATGGAAGGATTTAAATTAATTTGATTAAAAAAGGTCATCTATGAAATTAACACCATTTTTACCTTCCCTCTTCATGAAATCTGACTTGCCATCAAAATGAAATAAACAGGGATTCCTATAAAACGGCTTCAGGGGATCACTCTGGCATGTCACTGTGCTTTTAATGTTGTTTCAAATGCTTAGAGAGTGCCTCAGCCAAGCACAAGGCACTATGGCAAGTTTTAAATTGAACCCAGACAAAAATGACAGGTTTCAGAGTAGCAGCCGTGTTAGTCTGTATCCGCAAAAAGAACAGGAGTACTTGTGGCACCTTAGAGACTAACAAATTTATTAGAGCATAAGCTTTCGTGGACTATAGCCCACTTCTTCGGATGCATCCAAAATAAAATAAAATAAAAACTACCATTAAAAAAATCAGGAATTTCAAAAATAAGGGTAAAATTACAGGAAAAACCCTAACACATGAAAGTATGCAAATCCATATTTTACTAGACTTTATTTCAGAAAGGATAAAGGTAAATTGTATAAATGTATTATTTAAAATGTTCTTTTGACAATCATACCTGAGTCCAAGATAAAAATTATTTGCTAATATTTTCATTTATTTATATTCAAATGAATGAATTAAAACCTTCTGAGGGGGGAGGGATAGCTCAGTGGTTTGAGCATTAGCCTACTAAACCCAGTGTCAATCCTTGAGGGGGCTACTTAGGGATCTGGGGAAAAAATCAGTACTTGGTCCTGCTAGTGAAAGCAGGGGACTGGACTTGATGACCATTATTTTCACTCACATTTTGTATTTCATTCATATTTTCAGGAACTCAGATACCAAAATGATGACTGCGGTGTAGATAAAGAGATACACATCCAAGTGCTGCTGATGACAAGCTTTCTAATTACCTGATTTCTGAGTGGAGTCAGGTAGTTAGATATACAAGAACTATGAATTGCAAATGCAAATGAATTATCTGTGAGGAAAAAAATGCACCTGTAAAATGGAAAACTTTTAAAAATCAGAGCCTATAAGTTAAAGGGCTTCACTGAAAATAAAATGTGTCTTGTGTACTAAAGAGCTGACTGACACCTTGTTGTGGTGAGATGAGACACCTAAAAATATCTTGCTCAGTGATTTGTGCTACTAGACTTGACAGTAGGTGACTGGGATGCAGGTCCTCATGCTTGGGGCCTGGACCTCTCTGGACCTGTTTAGAGAATAGCCACCAGCACGAATGCAGCATGGCCAACTCTCAGAATTTTATCATGAGTCTGGTGATATTTGGTGTTTTTCTTAAAGCCCCAGCTCCTGGAATTAAAAAATTGCATGAGAATCTCAGCTTCCATTTTTTAAAAAGTAAGTTTTCAGCCCTGCTGGTTGCAGAGAAAACTTAAAAAGGTGAAGCAACTGAACACTAAATATTCAGAAGCCAAAAGACAAATATAAAGAACCCAAAATATATCATTTTATAAATATCTCATGCTTTTAAAGCCAATCTTATGTTTTGTGATCCAACACATGATTTTTGCATGCTTGAGGTTGGCAGTACGGGGACTCATGACATATTATACAAGAATATGAAACACAGGAAGAATTAAACATTTATACACTTGCAGAAAAGTATAAGCCAAATAAGCAAAAAAGCAATTCCATGAAGAAATCAGGAAGCATACTTACAGGTCTGTGGAGTTGCTTTCCACCTACACCCTTATTATTTGCTGGAAGCAAATTGTATTGGGTATGTGAGTCATTATGAAGTGTGGGTGATGCAGGAGTTAGGTCTTTATTTTAGATGGATTTGTATCTAATATTTGATGGATGATGAGTGTTATTTAGTAACCAGCTAATCAAAAAAAATGTGGATTTGCTACTTCATATCCCTGTCAGCTGGGACAACAGAAATCCCCAGAGCAAGAAATGTTCAAAACTGATGGATTTCCTCCAGATTTTGCTGCATTTTCTAGAATCCAAGCTTCTTTAAATGAGTTTTCTACTTCCTCTGGTTGCAAAAACCAGGACAACGTCAAGCCACACACCGTTGTTGTGCGGGGTCTGTAAACAGACAGACTGAAACAATAGCAGTGCTAAGTGAGAACTTTCTTCATTCATCTTAATGGACTGTTAATTATGACCACTTAAATGCCCACAGTGTTAACCACTTCATTGCTGACTGTAGTCACAGAAACATTCGATTAATGTACTTGACTTATCCAAATGTAGCTAGGTGTAACGTTCACAATCAAATGAATGATCAGTTCATTTCAATGGACATTTCCATTAATACATCTGTGAGTATGGTATATACATATAGCTAGCTGGAAAACCGACTAATTTATTTGTTATTTGAAGAATTCAGATGTTTATCACTGTCCTTATAAATTTGTTAGTCTCTAAGATGCCACAAGTACTCGTCGTTCTTTTTGGTAAAAGTAGTGTTTCCAATGCAAGCAACGAAGTTCTGAACAACAGTGATGTGGTTTGCAGGACTCCACAGGGCAATGCAGGGTCTTGTGGGATTTCTAATATTTGTTTCCAGTAGCAGCAAAGCCAGGAAAGTTTAATTACCTAATAAATATAGTGTGTATTTTGGTGATATTTGATATTAAAGTATAAGTAAGGCTGAGTAATATTTAAAAAAAAAATCCCAGAAAATCTACAGAGGTACGAGGGAAAACCCAATAGTTTTTAAGTTAAAATTTCAGGTAATGTTTGCCAAAATTCCCAACACATTTTAATTATTCATGTTCATAAATATTGAACAGGTGCTACTAATGTCGTTATTTTCTGTAGAAATAAATAGCCCCAGGACATTTGTTTTGGGTACGAAAACACAGCTGTTTATAAAGAATCTAATGAACCTCAGATGGATCAATATTTGGACCTACATTCCTGAACAGGAACCATATCTGACTATTTACAAATATTATGCAAATAATAATATTCGCAAAATCTTTGGATCCAGTTCTTTTTCTACTGCTAATCTAGCTTCTTTACATTTTCGAAAACTGGTTACTTTTATTTCCTTTTTAAAAATCTATTCAGTGTAATGGACATGGTCTAGGATTCTGTGTGTCTCCCAAGGTTTCATTGCTTCATTGGGAGCTTTGCGTGCACGAGGAATGCACACTTGGCCCCAAAGTGGCTCTTTATGTCCCTTATGGCCATATCACAATTATTTGGATGCTTCCCTCAGCTCTATGCTGCAGCCAGATTCTACAATTGCTCCATGTTTGCACAGCTCCGAACCTGATGGTAGTAAGTGGATGTATAGTAACATAGGCTTTGTCTAAAATTTAGGACATGTACTGCAGCAACTGTCAGGAAAGGTAACGCTGCACACTGGTAGCAATGGTGTAAGAGTAACCGTAGATATCATTTAAGATGTCAGAGTCCATGTAACAAAAACCTGCTCTGAGACCAGTCTGCATTAGTGGCTTAGAACATCAGTTTCGCTATTACCAGCTGCTGCTGCAATGTGGATACGAATTTTTCTAGTACAGCTGTATCCCTAGTGTGACTGCAACAGCCAGCAATCAACAACAATAATAAATACAGTGATTAAAATAAGGGATGCCCAGAAAAGCAGCTCTGAAGACGTCTTTCAGACACTTTAGAACCCAAAAAACTATTTGCACACAGGCACATGGTTTTAGCTTTCCGCGGGGTTAAATTCTTTAAAGTAAATGGATGTCAATGTTTTATTTTAAAAAGGTAGTTTTTAAATGAGCAACCAGGCCCATGTGGTCAGTATGTAATGTTAGCAAGAACAACAGTATGTGGGCCAGTGCACTGGGTTTAACACCACTATGGAGACCCCCCCGATAGTTACCATAGAGATAGTAGGAGCCACAAAGAGTTTCGATCACATTACTGGCTGGGAGGGGGTCAATTTGTATGCGTGAGCCCTGCTGGGATTGAAAGAATGCAGAGGAGGACAAGAAAGATAATAGAGAGAAAGTGAAGTGGAGAAAGAATACAAGAAAAAAGAAAAGGAGAAGTGAGAGAAAACCGCAGAGGATTAAGGAGACTAGAAGCAAAGGAGAGACGCAGAGAGATGAGGAGGCAATGACAAGACAGAAGAAAGAGAGGGAAAGAGAGAGAAAATGCATCTTGTCAGATACAACACCTCTTGTCAGTCACTGACAGGAAATGCTGCCTCCAGAAGAGCTAATTCACAGGCTGTGAAAACGGGCAGGAACAGCAGGGGATGCCTGAATCACCTGACCTAAGCCAGAAAAACAGTAAAAAAATGTACTGAAAAGCTGCTGGGGAAAGGGCTAAATAGCCGGGGTAGGGAAAGGTGTCGTTTGTTTTGCTATTGAAATGGTTAAACGGAGACAATATACTGTATAAAACGAATGTGACATTTGTTAGGCCAGTACCACAGGAGCTAAATATTTTCACTCTTTTCAGGCTCATCAGCAAATGGTTTTAAAGGCTCAGGATTTGACAGGTTTCACTTCTGACATCTTTGAATGGCTGCACAGCTAAAGCTGGCTTTACGCCTTTCCGTGCTTACCTACTGACCCAGCTCCCAGGGGCTGCCTAGACAGCCCCAGACCCTTTACTTCTATACCTGCTCCCCTATAGTTATTGTGTAGTAATTAATTAGTATTATAATTTATATACTGCCAAAAGTGTCAAGGCACATTACAGACAAATATGGTGATACGGTCTCTGCCCCAAAAAGTTTACAATCTAAAGACCATTTTAAACCACTACCTACAATACCAAATCCTAGAGATGATCCACCTTAGTGCCACTTAGAGACAGGCTTATCATTACAGAAACTGAGTATGCCACTGTGGATGCCCTTTTCCTTTGATGGTTGCTGACTGTGAATTAGCAATTATATGTCCAAATCCTGCTCATTTTACACTTCCTAGTAAAGACAGTGAGAGTAAGACAAGAAGGATTCAAATCATATGCAATAATCACAGAATCATAGAAATACAGGGCTGGAAGGGATGTCCAGAGGTCATCTGCTCCATCCCTCAGCACCGAGGAAGAACCAAGTATACCTAGGCCATCCCTGACAGGTGTTTGTCTAACCTGTTCTTAAATACCTACAGGACTGGGTTTCCACAACCTCCCTCCGTAACCTATTCCAGTATTTAACTATCCTTGTAAGTAAAAAGATTTTCCTAACATCTAACCTAAATCTCCCTTGCTGCCGATTAAGCCCATAACATATCTGAACACACAACAGCCCTTAACATATCTGAAGATTTATCAGGTCCCCTATTAGTCTTCTTTTCTCAGGACTGAACATGCTCAGTTTTTTTAACCTTTCCTCATAGGTCAGCTTTTCTAAACATTTTATCATTTTTGTTGTTCTCCTCCGGCCTCTCTCCAGTTTGTCCACATCTTTCTTAAAGTGTGGCACTTAAAACTGTACACAGTACTCCAGATGAGGCCTCACCAACGCAGAGTAGAAAAGTGTCTTACCTATGACACTGTTTTAATACCAGCAGAATGATATTAGCCCTTTTTTCAACTGCATTACACTGTTGGCTGATGTTCAATTTGTGATTCACTATAACTCCCAGATCCTTTTCTGCCTAGCCAGTTATTCCCTGCTTTGTATGTGTGCATTTGATTCGATTTTGCATTTCATAATGCTCAAAGAAAAAAAAATATTTTCTAGGGACATTTCTACACTGGGTCTTACACCTCCTAAAAGTAAGTATAATAAAGAATGGTAAAACAAATTTGCAATAGGTCAAATTGCTTATTTTCTCATTTTTACCATATAATTATAAAATAAATCAATTGGAATATAAATATTGTACTTGTATATATAGTGTATAGTATATAGAGCAGTATAAACAAGTCATTGTCTGTATGAAATTTTAGTTTGTACTGACTTCGCTAGTGTTTTTTATGTAGCCTATTGTAAAACAAGGCAAATATCTAGATGAGTGATGTACCCCTGGAAGACCTCTGCATACCCCCAGAGGTACACATACCCCTGGCTGAGAACCACTGCAGTGCAGGATGTGAGAAGAGAATTTTGCCCTAAGAGAGCCACATTCTGCTGAGTTCCTCTAAAATACCTGACCCCTCATACACAGGCTTAATGCAATATGATATCATGGTATTCCTCACACCTTCTCCGCCACACCTTGGGAGCTAGAATCCATGATACTTTAGTCCCTTGAGCCTGTTGGGGTGGAGATATAGTTCCCTGGGGAGGCAGATTCAAATATATTCAGTATAAAAGATTTTATCAGCATGAATTTGGGATGGCAACATTACTCACAAGTAGCAGTAAAACCTTTCTAGCACATCACAACATCCTGGGTTCAGTAAATGCCACATATTTTGTAGAAAAGCTCTGTTAGAGCTGATTAGGGAGTTTTTAAAAACTTTATTAGTATTATTGTTTTTAATATCTCCACTTGCAAAGTCAGGCAGCCTAACTTACCATTGACCAAATTTGTTCCTGGTGTAATACTACCAATGTCAATGGAGCTACCACTGAAGTCAACAGAATTTATTTTGACGTCACAAATACAAGCGTACAAACCTGAGGGACAGAAATGTTATTAGTAATACTTTTTAGTAACCTCTAGAAATTATGTAAAATAGTTTTTCCATATATAATAATGTCATGATTTTAAGCTCATATCTTGTGATCAGTTAAGCTACAAACAAAAGCTTCCCGAAGCTAAATAAGCTAAACTGGAAAAAGACACTCTTGTTCCAGAATAAGGGTGTCAATAATGGTGAGGAGTTATAACTACTGCGGTGTGATTATATTAGTACTTTTCCCCATGTAGACAATCCCTAAGCGCCAATTTTTTAAAGGTATTTAGGCACCTAAATCCCACTGATTTCAATGGGAGTTAGGTCCCTAAATAGCTTTAAAAATCTGGCCCTAAGTCTCTCAGCCTACAATCACAGCTCCCAAAATGCCTTGTACATTAGAATAACTATTTCCTAGAATTCATAATACAGAAATTTTTACAGAAGAAACAATATGGACCCCAACAGTAAATTTAGGGATTTCAATTTGTGTTTTCAAAAATTCCTATAACTTGACTTACCACCATCACATGTGTGCTAGATGAGTGGCTCTCAACCTTTCCAGACTACTGTAACCATTTCAGGAGTCTGATTTGTATTGCGTACCACCAACTATCACCTCAATTAAAAACTTCTTGCTTACAAAATCAGACATAAAAATACAGAAGTGACACAGCACATTATTACTGAAATATTGCTTATGTTCTCATTTTTACCATATAATTATAAAATAAATTAATTGGAATATAAATATTGTACTTACATTTCAATGTATAGTATTTAGAATAGTATAAAAAAGTCATTCTCTGTATGAAATTGTAGTTTGTACAGACTTTATTAGAGCTTTTTATGTAGCCTGTTGTAAAACTAGGCAAATATTTAGATGAGCTGATGTACCCCCTGGAAGACCTCTGTGTACCCCCAGGGGTACGTGTACCCCAGGTTGAGAATCACTGTGCTAGACCCTCTAACAACACCAGCAAGTTCTAGTCAAGCACAGCCCAGACCCCAGTAGTCTCATTTGAGACTGCTGAAATCATTAAAAATGTTATTAATATCTACTAGCTAAATGAATCTTCCATATCTCTTACAAATTCTTCCACTAAAAATATTTCCAAAGGCAAGATAGGCCACAATGGTTCTTTCAGCACTGCCTTTAGTTGGAAATTAAAAAAACAACAACTGGCCAACAGGTAATTTGTACAATTCCTTTAAATCTTGAAAACTGACCTATTCATTGTCTAATAATAAATCTTTACTGCAGCTAGTCTTATCTTCTTTCTGCAATAAATTCCTAATTATTATATTTCCAACCAATTTATTTGAGACTTGCGGTGGCGACAGTAGTAAAGAAGGCACTAGGTCTTGAAATTAAAAAAGGAAAGATTTGGTTATATATATATAAAAATAGAGAAGGAAATTAGGTAATGGAACAAGCTAATACAGGAGGGGTTTGAGGCATTCATGCTAGAGGAGTGCAAGGATAGGCTAGAGTGGTGTTTCTCAATCCGTGGCGCTGACCTCTGGGGAAGATCCAAACTCTTCCACATGCGATTCAAAGGAGATTAAGGAAAATGAAGGGGAAAAAGAACAGTTTTCCTTTTTAGTTTAGGGCTTGCAAAAACCAGACCCCACCAACGAATGCTGAATACTGGAGCCAGGTGAATACAACAAAACATTTCCTGCTAATATTGGCCTGAATATAATACTGAATTTGCACCAACTTTATTTCAGCCTCTTATTATTATTTTTATTTAACATTTATATTGTGGTAGCACCTAAAGACCACAACCAAGTTAAACCCCATTGTGCTAGACTGTGTTTATTTTCCCAGAATATACTACCAACTACTTACCAGTAGCAATGTTCACAGAAACAGCTCATTTCATGTGAATCATAGAGAATATTTGTAGAAAGTACATTTTTTTGTGTTGTAAATGTGAGCATTCACACCTGAGTCTCAGAATATTCAGCTCATCCGATCAGGGAACAGAAATGGTACCACGTGAACTATGTGTCCAATTAAAACTAGCCAACACAGCCTGAAATTTGAATAATGACTACTTTAACTATTTAACAATTAACTGTTCCCAAGCAATCTATAGTAGACCAAGAAATATTCTGAGAAATAATTTGGCAAATAATTTGAATAACAAATATGAAAAAATAATAAAGTTTTTGCAGATAATTTGTGGGCAGAAAAGGTGGCTAACTGATGATAGCACATACAGGTTTTATATCAGTATCAGTTTAGAAACACCTTTATAGTGGTATAACTACATCCACACTAAGGAGTTGCATCAGTGTAACTATATTGTTTTCCAAATCAATATAGTTAAATTGGTACAAAAACTGTGTATATACAAGCCTTCAGTCTATTGAATAAATTATTTGTTACCAATTGTATGCCCAGCTCTACGAAATACTTAATAGAGGGTCCTTGTTTGCTGAACCCAAAGTGGAAATGACCCAGCAAAAAAGCAAAATGAGGAAGCTACCCTATCTACATAATTCAAATGTGCTGTTCAATATTTACCACTAGAGCCTCAGATCTTTGTGGGTTTGCAGACTGTGCCTGGCCCCTGTGCAGGGTATGTAGGTGGAAGAATTTCTGCACCTTTGTTTCTCTCCCTTGTGCATCCATGCATAGCTAGGCACAATCTAGCTCTCAGGCTTTTTTTTTTTTATCAAAGTTTATGATGACAGTGAGGGAGTATAGCACATAACAGGGAGAAAAAAAATTGATCATGCCACAGAAAAATGGTAATGGGATAAATACCTTTTTTCAAATGTACAAAATCATTAATGTTATATAGACAAATAACATTATTCTGTTTTTCTTCTCCTGTTTATATATTTCTTTCACGCAACATTTGCCCTTACAATCATCATAAAAAAAATCATGTTTTTCCTTGGCTGCTTTGATCATTGTGTCTCTGTCCTTCAGGTCTGACAAACGAAGACTTCCTTAGTCCTTCTCTGCACTCTGCTTCCTCCCTGGAATCCTAAATACCTTTCCCACATAAATCGGATTCTCAGCGACATTTCAATGCAGGAGCTTAACCTTCCTACAAATCCGATGGTGACTATCTCCTCTGGGCCCAACAACAATCCCACAACGCCCAACATTATTCAGTCTAATTGAGTTCTTCATATTGTCTAGATGACAGTACAACAATTTGTTTGCCTTTAACAAAACAGTGTTTATGTTTTTAGAATGAGAGATGTCCTTTAAGACATTTTGCACCAAGAAATCAGTGTCTGCTTTTCCAGGTTATCTATTCTAGTTTGTGCATTTGTTTTCTTATAACACACGTTTTCAATTTTTGCATCTAAGTACTTATCACTTGTATTTTATCAATTTTGCTCCCTGTATTTTCCAAAATTATTTTTCTCCCGTGGTTTCTGCTTGCTTATGTTTTATAAAGTCATGAGCACGCTGCTTGATTTTATAGAGCCTTTCACCCACAGGCTCTCAAAAGATTAATGAAGTCTCACAAGACTCCTTTGAAAGAGTTGAGAAATATTTCGATTTCCATTTTACAGATGGGGGGAAAATAAGGCACAAAGAGGTGAAGGTAAAATTTTTCACATCTGTGTGCCTAAACTTATACAACTAAATCCATACTTAGGCACTTAACATAAGCAATCTGATTTTTAGAATGAGTGCAGCTTTTGAAAATCTTTGAAAAAAATCAGATCACTCAGTTAGGAGCCTAGCTTTAGGCACCCAAATTTGCAAATTTTGGCCTGCATGGTTTGCTCAAGATTACAATTAGTCAGTGGCAAAGTCAGAACAAAATCCAGCAATCCTTACTCCCAGTCCTATTTTCTAATCCGCAGACAACACTCTTCAGCTGTCTAGTCTAGCACTCCCTCTTTTAGCTCCCGATAGCATATTTCTCTACATTGTTCCTGCCAAGCTTATCCACAGAGGGAGTAGGTCCAAGGTAAGTAAACAGTAACCAGCAAAATGAAGAAGAAAAAAATTCACATGGAACAAGCCACTGTGAGCCTTCTGTAGTGTCTTAATTTCTGATTTATCTCTGTCCCCACCAAGACCCCCTTGGTTCCTGCCTATCCCCAATGTTGGTTGTTTTTAATAATTTATTCCTTTAATATGCAAAGGCCTGAATCCACAGTTGAGATTAACAGCCTTCAAAATCTTAGTTTAAAAAAGAAAGCTACTTTTCAGTTACAAGGGAGGAAAATAAACCATCTAAAAGCACTAAGCTGTACATATTTTACTTTTCTCCCCTGCAGTTTAAAAAACAACTTGAATAGCTATTTTTGAATTTTGGTAAAAAGGAAAAAAAAATCTTGAGGACCTTCTATGCTTAATTTTAGCCCAGAGTGATTTTTTAATGGCCAACTGATGAATTCCTAAAAATAATGGTTCATATCATGAATACCCACACAAACCTCTAACCAAGGACCTGACCCAATTTCCAATTAAATAAATAGGAATCCTTCCTTTGACTTCAGTGAGAGTTGGATCAGGCCTCATAAAAGCAACACTGTGTTGTTATATTAAAAGTGAAAAAAATTTACAACTGTGTTCTTGGTAAACATATAGCAGTTGCTTGTTTAGGACTGAGTGAGTCCTAACAATGTTTTGTGTGGTACTGCATGTGACTTGTATGTACTGATGCAAACAAATCAATATAAATCATGTGAAAAAATTACAGAGATACTAATTTCCAGACCATACTATTCATATTATTATGATTATTTATTACGATTTTATATAGATAATAAGCTGTGGCATTCCTTTTAGTTTCACTGCCTCATGCCAGCTGGATTCTGTGAGAGGGATGGTGTTAGAAATAGAAGGCTACAGTAAAGTTAACTATGCTGTTTCCCTCCAACATCCATTTTGTTCCAAAGAAACACTTGCCAGAGATTAAAATATTCAAGATGGCTGTTTTCTGCACCCTTTCAGGGAGCTCTTGTTTTTCATGATTCAAACCTTTCAGATCTTCTTCTTTGTTCAGTCTATGAATATTTTATTCCACATCTAGTCTGCCTCTCAAATAATTAGATATTGGCAAAAGTTCAAAAGAGTTACTTAAAATATACTTTTTAGGTTATAAATTGATATACCTTTTATTGTGCTATTTTGATCAGAGGTATAATCTAATGTGATTTTAAATACCGTATGTAGCCTAGGTAAGATACACACAGCCATTTAGTGGACGCACACGATGAAGGGTACAGTAGTTCAGATTTAATGTTACATTAAGCACACCGCAATATTCTGTTCATTTCAGAGAAATCACGTTTAATATCCATTGAATCTGATTTTCTGCGGCTGTCTTTGTGGTCCAAATCTTCGGCCCAATCCCCAGGTCTGGAGTGCCTCCTGGAGATCCATGAGTGCGGGGGAAGGGGGGTGCTCCCAGGGCATGTCTCCCCCCTTTCGCAGCAGACGGGGGGGGGGCGAAGGGCCACATCTGTAGCGTGATCGCCCGTCCCTGGCGCCGCGTGGGCGCCCCTCTGTGGGTGCTCAGTGCGCACGGGGGCTCCGTGGGGCGGGAGGGGGCGAGGCCGGGGCCGGGGCTCTCTACCACACCGCCCCCCTCCTCGGCACCTGGATTCCCCGCCGAAAGCCCCTGGCTCCCCTCCACGCCCGCTACGGAGCAGCTGCAGGGAGGCTCGGCCAATGGCAGCGCAGCCCCCGCGGGAGCCTGCTGCCGGGGGAGGGGGCGGCGGAGCAGGATGCTGCTGGGCCCGCGCGGAAGGAGGGTTCCCGGGGCCCGGCGGGGCGAGGCCTGCACAGCCCGCACCTCCCCGAACGGGGCTCCGCGAGCGAGGGGCGCCTGGCAGAGTTTTCTGCCTGCCTCAGGCCCCTCCCGTGGCGTTGTCTGGGGGAGGGGGCAGAGGAGCCTTGGCTGTTGCTTCGGGCCGCACCCCCGGGGGCAATCGCAGTTTGGCCGAGCCGGGAATGAATATGGAGCAAGCTCAGGATTTGGCCGCCCATGACACGGTTTATTATAGCGCCAACCCAGTGCTGTGGCCGGGGCGGGGGGGACCCCGCGCCCGCCGGTTACAATAGCCCTGCAAACACCGCCGCAATCAGAAACGAGCTAGCGAAAAG
This sequence comes from Malaclemys terrapin pileata, assembly GCF_027887155.1. Lineage (NCBI taxonomy): Eukaryota > Metazoa > Chordata > Testudines > Emydidae > Malaclemys > Malaclemys terrapin. Next base: position 250,793,518 of record NC_071506.1, read on the forward strand.
CGACCGGGGCGTGCGCGAGCGAACTCTGCGCCCCGAGTCACTCCAGTGATTAACGCGGAAGCCAGACACACCGCTGTTGGGTCACTTCTGCAAATGCCGTGAACAGAAAGGAATGCGCGGGGGGGGAATGGGGGTCAGCAGACAACATGGAAGGGGCGAAAAGTATTTTGGGGGGGATTACAGCAGAGATCAGCGGGTGGGGAAAGGATTTATAGGATGGCCCCGACAAGTTACCGAAGGAAAAGCTGAAGGTGGGCAGGATGAAACATCAGCGTAATGCAGAAGCAGTATCAATACAAACCGACCAGTTGTCCACTGAACTTTGCTTTCTGCTGTCGCGTCTGAGCCATCAATGTGTCTTCATTAAAGTCTCCCGATCATCAAGTGTGTGTGCAGGGATAGATAAAACAGATTATATTAGTGTCTATTATTGCAAAAATTGTGTAACAATATAATAGATAGTTGAGTCTTGCCTTCAGTATTTTGTAATTCTCATTTATTTTCAGCATTTCAACAGTTCATTTCAAACCTTCAACCGTTTCAGTAAAGTATCAGAGCAGACAGATACAGAACATGATGCTGGAATTTAAATACATTTATCTTAGTTATGGATAAGGTCACTTCGCTTGTATCAAATCTTCTTATAAAAATTATCAAACATTACTACTAGGTATATTTATATCACAGTATCTCTTCTCAATTGAATTTGAATAAAATTAATTCATTTAGGAAACATTTGATTTATGTTCATCAGCAAATTAAAATGAGCTTTTTTCATGCTTGATAAGGGGAAGCTTTACTGATCAATAAATATACTTCGCCTCGCTCTTACATGGGTTCTACTCCCTACCCCACAAAACATTTTCCAGATTTATCTCCCCTCCCCCCCACACCCTTGATTTTAATTAGCTGGTGGGCAGATGGGTTGGGGTGCTTTTGTAAACTGAAGCAGTGCATACATTTGAATGCACAAGCTTTGTAACTACCTTTATAACGTTAGTTTTACTAAGTATTGCCTACATGTCTAGTTGTACAGTTATACAAATCAAAGGCATTTGAAATCTCTTTTTTCTGTGTATATTACACATATAGATAAGGACAATTATGCTATACTGGCTAAATACGTTTCAACATTTTTTCTATAGACATATTTACTCAACACAATGTGCTAACTGGGGCAGGATTTGCAGTCCATGAGGTAAATAACAATACACATATATCAAAGGTATTCTATGACTTACTCTAGAAAACAAGACGTGTTTTATGGTTTCATTTTCCTTCCCCTTGTTAGTTTTGTAGGTCTTAACTTAGGAGTTAAGGTTTTATAAAACCTTAACTCTAAGTTATTGCTATCACTCTGCCTTTCTATAAATGCTGTCATAGCTGCATACATTCACATTTCAAGAGTTGTGATTGTGTGTAACCTTTCATGCCTAAATAGCATACGAAAATAATGTACAAATCCAAACATATATATATATACAGTATATGTATATAGATACTTAAATCTCTATTCACATACCCGGCTTTTGCCAAGTGCAGTTTATGTAATGCCACAGGGCTTGATGCTTTTCTGGAAATAATGTGCAACAACAACAAGAATAACATTTATTCAAATGATTATTAAAACAATAATACCACTATTGGGTAGGGATTATTTATAAATAAAACATTGTCAGCTATAATTGCTTGGTACTGTAGTGAAACATGTTTATACTGTTTGTCTGCACATGACGTGTGGGTGCCAATTTTTCAGAATGGTTTGCTGAAATTTAAAAGACCTAAACGAGAGAAAACAATGCCAGCAAATTGCTGTAGATATATTTTCAAGTTTTTGACTGCATTCCTTTGTAATTGATTTTTCAGTTTTTTCAAAATACAGTTTTGTCAACATCTAATCCAGCTGGCCAGGGCCATATCTTGTCACCATTGGAGAGTTTTCAGAGTAGCAGCCCGACATGACTTTTGAGAAAACTGTATGTTTTTATTTAAAACAGACACACTGAAAAGAAAGCTCTGTGAAGTACAACTTTACCGTGGAAGTAGGCTATTTTTAATATGAATTCTGTTGTCTATAAATTGTAAGTAGACCATACCAGATTTTTCAGAAGCTCATCTCGAAAACAGCCGTATTTGCACCCAATGAAAAACTTCTTTGAATCAGGTCACGGGCTAAAATATGCTAAAGGTGCCAACTTCTAATGGATACGTTTAGGTGAAGCTTCGAACATAATTGTTTTTAACATTCATTTATGCAAAACACTTTACCCGGCCAGTTGAAGGCTGATGAGCTGGTGCTCAAGGAGAGAAGAAAAAGGGCCTGAAAATAGCTGCAGCTCCGGTATAAAACGTGTAGAGGGGATTCAAACGTATTCTAAGAGAGTTTAACAAACCTACAACTGCTGCTTGGGGACTGTCCAGACCGATTTCAAATGCTCCTGCGGAGACATTTGCAGCTGAAAGTGAATTTGGCTCGACTTTCATATCGACCCTCTTATGTAAGATGTTTCCTTGGCATCTTCGCTTCTTGCTCCCCCTCCCCGCTGGTTATTTAAGCACGTATTTTAAATACTGTAAAATGTCGCTGCTGCCTTCGTAGAACGTCCAGATCCGTTGCTGAGCATTTTAACTTTGATAATAAATAATAATCCCTTTTGAAACTGGATTTTCCCCCTTAGAGCTTCGGCTCCAGTGTACCTTATTCGGTTGTAACAGGCCAGCCACAAGACTGATTTAAATGCAACGTTTCCTGAAGCCCCGATCCTAATGACTCATGATCAGTACTTTATCCATGACTATCAGTATCATACATTTAAAGAGGATTTGCTTGTCCCCTTTTAGATCGGACTGGAGAGGTAAATAAACTGCCCCCTCCTCACCCGCTGCAGCATCGGGGAAGAGTTTGTTGCAGGGAATTTAAGGCGCTGGACGCTCGGGGCTCGCGGAAAAGCAGCTGAAGTGGAGCAGGGGGGATCAGGCGATCCCTGGGATGGTGGTGGGGAAACCGGGGGAGATGGGCAGCGGCGGAGCCAGGAGGGGAAGCAGGAGAGCGGGGGCTCTGCAGGGAGGTGGGGATCAGCGGGGTCCTGGAGGGAGGAGGCGGAGATTGGGGGTAAGAGGGGTAGGGAGGGGTCCCCTAGGGGCCCCCCGGGGGAGCGCGGCAGGGCGGGTGTTCCTCTGCAGCAAGGACGGGGCGGGGAGTCTTTGCCCGGCAGAAGGTGTCGGGGGGATCGGGGCCGGGGCTCCCCAGGGATGATGCGGGACGGGAAATAATCGTCCCTGCCGCTGGGGCGGCTGCTGCAGCCCAGGGCTCTCCCTCGCCTGCTGGGGGAGCGCCCCGCTCTGGAACAGGGGGCGGCTGCTGCGCGCGGGCTCTAATGGAGTCCCCTTCACCTGTACAAAAGGGCGGCTCTTGCGGGAGAAGCAAAACACAACCACGTCCCTGGGTGGGCTCGAACCACCAACCTTTCGGTTAACAGCCGAACGCGCTAACCGATTGCGCCACAGAGACGCCTGCAGAAAGAAGATTTCCAGAAAAGCTGATAAGTACTAAAGTCTCTGACACACTCATCAAGAAACGTTCTGGGTTTGCTATAAAATAACGTATGCTGCATTTAAATAAACACAAGCTTTGACTGTTAAATCTAGTCACATGAAATTACTTGGTAGGGAGAAAGGAAGGGTATTATAGGTTTTCTTTTTGTACGAAATCTGTAAGAGTTGAGTTATTTCTAAGCTCCCCCTTTAAGGGAACATTAATTTGCTGGGAAATAAAGTCACATATCCCAGTGAGTTAACCATAGATTTTTACTTTCGTTACTGATTCATCCATTATGCATACACATCCAAAAGCTATTCCTGAATAGCATTCCAAATGTGCTTTATTGGAGCTTTTACTAGTTTGATTTTAATTGACTGAGGATTCTTGAAAAGGCAGGATTGTATTAGATGTACAAAGGCAACATTTTTTTTTTTAATTTAGTGGTCAGAAACACCAGTGAAAGGGAAAGCTACCACTTCCTTATTTGACATATTACATTATTAACCAAATCCATACCAGATATCCTGGGATAAATCCACATCTTCACCTTCCTAGTGTAAGACCTACACCTTTAAACCACTCTTGAAGTTTTTCCTTATCTTCACTCACCCCTTTAAGGCTTTGCCTGAGGGCAAACCTGTCTCTGTCCAAGTAAAGCTAGAGTTAGTCAGTCAGTCTGAAGGGTCACCATGCAGGGATAATAGGTAATAACTCACCTCCCTGCAGAGTTTGTGCACCTCCAATGCTCCCAGTTTCTGGCAATCTAGGAGCCAGAATGGGACCTGAGGCGCCCATTGCAACTCCTATTTAAATTAATGGGAGTCTCTCCATTTACCTGATGAGAGTTGGATTAGGCCATGAGTTTGCATTCCCAGGAATGGTCAGCTCTCAGAATGTTTGTGATATCCTGTAATTTTTGTGTGTTTAGCACTGGAATCATGGAATGGTATCTGGTAAGGGCTTGGTTCTATGCTCTGTACTGCCATTACCCACTGTGTGACCTTGGGCAAATCACTTAACTTCTGTGTTGCACAATCCTCATTTATAAAATACGCACTTTTTCAAAGGGCTTTGAGAACTTTGGCTAAAGATGCTATATAAGTGCAGTTACTATTACTCTGTTCCTCGGTGTATGATTTCACACCCTTGGTACTTTTGTTGGTAGCACCTTCACGCATCTTTATGGCTATTAGGAGGGTGGAAAGAGAGAAATAGGGATGATACCCAGGCCCCAAACAGCATTTAAAATAATCTTTTAAAATGAATTCTTTTCAGGGCGCCTTGCACCCTGTCAAGTGCTTTCCTGCTTGTGATAAACGGGCTATTCTCAGTGTGAAGAACACTGGTTGTGGTTCTCTACATGTCTGAGTCCCATCAGCTCTCCGTCACCCTGCTGTGCATAGTAACATGCACAAACACACACAGCAAAGACCAGAACAGCAGAGGTAGCATATCAGGACCCCAGTTCAGTAAAATACTTGAGCATGTGCCTATCTTTAGGTGCTAATACTCTCGTTGACTTCCATAGGACAACCCAAGTGCTTAAAGTTAGGCATATGCCTAAGTAACTTACTGAATTCAGGCCTAGGATAGCCTCAGAATCAGCATGGTACTAATCAGTAATTTGGGAGTGCTTTTGAGCCTTGATCCCACTGGTTTACATACATGTTTTACTTTACACACATGGGTAGTCCACTGATTTCAATGGACATACGTAAGCTGTTAGAAGATTGGAGTGTTGGTGCTTGCATGTAAGAGAGGGATGATGTAGAAAGTGAGAAGGAATTGGGTATTGTTTAAACGGACCTTCTACACACCCTATACCCTATGCCCTCCGTGAAAAAAATGCAGTTTTATGATCTAGAAAACTGAGAAAAAGCTTCCCATGTAATTTCAGCAGTATGGTGGCTGGAAGTCAGAGGGCTCTCCCAATTACACAAAAAAATTAACCAAATTACTAACTAAGTTTCTACACTTTTTCTTGGGAAGCGTCCTTTCTGCAATTTGCTTTAGAAGTGTGCAGACCTAAAAGAGTAATTTATCATTCTATACATCATTTTCTGAAAGCTAGCTGCTTTCAGGGTGCCATCCATTCTAGAGCCTAGCTAAATAGCCTTCTAGACATTGCAAATATGGAAACATCCACGTCCATGTCTTCCAAAACATATTAATTGCTTATTCTGGAGTTGAAGCTTGGAGATACAGTTTAATGTGACAGGGTTTCTTGCACCTTACCATGAAATATCTGGTGCCGGACACTCTCAGGCCTGGTCTACACTGGGGGGGGAGGAGAAGGATCGTAAGTTAATAACGTAGCTGAAGTCGACATACTTAGATCTACACACCACGGTGTCTTCACTGCAGTTAGTCGACTGCTGCTGCTTCCCTGTCAACTCTGCCTGCGCCTTGCATGACGGTGGAGTACAGGAGTACAGGAGTCGACGGGAGAGCACTCAGGGGTCGATTTATCGCGTCTAGACTAGATGTGATAAGTCAATCCCCCGCTGGATCGATCGCTGCCCTCTGATCTGGGGGGGTAGTATAGACATATCCTTAGTGCTAGTATACTGAACTAGATAGGCCACTGGTCTAATCCAATATGGCAATTACTATGTTTCTATGACAAAAAATAATCAAAGTCTGATTTCCCTCTGGGAATCCCATGAGCCAACTTTTATTTTTACAGAGCTCCCAACAACAAACCATAGAAAAGTGTGGTTCCAAAAGAGCGATTCAAGACGAGGATTAAAGAGCAAGCTGGTTTTCTTGACTGAGAAAAAGGGTTTTATTTCCCTAGTAAAATGTATTTGTGAATGGCATCCATAGTCTGTATTTTTATCTGTATTATTTTAAATAAACATTGGTTAGTCATGAATTTTGAAAATAATTTAATACATATTGGGTCTTTATTAGCTATTGCTAATCGCAGGGTATTTAGTAACATCAGAAGTCAATTATTGTTCAGAATGTTTGAGAGAGTCATCTTTTATAGGAAGGGAAAATGGGGTAAGCTGCATGGTTCTGGATCACAAGGCTCAGTCGATACCATGTGACAGCCATTCAATGACAGAGAGTATGTGAACTGAGTTGGTCGTCTCAGCCCAGTTCTTTCCTAATAGTCAAGCGTCAACATCACAGAACAACCACCACTATTGGCCATAATTCACAGCCTGGGCAGCAAACTCAGCTGAGGGGCCAAGGATTGAATGAGAGAGAACTATTCGCTTACTCTTAGGCGTGATCTCATCTGAGGCACAATAGTAAGAAAGTAAAGGGAGTTTGCATTGCCACTCCTTGTAATGTATCTGTCCTGTGGATAATGTGAGCACTTCAGTCTTTAGGACTGTCCATTTAGCAGCTTTCGCAAGCACTAAAAGAAATTCCTCAAATTTAGAAAAGTATTTTAAAAAAGTGAAGAGGAGTAAAAATTGTCACTAGTACAAAAAGTACGTATCATGCCAGTGATGGCTACACTGATGTAGCTTCCACATGTCTCACACACAATTCTGTTTGACAGTCCTTAGAAAGGGTAGTCCTTGTCTTTGCAGTTTTGTAGAACTGCATCTACTTTTATCACTTCTTGATCTACAAATTGCTTCAGAACTATGAGAGGCAAAGTGGAGATGTTATTCTTTTCTGTTTAATATTTGGAGGCTTTATTTTTTGAGAATCCAATTGCTTCTCCCCCTCCTCCCCCCAGTCCTGAGATAAATTTGGCTTCAGGTTTATAAATAGTATTGGAGACAAATGTACCAGAATTATTTTGCTAGATTCCCTTATTTCCAAGAAAATGTCTCACTGTCTTTGTTTCTACACCTCATCACAGAGCTCAATAAAGAAAGATCAGAAAGCTGAAATCTGTTATCCTTTTGGCTAGAACACTGTTTCTTTCTATTTCTTTTTTTCTATTAAGGGCCTCGATGTGTAAGTAGAAACTGCCATAAAACCAAAGAATGTTATATACTCAGAAGGAGTTAAAAAGGGAATCTCTTGTGGTTTGCAACAAATCCTAAATTTGCAACACTGCTATTATCACTAAGTTTCTTACTGGAGCTTGAATAGCTCTTGAAATATAATTAATACTGAATATTGTTGAGATAAATGAGTCTGATGCTACTCAATTTTAGTGCAGCCATTACTGACTGAGTGTTTTATGGAACACAGAGGGAGGCAGACAAATTCCTAGATTCTACACTCCCAGAGGCAGCAAAGCTTTTCTAAGGTTCCCGGTGGTCCAGCATTCTGAGGTTCAATATCCAAAAATTGGCTGCATCCTGGAAAGTAGGCTTATTCAGGACAGCACCTACACATGTGCTGAAGTCCCATTAGGAGTAGATCACAGTTTACAGTAGGATTTTCTTAAATTGGTAATGCTGGGAGGACAAATTCTAAAGCAGATTCAAACATATACATCTTTTAAAATCTTCCCTCAATTTGAAGAAAATAAGTGGATTTGTTCCCTTATTGTACCTGTCACTCTGCTCAATAGATAGCCCAAAGTGAATTAAAAATATAAAGAGAAAAATCACTTTTTCCTAAAAGGTTGATTGCCTGGCATTTAGTCCAGGATAAGCGTCTACATCTCCCTTCTGGAAAGCCTCTAAAATTGGATTGCTAGTTGGTTTCTGTCTGGTTGAGCCAGGATATGTTGGGTGGTTAAATAAGCATCCCTACCATTCCTCTCTATTTCCCCTCATTATAAGTGACATCCTTCAATATAGACTGCCTGACACAAATGCTGTGTGATCTCCCATTTTGGTTGTACATTACTTACATCATGCATGCCAAATCATAAGAGTCCAGTTATATAATGTTATAGATGCTAATCAATCCTACATATTTTAAGAGTCCTACTCAGGTTTTTTTTTTTTCTATGTTTACCATGTTTTAGGACAGGTCTTCATCCAAAGTGTCCCAACATTTGAATCTTAGTAGTCCAAGAAACAATATCCCCACTAATTTCAGCATTGCCAAAAATTCTAAAAGATTCAGTGGATTGAAGAGTCTATAGATAGATTCCCAATTCCTTAATAAACTAATTCCCAAAAGAATCTACTTCAGCGCCAGTACTTCCTTGACAGGTGGTCAGATTAATCAATTTTAGATCTATCTTTATGTCAAAATTAAGCAACATGACTAAGTGCATTAGGGGAAAAAGCCGATAGCCCTATTCACTACAGACATTTCCAACTAGTGTCTTAAATCTATTTAAGGGTGTTTTCTGCTAGCTCAAAATTTTTGGTAATCCAGCCAACAATCTCAGGGAATTTAAGATGGCAAGTCTAATTAACATGATGGGCCCCTTCCTGAGGCCTTTGCCTAATCAGGCAATTTAAGAGAGGAGACTAACATCAAATTCAGGTGTTAATGCTTCTTTATGGGCACATTTACACCCTTATGTGGTTCCTGCGTTGCATATCAAAGGCGTTTTCGAAGGAGGTCTCTGTATAATCTGACACACAGAGTCTAAAGAACCACAGTAAGATAAGTACTCCATATATTTTACGCCTTCTGGGTTGCCTACAGTTCTCTGATAATGGAGTTCAGCTGTCAAAACTGGGGGCCCAAACTTTCATTTAATCTAATCTTCCATCATGAAAAGAATCTTGAACTACCTGGGGTTAGCCCTGGCATCATTCTGCCTGAATCCTCTGTCCCTGAGAAGGATTGCTAAGAAGTTCCTTTCCATCACTGCCTACCTCAGTTGTTACTTGTAACACTAGAGGGATCCTGGTAAACTCCAGGACAGCATGAAATCTGATAGCCTGAACCTGCAAGAAAATATTGCTTCCCATGGTTAGTGCAGAAATGCTGTGACTCAGGAAGCATAATTTCTTCCCCAAAAGGATTCTTTAAAAGGTATTTAGAGTGCCCAGACAAAAGCAAGAGACTATTCCTGCTTCTGCTTTGTGATTTGGGAAAGGGGTCAAAAATCAAATGTCTATTGGACTAGGAAAAGGGGATCCAAACAAGACAATGCCAAACCTGAGGGGAAAAAAAAGAAGTTGGGCTTGTTTTTGGCTTAGTTGGCTTGTGAGTTGCTTGTTGGCTAGTTTTTGGCTTTGGGCTTGTTTGGCTTGTAGCTTGTTGCTTCTTTTTATTTAATCTATTTATTTATTTATTTTTGATCGGCTCCCTGCAAGCTGGGGCAAGGGGAAGGAGAGAGTCAAGGGTGTACAGCGGGCCCACCACAGTCCCAGACTGCAGGCCGGGGGGATCTAGTCACATAGAGTGTTGGGTTTCTTAGGTTTTGGCTTGTTTTGGCCTTGTTTTGAAATGGGATTAACTTGATATTTGGCTTATTGTGAAAGTTGGGGTGCTTATTTACCATGTGAAAGTTGGCAACTGTGATCCAGATCTATATATTTGAATTAATTAAGTCAGTATAGGCCCTTTAAGCCAAGGAACCTGAGGTGAAAATACATTTTGCCAATCCAATGAATGAAAACATCAGAATAAAACCAATGTGAAGACAGCATCCAAACATCTTCTCATGTTTCTGAGAGGTACAGATGCTATGGAAATGGAGGCCCAAAGCATATCTATATATAAAAGTGAGACTGATGGTCTTCTCGGTGGTAGGAAGGATAGGGGACAAAAACGGGAGGTGGGTGCAGAGTAACAACAGAAGACATTTATATTTAAAACTGTTAAATGGAGGACAAAAAACAACTTTACCTTCTTATGATTCTTGGAATTAAAATGAATCCTGCTTTATGATGACTTAACATATGTAAGGATTTGTGGAGACATTCTAAGTTAGATCTACAGGCACCGAGATTTAGGCAGTGAAGTAACAAGACTAAAGAAATGACTTCCTTCTTCTGTGCTTCTGTCTTGGAGCAAATAAAGAGATAATGAATGAAAAATAAATTTCTGGGTCTTAAAATTGAATGTATCTATCTGTGACATTTGGTACCTTGGGGGAGCACTCTGTAACCCCCATATTCCTCATTTACATATGATTGTGATCTTGGATATAAAGCATGCCTTGTAAGGTATCAGGGGAAAGATTATGATCTGCTGAAAGTCATTTCTCCATCTGTATATGTATATCGCATCCATAGAGGAGTGTAGGAACAACAATTGTCTTATACACCTGGATCTTGGTGTCCTGCCATTGGTCACGGTTCGTGAAAATGCATCAGAGAAATTTTCTAAAGAAAGCACTTGTCCACTGGATCCTGTGCTGGATCTCACTGTCGATTTTTGCATTTTGAGAAAGTTGGCTACTGAGGTAGCAAAAGTGCTCAACTGTCTTCAAAGTCTGACCCTCAATGGTGATTTGTGGTGGGTCATATGCAAGGCCTGAAGCAGGTTGATAGAGCACTTTAGTCTTCTCAATATTGAGTGAGAGTGACCTACCAACAGCACCTCAAGGGTTTGGAGAGGTATCACCAGCGATGCCTCCGGAAGATCCTTTGCGTCAAGTGGCAAGATCACCGCACTAACACCAGCATCCTCGCTGAAGCCAAGGATTGAAGCAATGATCCTCATGCACCAACTTCACTGGGCTGGACATTGTATGTGGATGCTAGACTCTCGTCTCAAGCTTGTTGTAGCTTGTTGATTCTTTTTTTGATTGGCTCCTGGCAAGCAGAGGCAAGGGGGGGCAAGCAGGGGTAAGTGGGGGAGAGAGTCAGGAGTGCACAGCGGGGCCACCACAGTCGCAGACTGCACGCTGGGGGGATCTAGTCACATAGAATGTTGGGGTTCTTAGGGATTGGCTTGTTTTGATCTTATTTTGAAATGGGATTATCTTGATTTTTGGCTTATTGTGAAAGTTGGAGTGCTTTATTTACCGTGTGAAAGTTGGCAATTGTGACAGTGGCCGCATGTGGGGCCTTTTCTCCTGACCCCACCTATGCAACAAGCAACAAAGACAGAGAAGAAGACTGAAGACTGCAACAGAGCAGACAGGCCTAGATTTAAGGGACAAATCTGGATATTAAAGACTGCAATATCCAATGGGGTGTTAAAAACTGCTTAATCTAGTTGCTGCCCAGTCTAATAGGGCTGAGAGTTTAGACGGCGTGCTTATTTTTTATTTCTTTTGGTAACTAACTCTGACTTTTTGCCTATCACTTAATATCACTTAAAATCTATCTGAGTTTGTATGAAGCGTGTGGCAAATCTGCTCAGGTTTTCCAAAGTCTGCTGTATATCCACTTTCCATTGATGAAGTGGTGAACCCAGTGGCGGATTAACAAATTTGCTGCCCCTAGGCCCTCAAAAAATTGCCACCCTCCCCCCTCTCCGCACGCGCCAGCTCACCTCCGCTCCCCCCACGGCAAGCCTGGGAGGGAGGGGGGAGAAGGGGAGTTGTGGCACGCTCGGGGGATGGCGGCGGTGGAGCGGAGGTGAGCTGGGGCATGGAGCAGTTCCCTGCCCCCCCCAAGAGTTACTCCCTGCGCCCACCGGCCCCAGCTCACCTCCGCTATCCCCCGAGCATGCCGCTACTCGCTTCTCCTCCCTCCCTCCCAGTGCTTTCGCGCTGCAAGCCTGGGAGGGAGGGGGGAGAAGGGGCATTGCGGCGCGCTTGGGGGATGGTGGCGGTGGAGCAGAGGTGAGCCGGGGTGGGGAGCAGTTCCCAGCCCCCCCCCAGATTACTCCCCACGCCTGTGGGCCCCAGCTCACCTCTGCTCCGCCTCCTCCGAGCGTGCTGCTACTCGCTTCTCCCTCCGTCCCAGCGCTTTCACGCAGTAAGCCTGGGAGGGAGGTGGAAGGAGGGAAGTGCGGTGTGCCTGGGGGAAGAGGCGGGCTGGGGATTTGGGGAAGGGGCGGAGTTGGGGAGGGAGCGTAAGCAATTTTGCCACCCCTGCAAATTTGTTGGCCTAGGCAATAATACGCTGCTGGGTGAACCAATTAATAAATTAGCACTACTCATCTTAAGCAGTACAAGATGGTATATTCCTGGGATACAGTGCTGGGAGCTGGAGGGGATTTGGCTCGAATGCCTTTCTCAGTGTGATTCATGAGTGGCTCCTGGCACATTCATGCAATCTATCTGGGTGTGGGGCTCCACATGCTGTTGTGCTGAGTGATAACAGTGCCTGGAGGGGTTTGCTGCTGGTCACTAGCAAGGCATTGTGAGAGACAGCCCAGGCTGGAGAGAGTTAAGGGGGCACAGCAGTCTTACAGTTCCAAGCTGCACCCCGGGGATCCCGTCACACTATCTATCTGTCTTTAGTGACTGGTCCTGGAGAAAGAGAAAAAGAGAAAGAGAAGGGTACAGACAACAAAAGAAAGGAAGAAAATAAAGATACAAGGAAAAAGAGAACCAAGAGAAAAAGAGCAAAGGGAAAGTGAATTTGAAAATTAGAGGAAGTATAATATTAAGATCCATTTTCAGCAGTACCATATTCTTGCTTCCTTGGATTTTTTTCCAGTAGAAAGGTGCCATTTTTGCAGCTTAGAAGCCTCTGCTGGGATTGATGGCAAAAGGAGAGAATACAGAGGGAATTAGCTTCTCTTAATGCCCCAGTACTGCTGCCCTCTTGGATGGTGGAGTCTCCACTAAGGCAAAAGAACAGACAAGGTACCTATTGATTTACTCACAGTCTAGCCTCCCCCTCTTCCTTCTCTTGGCCCCTGGCTTCTCAGATCTTTCTATTAAACTTTTAATAGTGGGGAACCCCGGGCTCAGGGCAGCACTGCAATCATTCATTAATGTCTACCTAGCGAACAAATAACTCTTTAGCTGCACCCTAGGTGTCCAGCTTGCTTTGTGCCTGGAGGGGGATTTGTAATCGAAACAGGGAAGCGCAGGAGCAAAGGGAAAAATGGGCTATAATAACCTGGGAACTGGCCTTTCATTCAGGTAATGTACAAGACACATGTTAATGATTTCAGCTTAAGTACCAGGCAGAGAACTAACTAACCATGCAGAAAACCACCTGCATGTGCCAATGTAGTTGCACAGGGACTTCTAGGGAAAGGGACAACAAGAGGTAGGTTGCTGGATTTGGGGGGAAATTGTTTTGTTGTTTCTAGTTTCATTCTTTATTCTTTTCGAAAATGACTTTTATAATATCTCCCTAATGGACCAACATGTTAAAAATTCTCCCACATATGTCTTCCTGTCCCTTTGGCATAATGTAGTTCTGTGGTTGGATTAGCAGTTTATATGGATATTTAGATACAGTGAATTTTGACTTTTTTGGCAGCTGTACTGTGACTAGAACCAGGAGAGCAGGCAGGTATGGACTAGGGTGGGAGAAGAAAAGACTGCAGTGTAATAAGTCCATCTTCAGAATTCAAAATCTGCTTTGCAAAGACATTCAGGATGAATTTTTGTGCATAGCAAATTAACAAAAATATAGATACAAAGTAATCTAGTTTGCTTTTTAGAATGTTATATACAAAATGATTTGGATGCAAAAAGGACTTTTCTCATCTCTTTCTTCTTCTTCTTTTACTTGTCCATCTAGGTCTGTCCTCTCTACAATGCCAGCTGAGTGAGGCACCAATTTGTCCACCTTGCTGATGCCATAAAATGGACACATCAGCCTGCTGCATGTAATAGTGAGGGGGATAATAAGATAAATACAACAAAAGGAAAATGACTTTAAAAAGGGGGAAAGAACTATAAATTCCTTAGACAGACAATAGATTTCCTTTTTCATCCCTAAATATTTGCAATCAATACTTCACTACTTTCCAGGCTACTCAATAATCCAATGACAGTATAAGAGATGTGAGGACCTAGTTAGTGACTACAAATTGCTGCTGATGGCTCCTACAGAAGAGCTATCATTTTTTGGATAATCTCTTGCAGAACACCCTGGAGCCTTAGACTTTAATATAAAAATATGTCTATAGGAAGGGAACTGGAGTGATGTTTAGGTTTCATCCTAATCCCTTTGAAATTAGCTGGTGCTATTTTGTAGCATCATATGCTAAAATAATTACAAAAGGTGAAAGAGGGGTATAATACTAATGTCTAAAAATCTGAATGTAATGTACAAGATATTAAGAGTCCTAAAAGCACTTGGACATTAAGTGAAGCTGAGCAGGTCCACAGGCAAACAAGCCAAGGTAAGGGTGTTTTATATAATGGCCCATAGTCCTTTCTTCTCATCTCTGTTGACTTTCCCATGGGGGACTTCAGAGGAATGTTATTAATTATTAACTATCATTATTAGTCCCTGTTATAATCTATTACAGAGGTAACAATGATCTAAATCCTTCTCACTTTGCACACACAATTCGTTCGACTGATTTCAACAGGCCTTCTCATGTCAGTAAGCCAAGAAGAATTTATGCATATGAAAATAAAGAAGGTTATTAAGATTCTTTAATGCTTAAGAATAGGAAATATCAGTTCTCTGCTGCTTAATACATTTGGGCTAAAATCCAGACATCAGCGCTTAGCTCAAGTAGCCACAACACGCATTGAAATGTACAAAGCCTAGTGGAAAGGGATCTTCCCATCCAAGCACCTCCAGGGCTGCAGAGTACATTCTGCAGCCCTTAGCACAGAGCTTCTATGGGGTGGAGAATGGCAGGATCCACAGAGCAGCAGATCCCTGACACGGCTCAAGCCCAGCATCCCCACTCTCCCCTTACATGCTGTGATGCAGAGACCCTGCTCAATCAGCTCCATGACAGGCAGGAGATGTGCATCCCCGTGTGACCCTTGGCATCCAGCCAACTTCCTCCCTTGTGCAGTAGACCCACACCTGCTCAACTGCACAGGAGCTCCCGATAGCTGCAGGAGGGGCCCCTTAGTCTCCCTCCCCCTCTTTCTATCATTATATGAAGTCGATTCTAAATTTCCTGAGGTTCCTATTTGAATTATATAGCTGAGTGCTTAGTTTACATACCTGAAATTCAACTTCAGTAAAGCAAAAATGTTTTATAAAAAAAATACAAAGGGCATATTTAGCCACGGTCATTGTGTAGGCTCCTCGGTATCACACTCTGGGATACTTATGTTTAACACAAATCTTTAAAAAGAACATAATCCAGAATTGTTTCTTTTTTCCACAGTCCCTTACGTTAGCTAAAAAGGATTGTAATTAACTGTTTTGTTGCTCACATTGCAGGTTGCTACACTACATACCTTCCGATCAGTGTCCAGGAGAAACTTTACCTCATTGGAAATACAAAACATGAAAAACATATGACCACGTATGGCTTAAATGTTATAGCCCTGCTATTTTTGCCATTACACAGTTAACTGGTATTTAAAATACTGTAATAACATTTACATCGTTTTAACAATTGGTTTCTTTATGTATTCAGCATTTCCAGATTTTCACAGATTTTACTTTGCTTTCTTTGCAATATATAAAAATAATTTGCTAACCTGCTTACAGAAAAGATGTGTGTCTGTTTATGCACCTGGAAACCTTTAATCTTTTTTTTTTAATTAAAATAATCCATTCAATTGTACAATTCAAAACATTCCACTCCCCAAAAGATAAGCAAGCAACCCTAAAACAGCTCTTGTTTTCTGAATTTGTTCTATATGTTTTAAATACATGATTTGGTTAAATTCGTTAAAATCTCAAGCCAAACAATATAAGCTGGAACAATCCATTACTATAAAACCAATACAGAAAATAATAATATTTTTGATCTTCTATAAATCTAAGGGCCCCATTCAACAAAAATACACCCAGCACTTGTGTCCTACATGGCCATAGAGAACCACAGACACATTGAAAAATTCATGTTTTGGGGCTTCTTCCACCTGTAACAGGGTTTCACTGTCTAGTAGATGTATTTTTATCTAATACAGCCAATAGCCATTAACCCACTCCCCAACCCATATTTCTCCTAAATTACATAAATTAGAAAATTGCTCATTTCCTCTTCCTCCAGTTGTGGTTTAATATATCATGAATTTAGCTAAATTTTCCTGAGAATGGATGTGAGATTACACTTATATACAGATATCCTTGCATGAAACTATTCAGTGATACAAAACACCCAGGGACTTGAACTGTACCATATTATAAATAAGGCCCTACTTGAACTGCGGGATAATTGTCAAAAAATTGCGGCTGAGTTGCGGACAAGCCATGGAAAATTGCAGAAAAGTAATAATGGACCTTATTATTTGTGATAATAAAGTCCATTATTACTTTTCCACGATACTGTATTCCGAGAGCGGGGTTTCCCGCTGTCAGCTGCCAGGGGCTGAGAGTGGGGGCTCCTGCTGACAGCTGCTATGGGCTGATAGCGGGGGCCCAGGGCTGACAGCAGCCACCCGGGACTGACAGCAGGGGCTCCCGCTCTCAGCCCCAGAGTGGCTGGGGCTCCCACTGTTAGCCTTGCATGTCGCAGGGCTCCTGCTGTCAAAACTGAGGTGGAACTAAGCCGAATGTTGCAGAATCTGCAATTTCTGCAATATCATAATCTAAGTAGACCCTTAATTATAAAACACATATCACCGCATTTTTAAGTGTATTTCAATAATGCTTACTATTTGTCCTAAGTGAAAAACAATTGAAGAGGGACTCTTCATTTTAGCATTTATTTATTATCAATAATTTCAGTTACATTTACAGAGGTTTTGGAGCCCAGCCCTGGAAACCTGACTCAGTAATTTTCACTGGTGTGAGTTCTCATGTCAGGGAGGGTTACAAGACTGAGCCTTTCATTCCCATGTAATATAATATAAATTTAGGGGGGAAATCAATCTGATCCTGCAATCCCATTCCTCTGAGAGAAGTCAATGGGACTATTTGCCTAAATATGATTTATTCAGGTGAGTAAACATTGCAGGATTGAGTCCTAGATTCAAGAGCTTTATAGTGCATTTAGTAGGAGACTCATCACAACTACCATTGTACTTTGTGTCAAGTCCTGCTCACCCTGCTCATGTGGGTGGTTCTAGTGACTTGAATGGGATTATGTGCATAAATAAGGAAGCAGAATTTTCGCCTTAAATGTAAAGTGACTGACATTAATAATATGAAGATCATAGACTGGTGTTCATTAAATCTGAGTTTAATAGTCTAGCTAGAGGATTGTGTCAGCATTTCCATTATAAATCCCATTTTTAACTAAACCTGCACAGCAGGACTCAGCCCAGGAGAATTTTCTTTACTTGACATTTGCAAAATATGTTTTGTTCATTTTTATGTTATACAAGTGAGGAAATTGATTACCATTCTGAACTATGCTTGTGCAACTAAAAATTGGGTTGGCTGCAAGTTGCACAGTAACTACTATTTGTAAGGATTTTTAGAATGAATACTTAATTCCTATTGTTAAAACATAAAATTTAGCAGCTACATACAATCATTACGAGGTACATGTACATAAAATGTGTTTCGAAATGTATATACATTTATAGTTACATAATCAATTAAACTATCACAAACATTCTCTTTAGTACGTTTTCTTTTCAGTTCAAATTTGTATTGTCTTTGCGTAGATGTATGAGTCACACACAAGTCTTCTGACATTTTAATGATGCAATCCTGCAAATACTTATGCACTTGCGTAACTTCACTCAGATGGGTAGTCCAATTGAGCTCCATGATGCTAGTCATCTGAATAAAGCTACTCACATAGGTAAAAACAATGAGGAGTCCTTGTGGCACCTTAGAGACTAACAAATTTATTTGGGCATAAGCTTTTGTGGGCTAGAACCCACTTCATCAGATGCATGAAGTGAAAAATACAGGAGCAGGTATAAATACATGAAAGGATGTGTTCGCAGGATCAGGCCCTAACAAAGAGCACAGAAATCCCTAGCCAAATCCTGTTTGTCTTACACAAAAAGTCCAACTTTTTAAAGTTAAGAGACTACCTACATATGTAAGGTGAACAAAATCTGGCCCCATATCTGACAACAAGACTTCTATTTACCAGACAGAGCAGCAAAGAAAAGAACATAATTCATTCATATGAGCAAACTGTAGGTATCTAGCCATAAAACCATCTAGGAGACTTAAAATAACTAGCATATACGGATAACTTTTTAAACATGTATTTTTTTAAATCTTGAAGTTTTCATCTATATTTTATTTTTTAAGAAATTATCAAATAACTAGTGCAGCTGTTCCTCAGTGATTAGTAACTATACTTTTATCCATTATTTGAAGATATAGTCTATGAATCACTAACTTCTAGTCTTTGTTACTTGTTTATTTTTATCACATCTTCCCATTCTAAGCTTTAGGTGAATGCAAAATTTCATAATTTAAAAATGCTTAGAGACGCCTTGTTCTGTTACAAAGTACAGATTTTTTTAAATCATGTTAATCTGGTTATGATTTACATGACATTTAAAATCGATATCAAATGGTGCTTCCTTTCAAATAATTACAATTATTATTTCAATTTAATTACATTTATTTCTGTATATATTTCAATGCCTTATATTTCCTTCTGGCATATATCAAGAATAAATCATGAATCACAGGAATTCCAGAAGGCTAAAATTTTTAAAACTTCCGACAGACTTGGGATTTGACAGACTCTTTGTTTTAATTTTATATGATTTGCCTCGGGTAACATCTTGTGAAATTGTTCTTAAAATAATTACCTCTAAAACCTATTTAAACTGAAGGGACATTAAAAGGTCTGAATTTCACAGACTTTTTACTTTACTAATAAAAAACTACAAATGAACCAAATGTACTTTTTGCTACTTTTGAGTCTCTTGTAAACATAAAAGGCACAGATCCGGTTCTCAAGAAGTCAATTGCAAAACTCCCATTGATTTCAACAAGAGCAGGAGCAGCAGGTCCAAAGTAGCAGCAATGCATACTGGTTCGTAGCATAAGATACTCTTTAGAGCAATCATCTTCTGGACCACCTCCCTGCCAAATCATGCTCCAATTTGTGATTGCACAACATGCAAAACTACACACACACAATATGTTTGTTGTCCTCTTAACTTAGCTTGACCCCTCCAGCCTAGTGCCTCTGTTCTCAAACACTAGTTCTTTCCTCCATCTCCACCCCAATCCCACTTTCCAGCTCTCTCCCCAGGTCCCACGCACCTACCTTCCTTGGGTGCACTAATGACTGCTTCCTGGGTCCTCCCAATTCTGTGCTCCTTCTCCCATCTGGACACTTCCTCTCCTCTGTTACCAGTCTCCTTACTTCCCTCAGACATCACACTTCTTCCTCCCACCCAACCCCACACTGCTTCCTCCCGCCAGACCTCTAGGCAGCTCCTTTGCTCCAGTGACTGATTGGTTGTTCACCAATCCCCTGGTTATTTTCTCCCTCTCCCCTCCTCAAAGTATCACCTTGGCCTGGGGGCAAGGCCTTTATTTTGACTCCCTTGCCTCTTGCATGTGGTGGGGGGGCTGGTGGCTTGAGTCTGCAGTGTGGCTGTTCTTGGAGGGGGAAGAAGGAGGAAGCTTTTTTTCAGCACAGCTCATTTGATAACACAGTCTCCTCTACTGGCAACTCCTCTTTCCTTCTACAGATGTCCTGGCTGAGGTGCATCAAGGGCTCAGAACCAGCAGTCTAGCTCTCTGAGGGTCACTGGGAAGGGCTCTTTTAGGAACCTCTGCTATACATAAAACATAACAATTACACATTAACATTACTGGATACATATATTATTATTACAATAATAAAATACCAAGCTATTGTTATAAATATAATAATATGAAACAAAAATACATCACAGATACCCCTAAATAAAGACCAGATATACCTCCCATATAGCTCAATGGCAGAAAGAAAGAAAGAAAGAAAGAAAGAAAGAAAGAAAGAAAGAAAGAAAGAAAGACCTTATGGATTTCAGTGTGAGTAAAGTCAGGCTGCAGCCTATTATAGCAAAATATGTTTATTCTAATGTAAGGTCACAGCAACACTAAAGCAACTATTTTAAAAACACAACATGTCCCGAAGTTACGACAGATAATCGCATAGCCTTTTAATAAAAGATTCAAGTTTCAAAAGTGAAATTTATGTTTAATATTATTTGCACATTTTTCTCATACTCTGTGCTGCTTTAATTTTACTATTGCACATCAATCTTAAATGCAATTGTATCACACAAAGAAGAGGACACAAATGACTGTGTACCAGAAATAACTGTTAAGAACTATTGGATTTCTTTGCTGCCAGCAATGGTCTAATTCTGGATCCAATCCTGCTGCTGTTGAAGATAATGGGAATTTTGCCATTGAGTTAAATGGGAGCAAGATTGACAAGGTTTCATAAATCAATTGTATCGTCTGTATGAAGATTCTGGGACTTTGTTGTCTTATTGCACCCAGCCAAAACAAAACAACATTTTGAAGTATTAAACCATTTCAGTTATTGTCTTTAGATTTTGTTGTAACACAGATCTTCTAAAATTCAGTTAAAATAATGTATTAAACTGAAATAAAAGATAAGACCTGATCCTGCAGTTCTCAGTCCCATTGACGGCAATGGACATTTTGCCTGAGAAATGACTGCAGGATCAGGAACAAGGAAAGAATACAATGTTTAATTAATAATATAAAAAAGAATATTTAACAACATGCCACCAAACAATGAACTTTGGATGCACTTGCCCTTGCTAGAGATGGAACACCAAACAAGGGGAATCTAAAGGAGACATAATCCCTCTCCAAGCAGACAAATGAGTGGGTATAGTGGGCAGACTGCATCATCCTTTAAGATGGCACAGCCTGCTGGTCCTGGGGTGGTACAAAAGTGGAGACACAGCAACGACCCTGCCTTCTCCTTGCTCCATGTGAGGTGATGCCCATCTCCCAGGAAGACATAGAGAGAACAATCCTTGGGCTCCCCCAGGCACAGGTTCTGTAACTGAAACTGGACCTTGCATGTTATCATACTAGTGAAGTTGTGTAAGGGCCAGTCGTAATCTGACCCATAACGAATTAATCCTTCTGAGGCATCTATCTGGTTCTTCAAGAATAACTGGATTGTCAGTTCCATAAATCTATCCATCAGCTGTTGGGAAACCCAGTGCTCTTTCACAATGAAAGGAGCCTTACATGAAAGGAATATTTGAGGTGGGGAGGAACATGAATGTCTCCAGCCACATGTTTCAGGAAGAAGTCTTCTATCTTGAATCGGAAATGGCTTATTATTGGACTCTCATACAAGAACACTTTATTATAATTTTATTTTTTTCTATTATTCAGTATTTATATAACACTATAGGTTTGTGTGGTCATGTACAGAAAACACATGTAAGAAAACCCTTTTCTGGGATTCAGACAATCATCAAATATATATAATTATCTATTTCCTTGAATGCTATGTAGAGAAATGATGCTCAGTACTTGTCATTCTTTTATATGTCTTACAGTCAGGAAGAAGAGAAGAATCATTATTAAGCAACACTATTAAAAAGGACTTTTAAACAAAATCTCAGCAGCAGAAGGTACAGTAGATAAATGATGCACAGCAGATCACTGGAAATTGATCATCATCATCATGATTTCAAGGGCAACCAGACTGAGCCAAGTCCTGTTTGCATGACACTTCTGAAGAGTCCCATTGAGTTCATGTGAGTAAGGAGAGCAGGATTTAAATGTAATAGTATTTTAAAAGGTATATTTTATCATGCTCAGCTAAGTCAAAAACAGGTAAACTGATTTGACTCTTTTTTTAAAAATCACCTTTGGGATCGTAATAAAGGTATGACACGCAGGAGTATTATGAGAAACTAATCTTTATTTCTTTACTCAAGTCACATGACATTGGTCTGGGTTAGAAAAGATTATACCATCACATGGCACAAGGGTCAGTTTCCACTGATTGCAGGGGCTACTGTGTCAGGGGCCAGATCAACCATAGCAAGTTTCAGCCCAAAAGTTGAATGTTTTGAGAGATTTATGAGAGAGTAAAAACTGCAATTTCTAATAAAAATTTGTGTGTAACCTCACTATAACATTTTTGGGTAGAGAATGCTTTTATATACTGTGCATAATATTACAGTTTTAGAGTAGTAACTTCCAATTATGGCAACAGAGATTATTTAGTTTTCCTATAAACTACACAATACTGATCTCAAATAGAAGCAAACCTACATCACAATTTAACAGATTGGACCAGTAGTTTACAAAACAAAACATTCTTCTTTAATCCAAGATAAAATTAAGAAGAATATGAACAATGCATCAAGAAACTGTATTTTCAGGTAATAATTCAGCATTTTTCACACATTTATATATTTGTTTAGAAATCTAATATCAATTCTAATTATTCCATCATTGCAAATAACCTCACCATCACATTCTGCAAATAATGTAGTAAAGTTTATTAGGGCTGTCAAATTATTTAAAAAATTAATCATGAGGTTAAAAAAATATTCGCGATCAATCACATTTTTAATCGCACTGTTAAACAATAATAGAATACCATTTATTTAAATATTTTTGGGTGTTTTCTACATTCCACACTGCTTTGGATAGGTATGGAGCGGAACCCAACAACAGCATGGAAGCATGTCCTTTGGAACAGTGGCCGAACCATGAAGGGGCATAGATTCATAGATTCATAGATTCTAGGACTAGAAGGGACCTCGAGAGGTCATCGAGTCCAGTCCCCTGCCCGCATGGCAGGACCAAATACTGTCTAGACCATCCCTGATAGACATTTATCTAACCTACTCTTAAATATCTCCAGAGATGGAGATTCCACAATCTCATACGAATGTTTAGCATATCTGGCACATAAATACCTTGCAATGCCAGCTACAAAAGTGCCATGTGAATGCCTGTTCTCACTTTCAGGTGACCGTGTAAATAAGAAGCGGGCAGCATTATCTCCCATAAATGTAAACAAACTTTTTTGTCTTAGCAACTAGTTGAACAAGTAGGACTGAGTGGACTTGTAAGCGCTAAATTTTTACACTGTTTTTTTTTTAGTGCAGTTATGTAACAAAAAAAATCTACATTTGTAAATTGCACTTTCATGATAAAGATATTGCACTACAGTACTTGTATGAGGTGAATTGAAAAATATTATTTCTTTTGTTTATCTTTTTTACAGTGCAAATATTTGTAATAAAAATAATATAAAGTGAGCACTGAACTTTGTATTCTGTGTTGTAATTGAAATCAATATATTTGAAAATGCAGGAAATCATCCAAAAATATTTATAATAATTTCAACTGGTATTCTACTGTTGTTTAACAGTGTGATTACTTGTAATTAATTTGTTTTGAGTTATTCACTTGAGTTAACTGCGATTGACATCCCTAACATTTATATAAAATAATTGTATAACTGGACACCATAATAACCTCTCTTAACTAAAGACAGACTTTGTATACGCATTGGCCAGTTATCCATAGACTACAATAAAATACAAAAATGTAGGTGTTCCTTGATTTTAGAACTATGTACACATTGGTGTTTTTTATATGTGACATCATAATTCACTACTATTACCCACTCCTACTCCCACTGAAGTCAGTGGCAAACCTCCACTTACACCACTGGGAGTGAGAGCAGGTCTTGCTTCTCATTTTATAACAGATGTCAAGTAAAATATCGAACTTTTCCCACTCCTTATAAATGGAAATAGCAAACAAAGCTAGTTTTGAATAAAAATCATTGTCATATAGATACCACTTTTTCTAAGTAATTAGTCCATCTATCTGGAAAACCATTTCAGAAAGCATGAATATGCTCAAGATTATCCGAGATTATCCAGTATGAATGCTTAATTTGAATGAATGTATCTTAGAAATGTGGGGCGTTAACTGATTTGTATCAGATGTAGGATATTACTTTATTCAAAAGCTATACTAAATAAAAATAAAAGTATTGAGTCTTGTGCTATATCCTGTATTCTAACTGGTGAAGATTAACACCCTATCAAAAAGAAAGATGGGGGCTAAATCTTTTGTCATTTAAACAGGTGCTACCTCACTGGAGTCAAAAGTCAATGGGGGCTGCAGGAGTGTAACTGAGATCATGTTCTGGCCCATTGTAGGCACAATCCTGCAGTCTTTACACAGCCAAAATTCCCATGACTTTGATGGTCATTTTGCCTGAGACCCTTAGGGTGCTGTATTTGCTTTTTCTATAGAAGCAGTATTAATAAATGAACTGTCAGTCAAAATGTTGCAGCCATACAAAGTAATACATTTCTAATAGTGCACAAAAGATTGACATACACTGAATATTTATTTTGTTAGTTAAGCTTGTGCATCAGCAGCAATATATTTTTGTATCAGGAAGATAACGTCAAGAACAACCTGAGTTCTATAAACAGATTCTGCTTCGGATAAAAACAGACACATTTTATCCAAAATATGAAAAAATAAACAATAAAGTTTTATACAGAATAGTGCAATAATCCTTGAGAATTAATACTATGAGCAGGGCATCCTCTCATTTTGACGGCACTGGTCAACAAAATAAATGAAAAGTAAGAGTAAATGGGAATCAATGCAAAGGCCTAGAGAGTAATTACTATTTTTAAATATATTAATTCTGTACCTGGTGTCAAATGGAATGACAGTCGGTCCTGAATAAATGCAAAACTGCTTTGGCATTGCCATTTTTTTTTTCAAGATGAAAAATGCACTGGCTTGGAATGTTTATTTGAACCAACCATATGGTATTACTATAGAGAGTCTGGAAGTGAATGCATTCTTTGGAAGTACAGTATCATAATAAATTATTCTAGCAAGCATGCAGAATGAACATAGATCACAGACACAATCTCATTTGGCAGTCCAAGTGCAGACACTGCCTGCACTCCTAGAGTCAAGCCTGTATAGCAGCTATAAGTTACCAGCAATGGGCCCAATCCTGCATTACATATTCAGGAACACTCTCGCTGACTTCAGTAGGAGTTTGGCCTACATGAAAAGTGAAAGATCAAGCTCAATATTTAAATTTATTAGCACACATGATGGGATTAATCATGTTCTCCCTGAAATCAACAACTAAAAATCTCATTAACTCCAATAGGGACAAGATCACCCCCATTATGTGCTACATATATATTCTTCCAATCGTTACAGTATTTTGTTTTATTGAGTGTTTGTCTCTTACTACTAATATGATTGTGACTTAAGTCCTCATTACTGCAGTGCTGGTGATATAACAACACATTGCTATATGAAGCACTGGAAAGCCAAAGAAATCAGTTTTGCCAGAAATTTCAACAGCAAACTGATGCACAGATCTTTTTTTCCAGATATTCTAATAAGGAACGCAAACAGTCATGAAATCTGTTTATATTCTGGCTCTTACAATTATTAATGATGAAGTACTTTATAGTACCATAATCAATCTTTCTGTAGCTGTTTAATAGCTATGCGAAGCAAATCAAAGAGATTATTCTCATAACCAGTGATAAAATACTGACCAAACCCAACACATTTTGTAATCCATCAAAAAGGAAACCACTGTACTGGTGTAATATTAATGCCCCAAAACAAAATGCCAGGCTTAAATAATATTAATGTTGTGATATGATGTTTAAAACTAAGAGAATTCAAAATAGGGCTGAAATGTAGCCCTGGACTTGCCTTGTTTTGACACTGCAGTAACTACTTATAACAGGATAAATTACAGATGGGACAGTTGAGAGTTTCAGTTTTAAACTTCCATCCCTTCCTTTGGTTAACATTGTCATAACCTTCATGTTGCCTAAATATTGGTTGTTATTATTGTTATTAGCCCAATCCTGCAGTCCTTACGCAAATCTCCCAGTGATGTCAAAGGGAATTTTGTCTGAATGACTGATGCAGCATTAGATATTATTTATTCATCTGTCTACCACATAAAAACATCTATTTACAAAACAATTCTGGAAGCATCATCTCTTCACAGGTAAGGTTGAAGCCAGCTTCCCATAATAATATGGATATTGCTTAGCACTTATATAACACTTTTTACCTTCAATGAGCTGTATAGACATTAACTAATGAACCTAGATCTCAGCATGAATTAAATTCTGGGGTACTGTTTTTTTCTTCATTTACTGATGTTTTAAGTTAACTATTTTATCTTAACGCTGTTTCAATTTTATGTAACTTGTTTTTTTGCAAAAATGGCCAATATAAGCAATACAATTTGATTGACTGGCTAATTGAAGTAACTAATCTGTAAAATATACATAACAGATGATTTTAAAGAGATGGAGCCAAATTCTTTGCTGGCACAAATTGGCACAACTCCACAGACTTCACTGGAGCTGAACCATTTATGCCAGCAGAGAATTTGGCTCATAACATTTGTCTAGCAGACTATAATACATAACGGATTAGGTAAATAGGTACTTTGTAAGTCTTTACATTTGAAAATTCATATTATCTGCCTGATAAAAGGAGCCTTTTAGAGTCAAACAGGTATTCAGCTATATTGGTGAGCCATCTATTTCTTAAACTGTATTATAAAGGAACAGCTCTCTTGGATCCATTACAATATATTCTGAATTCTGCCTCATTTGTGTAATGTACTGTCATTTATGACAATATAGTCTGAAACAGCCACATAATCAAATCTGTTAATCTCATAAACTGTACATAAACTCTATGTGTTTGTTTTTATCCATATGCCCCAAATCCAATTTTTCTAGCAGAAAGTTGTTACTATGGCTCAAATCCTCTTCCTATCCCCTCTGAATAACTGGCCCAGGTGCTTGGGAGCAGGAAAAGAAATCTACCTCCTAGGCTATGATGTGGTTCTACAACTGCTACTCCAGCCTAAGGACCAGAATAACTTCTTTGGCACTAGCAGCCCCCATATCACACTGTGGGGAAACTGCCAGAATCAGTGCAGCCTATGGATCATCGGCCCCATCACTGCCCCTTCCCTGCTTTGTCACTACTCTGGGGTTCAAAGCTGAGGACTTTCTATTCAGGACAAAATTCATTTTAATAATAAAATATATAAATAATAATTTTGTTATTTTGTTTAGTATCAACCACATGCTTAGAACTATATAATGCACAAAAATAGCAGTCCTTGCCAGGAAAAGTTTGCAGTCTAAATGGTGCACACACAGAAGGCAAAACATTCAGGGAAATTAAGAGGTAAGGCTCACAGAGGTTTATCTTTAACAACTTCTTCATTTTTTTTTTGCCTCAGCACTTTTTCTTGAGTTTCATCAACTAAAGTTCAAAATTTCTCAGCATTGATTCCTTGTAAAGCTCCTTGAAATCAAGGCTTTGCCCATATCCCCTGCCTAGCATGGAGCAAAAGTCAGACTGACCCCATATGCTAATTCAGATCTACACTGAGGGCTTCAAGCTGTCTCAACTGTGTCTTCTCAGAGAAAATACTAAAAGAATAACAACATCCTTACTTGCAGGTTGGAGAAAATTTTTGCTCTGTTCACACACCAATGGACTACATCCCCATTCACCGTCATTGAAAGAAAGAGAGACAGAGAAGGAAGGGGGGCGGGGGGGGGGGAGAACGACAGAAGATAGACTGAGACAGAAGGCAGCAGCAGAAACAAACAATCAGTAGCTAGAGACCAAAGAAGGGGGGAACAGCAATAGAGAATGTCCAAAACACCAGTGTCCTAGCTTTGTAAAAAACAAACCACACACACAAACCACACCATTAAAAGCTAAAATAAAACCATGCACACCTATGATGTTTTACCCTTTTCTGCTGTCATGTTCTATGTATAGCTTTCTTCTGCCTTTCTGTTCCTGTCCTCTCCCTTTCCTGCTTTCTCTCTTAGTTGTCTATCTTAGTTTTTCTCATTTTTCATTCAATATGTCTCCCTCTAGCACTCAGACTCTCCTTTTTCTTTGTCTCCTGAATCAGCATTCTTTTGTTCTTCTTCCTCCTTGCTCCTCTCTGGCTGTGTCTGTCTCTCCTTTTCTTCCTGTTCCTGTCCTCTCTTTCTTTTTTTATTTCTGCTCTTGCTTTCCTATTCTGCTTCCCATGTGTTTTCACTGAATACATGAACACAGAGCACAAGCAGTGGAAAATATTTTTAATTCTGATGCTCCTTTTCCATCTCCATGTGCTTTTTAGCTGCTGTAGCTCTGTTAGCTTTAAAGCACACATGAGGAAGTCACTTGTACTCCCATGTTCTTGAAAACTATCAACAGTAGCATAGTGAAGTAAAAGCACACGGGAAGGGAATGTGTCAAAAAAGTTGCTTGTACTCCCTCCAGCACGTGGGTCACATTTAACAAGGTCAAGGGACAAGTGTGGCCTATGGGCATTAGTTTGACAGGCACTTGCAAAAGGGATCATAATCTTCTTCCTTCTACCTGCCTACACTTTGCAATTAGGCATTTACAAATGCAGGGTCATGAAGTTTCAAGTGATCTACTTCAATTCACAGGCTGAATGAGACTAGTGACAGACAATCATCTCTTTTCTGATTCGACTATTTTCAGCATAACTATGGGCATTTCCCAGGCACAAGACCACGGGAATCTTTTGTTTTCCTTTGCCCCACATGAAAGGGCATCATTCACACACTCTGGTGCTGACCACTCAGGGGTATGCCTCTTTGGCATGTGTTGCCCACTTCTTAGGGCAATGCACAGTGCATTTCTGGAGCTCTGCTTGATTCACTCCTTTGTGGTTCAGTTAGCCCCTTGGGGACATTGTCTGCTCTGCTGTTTGCTCATGTTACGCACATTTTGACACCTCTTAGCTGGCCTCCATGGGTTTCCAGAGCTATTTGTCTTTTTGGAACCATCAAGCAACAGTAATTGCATGGTTTTCTTTCCTCCCTTGTTCCAGTACCTCTTTTTCTAACAACATACATGTCAAAAAATGTAATAAGTGAAGGAAGACATGTAGTGCCCAGTTTTACCGAATATTTTGCCAACACTTTGTGCTGAAGAAATCACATTTGCATTGTTGTACGGGCTGACTACATGAACTGTTATTGCCTGGCACCTATATTCTAGGGCAAAGATGCAACTCACTAGTGAGTGGGTAGTAGCCAGGCAAACTGAGGACCCGGAGATTGACAGCCAAGAGGCTATGGGTCAGATCTTGACACTGTTGCTCAGTTTTCACCCAGGCAACCTCTTATTGACTTCAATGGAAGCCTGCCTGAGTAAAAACTGCATAATAACCTCAGGATTTGGCTCTATGGATGTGCATTACATGTAGGTATTGAGAACAGGATTTCTGACTGAAAAGGTCAATCACTCTGTCAATGCACATATACCTTGATCTTATACAGCTACTATATGCTTAAGACATTGCAATGCTGTGATATGTGTGAAAATATTGGAATTAAGGAGTATCTAATATTTATTTTGAACAAAGAGCATAAGATATTAAAGCTTTTGTCAAGAGAAAAGGTGATTCTAATACATAATTTCCCCATTTAAACGAAGAACTGATAGATGATTTTTAAAATAAGAAAATTCTTCATGTATAAGATAAACTATACCTTTTCAGGGTATGCTTTCGATACTTATATCATGTATAAGATAAACTACACTTTCAGGGTATAGCACTTAAAAATTGTTGATTATACCATATGCATAAAAACACTGTTTATTATTTCAAACTCTTCACATGTGCACATTGACAAATACTGAAAGAAATATATTTTGATCTTGTACTAAATAAAATTATAGCAAAAAAAAAATATATTGTTGAAAAAGACAGTGTTATTTTAGAAGAACCCCACTTCTCAGTTTCCTAAATCCTGATCTTGCAATGTGTGTTCACCTAAAACTCCCTCTGGAGTCAGTAGGAATTTGGGATGTGCACGCAATGCAGATTTAGGCCTTATATCTCAATGATGAACTAATTTTTAAAAAATCATCAGCAAGCTTTACAATAAAACAAAACAAAACACAACAAAATAAAACAAAAATATACCCCCAGGCCTCAAAGTCACTTCATATCCAAACTATAGGATCCTCAAATTCCTTCATATCCTTTGGATTCTTAGGATTCTTTTGTAAATCTAGCTCTACTTTTTTATCATCATCTCTACTACATCCACATTGCTTTATATTAATTAATGTAAGAAACTGCAAGATAGGATCCTAACATTTATGTTTTTGTTATAGTAACATTCTTTTGCTTTGTGGCTCTTGTTAGTATTCATTTTGACAGAATACTGACAAATCTGCAAAAAGATTTTCAACGATATGGACCAAATCTTGAAGTCCCTTCTCAGGCAACATTCTCTTTGAAATTCAATGGAAGTGTTTGCTGAACAAGAACTTCAGGATCAAGCCTTATATGTAACATATATTTTTTGTAGTAAGTGTTAATACCAATTTTATGAGAACATAATTAGTGTACGTATAGTTAAGCTCATATGCAGGTAACATCCACATAGGTATCAACACCGTCATATTCTACAGTGTATAATAACATACAAAAACAGCAATTTTCCAGACTCTCCTTCCATTTTTTCCCATCACCCTAGGCCTAATGCTATTTAGTAAAGCAAGATTAGGGTATCTGATGATTCCTATTGATTCAAATGTGGTGCTAGGATGCCAAAATCCCCAAGAGTAAAAGAACCTTCCCCATCACTACCCCACTGCTTATTGATCTAATTCACCAACCAAGCATTGTAATTTTCTCTCACAAACAAATAAATCTTGCATGAAACAGAGAGAACATGAATACTGGTATTTTTATGTGGCATTGCTAAATTATTACATTTAGGATCAGCATAAAGATCCTTCTCTGCTTTCCCACGTTGACCATCATGTATATGTCATCTAATAATGGGCAGGATCCTAAACTGTATTTTGAAATCAGAATTATTTGTACATGCTGAATAAACTCAGCGTTACATAAACAGTGGGCACTATCCTTTACTCCTTACCCTGGCAAAATTCCATTGACTTCAATGGTACTACTTGTCTAAGGATTATTTTTGTAATGGTTGCAGGATCAGATCCAGTATGTGTAGCCATAAAATGAGATAATCCACATACCTACTGATTACTGCTCAAAATTCTATTAATTGGCATCTTTCTTCATTTATGAATTGAGCCAAAAAAATTAAGAATAGATCAGGATGTTATAAATTGTTAGACTATATCCCTCTGAAAATATTGGTTTATATAGGGTAGTATTTTAATCTAAGAATTATGACTCTGATCCTGCAAACACTTAAACACAGGCACCATTTTCAGCACATGAATAGACTTGGATTTAATTGCTTAAGTGTCTGCAGGATCTGACTGTATGAGCACACTAGTTATGTCAGAAATGCTAAGCATTGGAATTGAAATATGTGACGTAACTGTAAGAAATCTAACACATTTCCTTCACACAATCTGGGAATTGTTTGTTGTATAGAATTGTTTCAATGCAAGGGCCTGATGCTTCCCCCACTGAGTCAATAGAAGCAAAATAGAGCTCCAAAGTTGTCAGTACTCCTTATCAACATTAACTTTCATACACTATTATAGTTTCAGAGATGATTAAAAGTGATCAATGCAATATGTAATTGCTGATATGATCAAACCAAAATAATTTGACACCATACATAAATTTGCCCAATTTTGAACACAATGCTCAGATTACTGTAAGTATTTCAAGAAAACAGCAATACGCTATTCAAACTGTATTTGATTTGGGATATGCAAGTATGTTTTATGGTAGCTGATACCCCTTTTGAGATAATCTATATGGATGAGCGTTTCAACTATTGTAAATCAGTGTAACTCCAGTAATTCAAGGAAGCTGCACTGATTTAAATAATCTGAAATCCTTACATTTTCTAAAAATTGCTCAGGTATTCCCCACTTAACTGTAACAGAAAATTTTGCTGTAGGAGGATCACAGAATTTTATTTATCTACCCTAGCTGTTTCTAAAGTGCCTATCATTTTGGTATCTAAGCATCATTTTGGGCCATCCGTAAAACAAACATTTTCAATTAAACCCCTCCTCTCCTCCAAATTTCAACACTTTTAATTCTACAAAAATACAATATAGTTTCATTCTGGCATCCACTACAGTTTTTACTTTCCTAGTATTGTTACAGACCACACACAATACAAATATTTTTGCTGTTTGCAACTGCTGAATCTTTCATCTGACTAGAAGTAAAACTACCATAGAAAAATCTCTGTAAATGTCAGATTATAGATAACTGTTTATATTTTGAGTATCTATTTTCCTTGATCAGAAGCTGACTAGATACAGAGCTAAGAAAAACACTTTCTGTTTGTTACATAAACATAAAATGATTTTATCAATTTGGCCACATGCTAAATCAGATTTTAGTGGCCTGATATTAAGCACCTGGAGACAAAGTGATATCTAAAAACATGTTCCCTTAATTTCTTTTGAGGTTTATCTATTTTATAACTCACATTTGCTGAATGCCATCTTACAAAAATTACTCCTTTTTTGCTTTTCTATATGCTGCCTAGTATTAATGTGAATGCATGGTGACAATAATAATCACTGAACATAATATTCTCTGTATAGGCTTCCAACAGTGAAACTATGATCTTTGCAACAAGGAGATATAAACAGGTAAAGTAAGACTGATTTAAAACATTGACAAGTCTTAAAAGGTATTTGGTTTGCTCTCCAAAAAGACTTGCAAAATGAGATTCTTTTCTGTAAAACTAAAGCATATGGAAATTTAAATGTGGAGGACAATTTCTCAGTGTACTGAATGCATGTCTGCGTTTGAACCCTTCTTGGGAAGCATAAATTATATACACAACTTATAGATGTCTATAAATCATTTCAGCGTTGTGATTTGAATGGTAGCAAAAATGTTCATATTAAAGTCTACTGCAATTAAATGTATGTTGTCCCTAAATACAGAATAAAAATATGAAAACCCAGAAAGATTTATTTTGTATCATACTTTGTCAGTATTTCAAATGGTGTTTATTTGCAATATAACACTAAAATTTACATAAAACGAAATCAGCATTTCTGCTGAAGCAGCAGGCTTTGCTTTTTGTGCTTCTCTGTTCAGTGCTAAAGATTTGCACCCTTTATATAGGCCTCATTTATAAATCTTCATAAATCTGGTCACATATGCTAGAATTTTATCTTGAAGAAATATCAAATGTCTACATAGCTTACTTTGTTTGTGTGTGAGAAAGTGGGAGGCTGAGAATACAATAAATTGTAATTCATTTTACTAGCAAGACTTAAAAATGATTCTGAAACTATCAAAAGGGCAGAACTACTATTATATGAGATGTATTATATTATACTATATATTATAATGGTGCCTGCTAAAACATCTATATAAGTCTTACATTATTTTAATTAATAACCCCTTTTATAGGAGAGCAGGCATAAGAGTATACAAGGTATGTCAAAAAGTGGCACAGAGATATGAGGTCTCAGCCTCAAATCAATTTTATACTGAAATTTGGTTTAAATGGATTTGACATTTTTAAGTAAAATGAGGGGCAAATGTAGAACCTTTATGCTTTAAAACACTTGCTTGTATTGTTATAATTCAGAACTGGCTTTGATTCTTTGAAAGAGCGCAATTTCCCGGACTACTTCTGCTTCTGAATATGTATTAAAAGAAAAAAATTCAAATGACTAAGATGTTAACTTTTAAAAAGTGGATAATTCAGATATGCAGAATATAGACCTTGATAAAGATTTTTGGTTTTTGTTATCTGTGCATATGGGACTGTTCCCATGTGCTAAGGGAAAGTGGAAAAACAGATCTAAATTTAACTTTATTCCTTGACAAATAGAAGTAATTTGTGACTAAGTCAAAATGAAGACAATTAATAGCAAATAGATAATGCTTCTTTTTCACTTTTGTTTTTAACACCAATCCCACTTAATCCAGAAAGATTACAAAACTGGAAAGATTAGTTTTCACCGTAAAACTGGAATAAGGAATTTTAAATACATGATTAGAAATAAACTAAACTACAATAGTTTTCATCAGAGGTTACAGAAAGTATACAAAACATCCTTAATATTTTTGATATATTTCACTTAAAAATTGATTTGTTACATTATTGATCAGCACTATCTCTGGGCCACTTTTAGGCAGCTTTTGTTGGAGAGGCCCTTTCTACAACCAGACAATGTATTATATTGGATCAAGGATTCAATACTTATCCAAAAATTGCCAGAAAAGCTGCAAAATTCTTTTTAGAAAATATATTATGACTAGTTCTACACTTATACCTAATGAAAGAAATACCTACAAGAGCCAGCACAATATGGGTCATGGTTTGGTTCAGGGCAGTATTTTGTTTTCTGCTAATGAAGATGGGAGAAATGTTCCTGGGCCATTTTTGTGTGTATGTTCTTTTAGTCTATCATTGCAATCATCGTTATTACAACAGTGATTGATCTAAGAAAGCAAACAGGGCCTATATTTGTCATGGGTTTCTCTTTAGATATGAACCAAATGAAAGTTATGTTTCATGGTTACTATTTAATTATTCCTTACCATTTTTCTTTTTCTCTTATAATCTGTTTCAAGTATTTTTTCCAATAAAATATGCTTTATAAAAGGAAAACTCATTACTTACCCGAAAGAAAAGGGCAGGATCCTAAACTGTATTTTGAAATCAGAATTATTTGTACATGCTGAATAAACTCAGTGTTACATAATCATGAGCACTATCCTTTACTCCTTACCCTGGCCAAATTCCATTCAGTCAATCTCTGGATCAAATTCTCATTGATGTCTGTAATGGTTATGCATAATATCCATGGCAGGATATCTTCCTAAATTATCACATCTTCTTTTCCACTGGAGAAGACTACGTAGAAGACAAGATTCAAACCTAGAGCCTATGATTTTGATCCAACTTCGTACACTTCATGAATAACTATTCTAGGCATGCTAAATGATTTATCATTCAATTTTGAATATTATTGCAATGTTAGTTTTAATGAATTCATTATAGCTGAAAAAAATAGACAATGGGTTGTGGCAGTTAGTATGACTGATTAGTTATTGTTCTAATCTTAATGTATTTACTTTGTACCATTTTTAATATTCAGTTTAGTTTTCTTTTGGAAAATACAATCAATAGAGTTTTTACACAGTATGCGAGAGCAACAAAATAACACTTGTATTAACCTGACAAATTTGTGAATCAACTTGACCTTCTATCTGAAAAGACAAAAGACTGAGATATTGGGGCAGATTAAATTAAAAATATAATTTTTGTAATGAAGATAAACTAAACTAATGTATAATCTTTTCATGAATTTCAGGCATTTAAGGAAATACATAGTTAATTATAATTTAGTTTTCAAAATGTTGTAAATTTAAAGAAAACTCTAGAGTATGAATTTCTGTAATAGGCTTTTGTGCTATTTATGTGTATTTCAAAATCTTTCTTTGAGTAGTTATCCTTTATTTTATAGCTGTGATCTCTTTTCCTCTGTAACTCTATGTTCATATTTCTGTCCTAGCCTCCATTTTATGTTATCTCCTCTCTCCTCCATTTTATATAGTCTCTTTCATATGTGGGTAAAACAGTCACTATATACTATTATTATATGACACAGCTGCACAGATAGCCTTATTTTCTCTCTCCTTCTTTCTGTGGTCTTTCACTATTGCAAAAGGAAACTGACCAAGATCCCTGTCTGCCCAGGCTTCAAAGATCATAACTCCGGTGACTTTCACTTTGCAGCCAATGTGTCAAAACAGAAATATTGTTTCAAAATGCATAGCAGATTTCTAATTTTTATTTTCTAATAGTATGAATGCATTATCTTGTACATATATATATAGTATGGTATGTATACAATACATTATATTTAAAGTGCCTGATCCTGCAGTCACTGGGTGCTACCCCCACCCCTAATTAGGAAGGTGACTGGGCCCTAAGTACACAAACTCTGTTTATACAATAGCTTGACAAGACAGCCCATAGTACAAGAAAAATGTGAACTAAATGTTGTTGTTCTTACCTATTTACATTATAGGCTGTGCCAATGTGAACAGTCATATACAGACTCTTAGCCCATTTATTTTTCTTTTTTAAATTAAGAAACATAAAAATGTATGTTAGAGTAACATTAAAGAATTTACTTAAGTAAGTCTACACAATGAGACTGACTTCTTGAAAGGAAAACTACAGTAATTCTAAATCTATAAAACCTAAACCTGCAATTCTTACTCAGGAAAAACTCTCATTGGCTTTAACTGCAGGATCAGGCCCTTTAGATATCTATCTATCCAGATATCACTAGACAGAAAGACAGATACCGATATGAAAATTGTAAACATTTTTAAAGATAATATGCTATTGTTTAATCACCTTGATAACTTTAAATGGTGCTCGTAACTCCCAATGAAAACTGTCTTTTCAGTGCTGCTTCCCAATCTGTCCAATCTGCTGAAAGCCCTGTCATCAACCTGCAAACAAAAAGTGATAGCAACATACTTCAGAAGATGAGCAAAATGGAAGTCTCAATGTATGTAATAATTGTGTTGATTGTAATTATAATATTTAATATTAAATATATATATATACTTTACCTGTTATTCTTACAAATAACAGCTAGGATGAGTAAAGCGGAAAGAAATTAGAGAAAAGTATTTTTCTTTCTAATTTTTTTTTACTTTATGCATTTGGCAGCACAATGTGTATAGACAGACAGTTTCACTGTTTCCCCTGTTACTTGTGTAGGTCTTTAACATAGCAACAGGGGAGAGAGAAATCTTTTTAAAAATAGGAAAACGTGATTTTAAAATGACAAAAATAGACAGGGACACTCAGGAGCAGGTGTATACTTTTAAATCATATTTTAAAATTACCTAGATTTTAAATTGATGGTGTCCCTTTAAGAAAAATTCTCCTTGACTTTAGTGGGAGTTTTGCTTGATTAAGGAGTGCTAGATTATACATGGAATGGCTAAGAACATTCATATATGCAGGACAAGTATCATGTCTAAAAATGTTTAAAATTGTTTTATTTTTTATTCAAGGATTGTCATTTTATTTTTATGCAACAGAATTCATATATTATCATGATAAGGCCTTTTACATGAGGATGTCAAATCAGAGTCAATCACATGATTTGGTCCTTAGCTGACTCACAAATACATGCCATCAAAGGGCCTTGTTACTTATTATAGACTGTTAATCTTAAAACACAGCATTTAAATAACAAGTAAACAAAATATAAAGTGCTTATATAACATATTATGTCAACATCTTGTATCTCAGGAATATATTACTCACAGGGTCATCAATCAAAATAATACTCTTTCTCAGGTAGCATCTATCTACACCAGTGTTTTCTATACGTGAGAATGCATATTATATTGTTGTTATAGTGATAATATAGTCGTAGCTAAAGAAGCATTTTGCTTCTAAGCCCCTATTTCGGTTGCTTATAACTTAGCAAAACTTACCGTTTTGGTTGACATTTCTCCTGGCAGTTCATTAACCCAAATATGACTTACTGGGAAAGGTTGGTAAAATTCCATCCAGCAAGTTTCAGATAAAAGTTTGTCATGTTTATGAAATTTTTAGGCTACAGTTTTTTCAAACTCATATTACTCTAAACCAATTTAATTTGAAAAGTTATGCTTCAGTAAATTTGAAAAAAATATTAAGAAATAAAAGTATTAATGAGTTAAAATAGTTGTGCTGCAATACCTCATTATCCTTATTGTTTCAAGGGCCAAATCCTTCACACAATGAAGTCATTGGAAGATTTGCCACTGACTTCAGATAGGAGCAGGGCTGAGCCCAGAGTGCAATAATCCAGATAAACACAAACTATGTGCATATATCTGAATATGCTCTTTGAAATACAATCACTTGTGTTTATTTTAATAATTACACATTCAAGCAAACAGTGTATCTGTGTCAATGTGTGATCATTTGGATCTAACTCAAGTAAATGCACAAAAATTCTGTTTTTGTATTTTTTTTAAAGACATACAAAAAGTACATTAATAGAATGTTACAGATGAGATTTTAAACACACAAATTACTCACAAAATTCATGGATAGTGTTTCCACAGCAACATTACATAGTTCATATATTTAAAGCATAACTATATTGCCATATATATTAATAGAAAATTCTACATATATGAAAAAGAGCTGAGTTATATTTGCAGTGGGAAACAGAGCATTAAGGCTTAAACCCACAAAGGTATTTAGTCTCCGAACCTCCACTGATTTAAATGGAAAACCTTCGGCGTCTAGGTCTAAAGTTCTCTGACTTTTGGGTATGTAAACTCTCAACCATAACACTATACTGATATCATTTTTTTTTCATTGTATAGGTATACATATTACAAAATGTCTGTATGTACAAGAGAAACATTAAGGCCGCAATCCTACAAATACTCATGGGACTAATAGTATGTAAAGTTAAGTATGTGAATAAGTGCTTGCAAGATCAGGGCCTGTTACTGTATTGCATAATGGAAGAACAAATACTAAATCAGACAGATTCAGATTTCCACAGCACTTGAGAAAGTATCAGGTCAAAATATAAAATAGACATCTACCATTCCAGCTTTTAAAAAAGATTATATAATAATACATAAACAATGATTATTGTTGTAGACAATTCTAATGACCTCTCTCCATAGTGTCCATCTATCTACAGTATACCAGTAGAGTTATTCAGCAATTTACTTGTGCAATTGCTGGAGGAAAGAGAAGCATACAAAGGTCTGGAAGCTGCACATTGATGTAAATAACATGTAATACATTTCACAAATGACAATGTAAACCATAGTAAGATATATAGCAGAAAAGAGGAGAAAAAATGCATTCCCTGGGGCTGGAAAGTTATTGAAAGTTCAGAGCCAGGGTAAAGCCAGTTTACAGTGTGTGCGTGGAATTTCCTTGGCTGTTCCCTACAAATAAATCAGTGGTGGTATTTACACTGAAGGAAAAAAAAAACGGGGGGGAGGGGTTAACACCGAAAGTGTGTAAAATTCATGGATGTCCATTAGATTTTTATTATTTTTAGTTAGAAAATGGCTTTGCTACTACCCTGGTAAAGTAGACATAGAGGACATTGAAAAGCAGGAGGGGGGGGGGTTAAATATAAAAGCACTTATGTGTGGTGTCTAGCTCGGCAGAAAGGGTGCCTAGCTTCCAACAGCAGCAGCAGCTCCTCTCGCTTTCTAGGGCTGGGCTGTAACAAGCAGCCGCCGCCGCTCTAGCTCCTCCGGAGCTGCGAGATCAGCTGAGCCTCGGTGTCACGTGGGCTGTGTGTCGAAGGTCACAGCGCTCACAATGGAGCTGTCGGAGTATGTGCAGAGCGGCTTGCAGATCCTAGCCGATTCTGGCTGCTTTTCTCCTAGCGCCTACACGGTTCTGCTCCAGACGGCTTTCCAGAGCCTGCTCAACGCCCAGGCGGACCAGGTAGCTTTAGGTAAGCGCTGCTTCTCGAGTAAGAGCCAGGAGAGGAAAGGAACCTGCAGTGTCTTTCTGGGCGCTGGAGAGAAAGAGGGAAATGGATCTATTTTTTATCTTCTGCTACATTATTGTGACTTGTGTTTGCAGCTAATTGTAGCTAGAGTCAGACCCCTAGATCCCTGTACTGTAACGCATACTATGCCACCTGCACCAAGCAAGACAAACACCAATGTAATCGCTTCCCCACGTAGTGTTCTTCCCCCATGTTTGTTATTTCACTGCAGAAATAACTGTGCATTTCTCGCTTGTGGCCTAAAAGAGACTGCAGGCTCCAGTTAAATGAAAGGAGCTTGGATGTTTTGGACAGTTGAGTAACTATCACTTCTTGTCCTGGCTGGTTATTCGAAACAGCTCTGTAGGGAGGTTAAGCTACGTATATTTGCCAACGGGAGAGGTTAAAATGAAGATGGCATGGGTCAAATGTGTATGTGGCAGTGGGTCCAGTTCGGTTTTGGCAGCTGCAGCCCCAGTCTTTAGTTGATGTCCCTTATAAGTATTTTTAATTCCCAGCTCCATTTATTTTCAGTGCAGTTTAGGTAATAAAAATCTGTTGCCTGGTCAGTAATTGCACATGCAAAGTAATCGTGTGTTGACATTTGACATGCAGCTTCGCACAGCAGTAGGGTGGAACAACAGGATTTGTTTTAATTATTCGGCTAGTGACTGCAATATAGTCCAAAGTGTTTATTGGGAAATGCAAATCACTTTGGGGGGTGATTGTAGCTAAAACTGTAACTGTTGAACAAAATTCTAATTTACTTGGGGGAGGGGTTAATCAGTCTTTTGGTGAAATTTAATCTGCAGACAGTTCCGAAGTAAATTGTTATTCGGAGGAGTATTTACACTAAACGCGAGTGCTTGAGTGTTTAATTGTGTGATGTATATAGCAATTAAAACGAAGGCATCCGCCTATTTGTGTCCGTGCGTCCTCCTGGGTCACGAACAAAAGTTGTTTGTTTTGTTTTGTTTTCCCTGTGGGATGTTTCTTCCTATGGCAATCCCAACAAATCCGTGCAATTAGTTTATCATTGACATTACTCTTAATTGGATCATTGAATTTAATTCCATAAATGAACTGAATAAAATGGGGGTGAGGGTTGGATGGAAGGGGCGATTAGGAGAAAAAGAGCTAATATACTCAGAAAATTTGTGAAACCTTTGTATTTATGTTCTTTTAAATTTTATGAGCCGGATTCTGATCTCGGTTATACCGGTGTAAATCCGGAGTAATTTATACTGGTATAATCGAGGTCAGATTCTAATTCCATGTCTCTGGTGATAAGGCTTTGAGAAATGCTTGCGGGTGGGTGATGGGAAGTTAAGGGTTTCCCTATGATACGTAAGATTTTTAATGGATTGAGGGAAGATGCATGTACCCACTTATTACTGAAACGAACGTATTAGCAATGATTTTCACAATATGAAAATACCTGTCTTTTGTGCTGTATTTGGTTTAATAACTTGCCTACATATTTAGTTTCCTTCCACCCTCTAAATTATGAAACATTTTACTTTGTAACTTCTTAGAACAGTTCATTTTAAAAAGAAAGAGACGCCCTTTTAAGTTGTTTTCAGGCTTCAGGAACAAGTATATCATCAGTAATTCATTTATTTTAGATCACCCAGTCTTGAAACATATTGACCCAACAGT
The DNA here is from genome assembly GCF_027887155.1 of Malaclemys terrapin pileata. Taxonomy (NCBI): domain Eukaryota; kingdom Metazoa; phylum Chordata; order Testudines; family Emydidae; genus Malaclemys; species Malaclemys terrapin. The sequence continues at coordinate 250,834,948 of NC_071506.1, forward strand.
ATTAAAACATTGTCATGCAGCAGCTGCAACTTGTATACTGGAGGCTGGAAAACACAAAGCCGACAAATCTACTATAAGGTATTTTGAAGCCACCCTATTCTTCTAGTGGCTGTTACTTTAAATTATACTGCTAATTTCTATTCAAAGACTAATACACTTCTGTTTTTCTCTCTCTAGCACGTATCTAGAAGACTGTAAATTTGATAGAGAGAGAATAGAACAATTTTGCACCGAATATCAGGTTTTAAGCCAATTTTAAACTATATTTCCCTTTTATAATTATTCATTCAGTAGAAGTTGGCAAATACATGTTTTCCTTTTTTCAGAAAAACAAAGATACGTTGGAAATCATATTGGGAAGGTAGGTTATTCTGTCAACAGAAATCATTTTTCAGTTATAGATATTATTTAAACAAGCAAACAAAAAACCCAAATATATTATGGGGGGTTTATAATGAGCTATTTAAATGATTAAAGTAACAATCGTTCAATTGTATTTAATACTTTTGAACACAAATTTAAACAAAATATGAACTTTCCTTTCCCCATTTAACACTCTCTTCTTTAAATAAAGTTGTGAACTTTTGAACAATCATTTGAGAAAAATCGTAAAAACTTGTTAGCGTTTGTTTAGCCTTGAAGAACTGACCTTTACTTTTAGGATAGGATACACATAACCATTGTATCTTTCAGTATAGGCAGGTGTCCTCTGCACGTAACCGATGTTTCTTGGCGCCTGGAATATCAAATCAAGGTAATCTTACCACATTAGGAAACTTTGATTTGATTTCCTTCTCTGTGGTAATGTCTGATTTTTATGTGTGTTTTGTTATTACTTTAGACCAACCAGCTTCATAAAACGTATCGACCTGCCTATTTGGTGACCTTAAATGTGGAGGTACTGTATATCACTTTTCCCAGTATAAGTAGATAAAAGGCAACTCCAGGCTCAGGACACATTTTAATTAAACAGGTGTTATTCTTTTCCTTCAGAACAGCGACTCAAGATCACACCCTGACGTTAGTTTTAGTTGCACTATGGAACAGTTACAGGTATTTTCTTATATCATCACTGTTTCTGTATTTGACTCCAGCGCTGTGAATTTTGATCGGGTGTCAATCAACTGCAAAGTTTGTAAACAGTTCAAAAAATATATGGGGTTGGGAAGAATGCCTTTTGTAAAAACATATTAAATGAAATATTTTATTGTGTTTGTACTTCTGATGTGAAGCTGCCAGCTACACGAAGTTAGTTACCTAGGAATTACTCTTTTGTTGGTATGGCTTTAGAAACGGATGGAAAACATTTCTTAATGTAATGCTAATCTGAAAAGAAATCCATCAATTTTGTACAACTTTAATCTCCGGTGATACAGAGAAAATATAAAGGAGAAAATGGTATGGTATTTGGATAACCACTGCATGATTGGTTAAAATGTATAAACTGAAGAGTTTTAATCGGTGCTAATTGCACCTAAAGAGGAAGTAATGAATTGAAATATACATTGATCTCTGCTTAGCAATTAAGCATGTAATTAAGTAGTTGGAGGACTGTTATCCTGAAAAATATTAGGGAAAAACTGTGAAAGGGGGGGGAGGGGGATGCAAAGATATTCCTATTACAAATTTTAAACTCAAGTGAAATGTTTCCCAAAAACTTTGTTTTACCTGCAAAGATATATTTTGGTTAGGTTTAGGTTTTGCTGAGTTAATTAAATTTGACATGCTTTGACTGCAGGATTGTGTTGGCATAAAAGTTGTCATTAAATATTTTCAAAATATTTGAAATTTGCCTATGGCTATTGTGATAAGTATCTTTTAATGTTAACTGTGAATACACTGTTGATACAATCTTCATTTTAAAATGCACTTCAATATTTTAGTAACGGATCCATGTGAAACGCTACTTTTTGCAAATATATGTGGAACACTTTAAGCATTGAAGTGTAGTAAAAGTTATTGCTTTAATAGACGTTTTACATTTGTATCAAATATAAAAGTCCTCTGAGGCAAGTGCTGCTATTCCCATTTTGAGTATCTAAAAATAATGTATATTTGTCTCTATTAATAGCCAGTTGTTCCAAAATATTTTCTAAAATGAAGTACTCCATCTTTTAGGATTTAGTTGGAAAACTAAAAGATGCAGCAAAAAGCCTAGAAAGAGCCTCTCAGATGTGATCGAAGGACATTGACAATCCACCGGGTTCAAGAGGAAGAAAAGTGCACTGACTCCTAACAGTTTCTTCATAGGGAACATGATGAATCAATTTTCTTCTTTTTAAAATCTCATGTAGTTCAAACTCTTAGACCTTGTTACTTATGTATCAGCTATTTAATCTGAAATTCTGTATTCTAGTAAGTGTAACTACTCTTTCTGTGCAGTCCAATTTATGTTCTTTGTTAAAGTCCTGTTTTCTTATCACAACTATTCTTACATTAGATGGCTAGATAATTGATTTGTCTTTAAAATATTCACTTTATTTTATTTTGTGCTTCTGAAATATTATTTTTCTGATATTTTTTCCACACGTTATAATAAAAGGCATTAATTATTTTCTCCATTTTTGTGGATGAAAAGTTCCCAAGGGGAGGAAATAGCAGCTCCGTTTAAAATGACCTTTCCTTGGAGGAACAGTATTATCCTTCAAAAGGCAAAAACTAGTTCAGTGCGAGACTGTTAAGGTTCTATCGATATAATTTGTTAGATTGTAATGCCGTTGTCTGTCCATTGCTGTATCCTTCACTCCAAGTGATGTTGCACCTTGTGTGAGATTAAAATTCACTCAAACTTTACAGTTGGAGGTAAAACTACCAGTCGTTGATCTTGCCCCGGATTTACTCATTAAAAACTCAGAGCAAGCACCACTCCACAGAGGCAGGCAATGGGTCAAGGTCTGCTCTTGTTGAGAAGTCCATCCTCCGTTATTTCAGTGAGGATGTAGAGTTGGAACTGAAATGGGACCTACGTTGTCTCCACAACCTCTTCACACACACATCTTCCGCCCTACTAGCTGGAAGCTTGTCCCTCCAGAAATTATATCCTGTGTATGAAATCAGTGTTGATACATAACTCTTCTCCTACTGATCCTCTTCCTCGCAGCCGCTGTCTTTAATCAATGGGCGGGAGGAACTCAATTGCTGAAGAGAATAAGCACCGGTTTAAATGCAAAAGCGGGGTTGGCTCCTGCAGTCCTGCCTCGGCCAAAACGCGGAGGCGCTCAGGTGAGGACTGCCGCTGTTGGGTACAGCGCTGCCACTCCTTCATTAAAGCCCGGAGCCAGGCAGGGGGGTTTACTGCAGCGATTCTAGGACGTCAAAGGAGGGGAAGTTAAGATGCGACTGACCTTGCCCACTCCCCTCCCCCGTCGGTCAATACTCCCTGGTATGATCTCTTCCCTCAGGGACCCACATTCTCTATCGTAGCCCCTCTGGCGAGCAAGCCCCGGAACGGGCGGAGAGCGGAGCTTTAGCCTTGGCAGCTTTACGCTGTGGTGGACTGTGGCCAACACGAGGGAGCCTTCCGTCCACACAGGGGCTGTGTCCCGCGGGGGAACAGGAGCTGGGCACAGCCCCAGCAAGGAGCGCCGTGCCTGGGGGAGCGATAGGAGGGGCCGAGTCAGTCAGGGTGGGAGAGGAAGAAGGAATATGCCCGGGGGATAGTAGGGAGCCAGGCGTGCGCTCAGGATGCACTGGGGACAGGATACATGTGGCAGGAGGGGGGGGGGCAGGAGGTGTCAGGGCGTGTGGAGGATGCAGTGAGGAGCAGGATGGGTATGCTGGGGGTGGAGGATGCAGAGGCAACAAGGGTCTGGATGAAAACGGAGACCGACGCGTATGTATAGAAGAGAATGAGGAAGGGGTAAGAGTCTGGTGGAAAGGCGGGCCCGGGAAGGTGGTGTGTGTGTCTGGAAGGGGGCAGAGGGTATGTGCAGAGGAGGGGGATCTGTGCTGAGTGTAGAGGGGAAGGAAGGTGGAATAGAGGAGCGGAGGCTGATGGTGGCATGTGGATGTGGAGGAAGCAGGACGCAGGCGGTGTGTGAATAGCAGTGTGGAAAGGCAGCCGTGGGACTGTTTGCAGATGGAAGAGGGACAGGAGCACGATGTGCAGAGTGGGGGCAGGAGGCAGGGAATTGTGTGTGTGCATCGAGGGGGGCAAGTGTTATGTGTCGAGGGATGGGGGGATGCGTGTGCTCAGTGGGGGAACTCCCGGGCAGTCGCACAGTGCGGGCAAGGACTGGAGGAGATGCGTGGAGTGGAGGGGGAAGAATGGGCACCGTGTGTGTGGAGTAGTGAGGAGAGCCCGCGTGGTGAGCGCGGCCGTGGGATAGAAGGGGGGTGTGAGCAGAGCGTGGGGAAGAGGCAGCTCTGGGTGTGTACAGCCCTTAGCTGTGCAGAGATGGGGCAGGAAAGGTGGGCAGAGGAGGAGGCAGCTGGTGTGTGTAGATGTGGGGCGAGGAGGAGGACGGAGGCGGTGTGTGTCGAGAGGAGGCATGGACCGTGTGTGCAGAGCGGGGAGTGTGTGTGAATGGAAGGAGGGGTAGCAGGCTCGCAGTGTCTGTAGCCAGCGGGGGAGAAGAATAGGGATCGAAGGGGTGTGGAGGGAGAGGAGGAAAAGGCAAAGTGTGTAGTGCGGAGGGAAGCGGAGAAGTGGGGAATGTGAGTAGCGGGGGGGCCGGGGCAGCGTGTGTGCAGCGGGGAAAAGGAGGAATAGGCAGGGTCTGTGTGTATGCAGGGTAGGGGGAGGAGGAGGAACAGGCAGAGTGTGTGTGGAGTGGAAGGGGGAGGGGGTGGCGTGCGAGGAGGGGGAGGTGGCGGCTGAGTTGTGGGATTGGGTCATGGGGAGGCTGACGGGCTCCGACTACACCGACACTAATTCCCAGGCCACCCTTAAGGAATGAGGAGCCCCACGTGATGCTGGCGGGGCGGGCGAACTCTGAGCCATTTTGGGGACGGTGTCAGTTTCCACTGTGTGCCTTCAGCGTTGCATTTTTTCCCTCCTCCGCCCTCCCTTCCCTGTTTCCCCACCAACAACTATGAAATAATAATAATAAAAAGGAGACCAAGAGGCAGAGCAGGGGGCCGAGGGGGAGACAATGGGCTGGTGGAGACAGAACCCATCCGGATTAGAAAGATTTTAAACTCCCAGCTCCTCAGCCACCCAAAAACCAGACTCAGAGGGAGAGAGACGGAGGGAGTGAGAAGGGTCGGTGGAGGAGAGGAGAAAACCCGATTGTTTTGTAACTAACATGAGCTGAGAGCAGCAGCAGCAGCAGCAATAAGCTTATTGCAATTGACAGCGTCTGCAGTTCATTTCAAGATGGCCGCTTGGCTCACATTCATTTTCTGCTGAACGACTTTTAACTTTCATTGTCTTTTTTGGCCGCTCCGATCATCACCCACCGGCTCCTTTTTCCGGGTATGTATAAAGCGAGGTGTCTCCTTGCCAAGGACGGGGGGCGGAGGGGGCTTGGCGGCGGGTTTAGGCCGGTTTGGGGGCTGCAAAGGGGAGCCTAGGTGTCCCCCAAGCTCTCCGTATGCGAAAAGCGCTGACAGGCTGCTCCAACCACACACACACACACACACAGACTCACACAGCAGCAGCAGCAGCCTGTGCACTCACTTTCGTTACGCACCCACATTTGCAAATTTTAGTTCCTTTCTTTCCCCAGCTGCCCCCTAAAATGTTTCTGTGCACATGGCCCCCTAGGAGAATATTTATATTTCCAGTCCCTGTTTCCAGCCCGGCCTCAGCGCCCTTTGTTTAAAGGCAGATTTTGATTAAACGGGGACGGTTCATGAAATCTGGAGCTGCCTAGGTCAAGAGATTTCAGTCCTCTCCGAAAGAAATATGCTTGGGGGGGTTTAAAGTGTGAAATACTGCACCCATTTTATAGAGATAGGGCCACTGGGGGGTAGTGATCCTGCTGGGGGGGTTGTTAGACCGGGGGGGACCGCAAAGAAAATGTTATTAACTTAAGTTGGACAAACACTTCTGTGAAATTTGATGGCTTGTAAGATGGCGGTTCCCAGTTGTTTCCAATGCCTCCGTTTGCATTTGTGCTTAAAATGCTAAAGTTTCTGGGCTTGTACCTGTTGAGGAGGGACAGGGGAGACCAAAGTTGAAAAATAACTTTTTGTGAATAAATCACTTTGACTGTGATCCTTGAAAATTGGGTGTGCAGATTTACCATAGCGAAGATGGTGTGACTGCAGGACATAATGGGTTTTTTTGAATGACTTTTTTTTCTTTAACTGGTATTTTCCTTCTAAGCCCGGGAAGGGTAAATTAACATGAACTTCTTGGTAAAGTCTTTAAGGTGCCGTGGATTTACTCCTCGTGCTGTTTATGGGTGGTACTAGAAAGTTGATTGTATATGTTTATGTAATTGTGTGTGGCCTGGACAATACACAACTTGGCGCTTTCCTAGCCATTTATTGTTAATATTTGGAAGTAAACAAGAAAAGAGAAGCAGAAAAAAATCAATTTATATAAAAGGAAAATGGTCATTTTCCAGAATCTAAAAACTAAGCGTCGTGCCCCGCTCTCCATAAAGTTTAGGAAAATGTAGACATATATACCCAACGCCAAGTATAGCATTCAATAGTTTTCTGCATAGTTTATAGTAGCCAGTGTTTCTTTATTTTACAGGACTCTTAAAGACTAGAGAAATTCTGGAAATGTAATCCACTAAAAATACTTAGAGGCGCTATTTACAATACATCCCGTAAACTAAGACAGACTTTTGTTGCAATTTACCAGAGATGCAAACTATTGATCTATACCAGATCATGGCGATACCTACAAATTCACATGTTAGTTTATTTAGGTAGACTGATTGGGTACTTCAAGTAGTTAAATTTATGAGCCTGATTTTAAAGGCTGGGGGATTTTTACCCTCTGCTGCCATTCTTCAGTTCTTTCTTTACTACAATATGCTGTGCAAAGACGTTCTTTGGGGAAATACTATCCTTACAGCTCCTTTAAAACATATGTGGACATTCTTTAGTGAAGGGACAATAATAGTATTCATAGTAAAAGTGGCTCTTATTCCTAAAGATAATAAGGCTTTAGATGACAGGCTTGTTATTACTGAACAGCCAGTTCTTCGAGTGGATATAGGTGCAAAGTACGCAAAACCGTCTGAATGAAGTTACCTATATTTTAGGCATACTTTGTTACACACCTGGAAAACCGAATTAGATAGTTTATTGCACTCAGATTTTTTTCATAGTCTAGCTGATTATAACCACAAGAACGTGCTTCTGTTTTTCTTCATTTTGACATAACCCATGTAAGGCCTCTAAACAGTCAGTTGGCTGTCACTGTTTACCGCTAGCAAGTTTTACCATCATGTATTGTTACATTTAGTTGAAGTTTTTTTGGTTGTGTGTGTAACTATATATATATATATTCATGTTAAGGGACAGTTTGTGTTGGCTGTGGTGAGTCTATGGATTCTTAACGTTAATACCAGTAGAAAAACCTGAAAGGATTTTCCTCTAACCAAAATATGACGGTCAGGTTTTGCTGTAGTAAAATATATAGTGTGTGTGTGTATAATGGACACACACATCTAGAGAAGTGTGTGTGTACCAGTTGACTTGTAGTAAGTATTTGGGTGTTTGATTCAGTTTGCTGCATGAGATCACAGATTTCAAAGACAGCTCATAGTATGCGATTAGCAGAAAAAGAGTTAACTTTAGGCTATAAATAATATGCGGTAGGGGATGCTGCGACTAAACAAGGATCACGGTTGAATAAATTCTCCATTTAGGAAGAGGCTACGCTAGCGTGAAATAAAACATGTGTTAATATCTTTTGAAGGGCTGCCCTGGTATATCAGGGCTTGGGAAGAATTCTAAACCAACCGTCCTATGTGACCTCTGCCACGGTTTATTTTGCAATATAGATGTGTATGATTTACACGGTGTTGGGTTTAACAAATAAAATACAGAATAGCGAAAGCAGCAGCCTATTCATATTTGAGTAATGTAAGAAACCCCAGGTCAATGGCATTGCAGTAATATACTTCAGAGACTGAAGTAAAGCCGCCTTGCATTTATCCTCTCGTACAAAAACATGCTGTCGATATCAATAAAAAAGAGTGGCAGGTTGGAGACTGTTGAGGCGATCTTTGGAATCAGAATACAGTGACATTTGTGTCTTGACTCCCTGCGCGATGCCACACTCAGCCTTGGGGATATCACCTCACCATAGCCCTTTGCACATGGCTCGCAATCATTTAATATTGGAGAGTTTGTCTACTGTACATAGCTCGTTCAGAGAGTCTCATGTAGCAGCAAGTGAAGTTTTCTTGCTCAGGTCGCTCGTGGGCGCTGTGGACACTTTCTCAGAAATGTTGTATCCCTCACCTGGCCAGTTTGACTGACATTTACAACGTTTCGGAACCTGGTTGGTATCGTTGGGTTTCACTGCTTGGTATCGAAGCTTACGAGGATCTGGGGAGAATCTCAAGCACTATCCAACAGCGAGTTTCATAAACTCAGACATTTCAGTCGAGGGTAGCTTCTAGACTTTGTCCCAGGAATGGTGAGATCAGGAAACTTGGTCGTGGAGTGGGAGCACTGGAATGGGGAGGTGACTGGCATGCATTTGAGCAGCATTGTTATGTCACACTGTTCAGGTTCTAGTTGAAAGCAAGTGATGTACTGTACAATTGGCTCAGCTGGCGATTTTCCCCCCCTCTTTGGAGTTTACTCTTTTCCCTCTTATTCTTTCCTATATATGATTTTTGTTAGTGTTGTTGCAGCCGATGGGGGTTTGTAGGCTGCGGGCTGGGAAAATGACATTTGTTTTTCACTCCTGTCGCTGCACAGCGTTGACAAGGTGTTGATTTAGCTTTAGGAATGGTCGGGTCACGTGGTTCTTTGCATATTGTCACTCCCGCACTGTTTAAAGTAGCTTTTATTGCTCAAAAGGTGATTTGTTCAAACAGTCTGAGATTTGCACACCGGCTTCCTCCCAAACGGACACCTCACCCCCTTATTGCAAATCTCTTTTCACCTTAGCAAAACTTTGCACCGTTTCTGTCCGAGCCGCGGGAGAATTTCATTTTAGACCCCAAAAAGCGTTAAAACGAGACCCAGTTAAATAAACATCTCGGTAATGCGATCGCAGGGAGCTGGGGCGAAGTCTACAGCTGGCGAGCTAGGGGGATCTGCCTGGGAATGCGGTTCGGCTGGGCTGGGCTGGGAGAGGGAGGGAGGGAGCAGAGGGGAAGAGGAACGATCTCAGACAAGCTCCTTGCACCGAGTCGACGTGGATAGAGGCCCCTGAGAGGATCCGAAATGGCCGAGACTCGGGAGGAGCCTCTTGCATTTGCCTCCACTAGTCTAAGACCCCAACACCGGCTTGGCTCAGCTCTCTGGCCGCCCGAGACCCCTCCCACCACCAGCTCCGCTTTCAGCCCCCACCCCCACCCCCATCCTTCCTTTCCAAATCCGGCTCCGCTCCCTTTGCACCCTGCGGGAGCGTGCGGCCGCTCTGCTGAGCCCGGCCGGACACCACCTCCCCCAGCTGCACCCCAGCCCCAGCCTAGGTTCCTTCAGGCCCAGGCTCTGCCCGGCGCCGCTTCGCAGACACCCGCAGCCTGGCCGGGCCGCGCCCCCTCCCCGGCCCGGCTTCCCCCGGCCCGCATCCTCTCCCCGGCTCCCCCCCGCCTGGCTCTCGTGTGTTCCCAGCGGTGGCAGGATGCCAAGTGTAAGTGTAAGTTGCTATAGCAACCCCCTCGGATAGCTGAGCAGTCCCGAGCCTGCACCGAGCGCGGCGCGAGGGGGGAGCGGCCGCCGCCCGGACCCCAGCCCCGGCCGGGTGGGCAACGGGCAGCCCCCGGGGCCGGCCGGAGCAGCTCCGAGGTGCGTGTCCCCCATCCCCACCCCAGGCTCTCCGGAAATGCCAGGGCGGGCGCAGCGGGAGACGCCGGTTCCCCTTTGTGTGGCTCCCCTGCAGCCCCGTGCCCGGCCCGCCCCACGGAGAGGGGACCCGGCTCCCTCCGCACCCCGGGCTGCGGGCTCCAGCCGCGCCGAGGGGATCTGGGCCAGCGAGTAACCGCAGCACCCGCGGGGGAGCGGGTAGGTGCTGTGCAGCAGGCTCGCCCTCCCGGAGCTGGCAAAGGGCTTGGACCCCGGCCCCCAACGCGGGGCTGCAGGCACCTCTGGCCGGGACATTTCCCTGGGCTGTGTCACCCGGGCATCGCGCCCGCCCGCAATTCCCTGTCTGGCCACTTCTCCCCCTCCGGTCTCCTTCCATATTTCCCTGCGTTTTGGGGATGCAACTTCAGCGTGGGTGGGGAAACGCGGGATCTCTGTCTCTGGGACACTGAGCTCGTCCCCTAGTCAATGGTCCTCTGTGTGTGTCTTTCAGAGCCGCCTTTTCTTAAGCAAAAATGCACCGAACAACCAGAATCAAAATAACCGAGCTAAACCCCCATCTCATGTGTGTGCTCTGTGGCGGATACTTCATTGATGCAACAACCATCATAGAGTGTCTACACTCCTGTAAGTACAGTAAGGCTCTTCGCATTGTCCCTGTGCTGCTTCGCACCTTTCCCGTGCAACCGGAAAAACGGAGCTATTAGCTAGAACATCCAATATGCAGATTTGTGCGAAAGACGATTTGTTCACATTTCATTTGACAAAAGCCTTAGTCTTTGTTAACGTAGTGTGTCTATCTATATACACACCGAGCGTCTCAGTTTCACGTTAATTGCAGCTAATTAGAGAACTTGTTTAGCTTAAGCAGCGCATTTCTGACAGTGGACCATTTATTAGCTTGCATGGTGTAAAAATCGCACCTCTGTCCATATTTGAGTATTATCTAATAATATTACTAAAAGCCTTCCGTGTTTTTACTTATAGTCTGTAAGACGTGTATCGTACGTTATTTGGAGACAAGCAAGTATTGTCCTATATGTGATGTCCAAGTTCACAAAACCAGACCGCTTTTGAATATAAGGTAGGAGAAAATGTAATTTTACTTTATAAAAGGGGTCTAACTGTGATTATTTTGATGTTATCTCTTCATCTACAATTTAAATCTGAGAGGAGTTGTCAATTTACATGCTAACGTTTGCCTATGTGCTGTCTTTGGAGTCTTGTCACGGATTGAAATCGAAGACTTGACTGGATGCGAGACAGAAAGTTTTTGTATTTTTTGGAATACACTAGCCGCTTGAACAATGTCCTTTCCCCTCTCCTTATTTATCACAATCCCATATTTTGCATCTCCATGTTCCATTTCACACAGACATCCTGCAGTGCAACCTCTTAACTATTCTTCAGAAACATCAAAAATATTTATGAAACTTAAAAGGAAAAGTTAAACCTTAAAAAAAAGTCCTCATCCTTCAGCAGGATCCTTCATTGCTCCTTTGTGATGTTTATCTGCTCATTTTGGTTGGTGGTTACAGGTTTTTAAAAGGCCTTCATTCAGACTGAGTGAACACTGTACGAGATAGATTGCTGGTGGACAGAAAATATTTTCAGTCAGATAAATTGCAAAAGAGTTAAACTTTATTTTAATAACGTCAATTTGTTTGTAAAGTCTTGTGGGTTAATTTTAATATAGCTGAGCATTTTATTTTTGTAGACGATCCCTCATTGCTACGGGATTGATTGTAAATGAAGAGCTGTAACTTTTATTCAAGTGTTGCTGCATTCGCTTATTTGTATTTTGGGGTTGTTGTTTTTTTAGGTCCGATAAAACTCTCCAAGATATTGTGTACAAACTAGTACCAGGCCTTTTCAAAAGTAAGTAGTTAAATCAAATAACAATACATTATTACTATGCTGCTTTTTTACCTATAGTACAGAGTAAACTAAATGAAACATATATGCTTTCCCATCCAGATGAAATGAAAAGGAGACGAGATTTTTATGCAGCTCATCCATCAGCTGATGGTAAAACTTTCTAGTTTATTAAACTTTTGGTAAAAATAACACAGACTGGACCTTATACTTTAGCTAAGACATCTTAATATTTTCTCTTTAATTTATAAATTATTTAACCATAAATACATTTAAGACACCCTAGATTCAGGTTTCTGATTAAAGATATAATAATGGCTACTTAAACACTAATACATTATCTTAGTATTGAGGTTTTCCCTGTTACTGAGAATTGCCATTCTGTCTGATTTTAATTTAAAAATATAAACTATTGTGGAAATTTCTGTGCAGCTGCCAATGGCTCTAATGAAGACAGGGGAGAAGTTGCAGACGAAGACAAAAGAATTATAACAGATGACGAGATAATAAGCTTATCCATTGAATTCTTTGACCAGAATAGGCAAGTTCTGTGGGCAATATTTTATGTTTATCAGTATTAACAGCTCTATCTATTATTTGTTGTAATTGTTTCATTGTTTTCTTCAGATTGGAACGGAAAGGAAATAAAGAGAGAGAGAAATCAAAGGATGAGGTAAATAATCTATCTTTACTAGAGACAAAAGCCTAGACAGAAAAACAAAAATTACTTTTTGGACAGTTTGGTGGGTGAGCTAAATAAATAATTACATCTATCTGCCAGAAGAAACAACCCCCATAAAAAGATATTAAACAGAGGTTTGCAACCTCTTACTGTTATAGATAGAAAGAAATTACTTTGGTGGACAAAATAGAAGCTGTGTTAATACTTTTAAAATGGAAACTGAAGTAGTTTACTTTTATTTTTTAAATGTCATTTATTAGAAGAAAGACCATTTGAATTTTTAAAATATAATCACTTTTAAAAAATATTATTAGTAGAGATGTTTCATCTGTTTTAGCCCCCTTACATATACAATTACTTATATAGTATTTGATTTTGCTCTGCAATTTTTTTTAGTATTTAGTGCCTATTTCCAATTTTATTCATAAGGAATTCTCAATAGTAATCTTAAAACTGTAGTTGGTCATTTTATAAAGTTTGTATGCTTTTAGTCAATTATACTGTGTCATCCTAAATTAAACAGTTAAAATGTGCTGTTTGTTCTCAGTACATGGACTGACTTTTTCCAAATATACTGTTAGGTGAATGACAAAAGATATTTACGCTGCCCTGCAGCAATGACAGTGATGCATCTACGAAAGTTTCTCCGAAGTAAAATGGATATTCCTAATACTTTTCAGGTACCTGGATATTTTTTTGTTTTGTTTTGTTTAACAGTCCTTTTATTCTAAACCTTCCAGAGCTGGTTAGCTGTATTGTTGTTTATTTATTTTATTTTCAAGTGGGTTTCTAATTAGTTGTTTAACTGAGAACCAGAAAATAATAAGAACTAACCATATTTAAAATGTATAATGTAATATTTTGTAAGAAATAAGAAAATACTTTAAAATCCCACAGAAGCATTTGTGTTTGTGCTGTATTTTTTTCAAATTTATTTCTGCCCTCTAAATACTGAGGAAGTTATTTTGCATAGACTTTTAACAAAATTAAATACTGTTTTCATATATGCCAGATAAATAGTACGTATCAAAAGTTCTCCTTTGCCAGGCAGTTTTGGAGTAAAAGGTTTTGAAGTCCCATTGATAATATTCCTTTCAGATCACTTTTCCCTGGAAGAAAAATATATTATGCTTTAAGTTATTCTATTCTGATACTTATTAATTGAAGGGTTAATGTCTTAAAAATAGATCGATGTGATGTATGAAGAGGAACCTTTGAAGGACTACTATACACTAATGGATATTGCCTATATTTACACTTGGAGAAGGGTAAATACCTGCCGTTCCTCTTCTCACGCTGTAATCTTTACTGGTGCAGAGAGTGTGCTCATAGTGCCTTCTCTTTGTTTTGCAGAATGGACCTCTTCCTCTGAAGTATCGAGTTCGACCGACTTGCAAAAGAATGAAGATCAGCCACCAGAGAGAAGGCTTAAATAATAGCGGAGAATTAGAAAGTGACTCTGGGAGTGACAAGGCAAGCAGCCCAGCAGGAGGCATCCCCTCTACTTCATCTTGTTTGCCCAGCCCCAGCACTCCAGTGCAGTCTCCCCATCCTCAATTTCCTCATATCTCTAGTACTATGAATGGAACCAGCAGCAGCCCCACCAGTAACCACCAATCCTCCTTTACCAACAGAGCGCGGAAAACATCAATAAATGGCTCTTCAGCAACTTCGTCGGGCTGACACCTCAATGAGACTGCCGAAAACCCTGATTTATATAGATCTCTTCATGCCATTACAGCTTTATAGATGCTAATACATGTGACTATCGTCCAAATCGCTTTCTTTTGTAGTGACACCGAACTTGGCTATGAAAGATGGACTAGGTGACTGTTTATATGGACGTTAATTACAACGAAAGATTGTTCTGTAAAGAATTATTTTCAAAGGACTGGGAAGCAAACAGAAGTATACCATGATGTGTTAGGAAAGAGGTGGAGTGATTTCTGTCCCCATCGTTTAGACGTGGGAAGCTCCGGAAGTGGATATAAACCTTGGGATGTAGTTTGTTAATCCAGACTAACTCCTACATTACATTCTCTTCAATTGTTATTGTTATTATGCTGTTTTGTGAACCTGTAGAAAGCAACTGCTTTTTCATCTTGAAATGCAACAAAACGGAAAGAATATGCATAGAATAATGCATATATGTAGCCATGTCACTGTGAATAACTATTTCTTGCGTATTAGCCATTTTGATTCTTATGTTGCATCCTTACTTTTCTGTTGCTGCGCAGAACCGATCAAAATGAAAGTAAACTTCAGTTTTACAATTTGTATGCCTAAAAGCGGGTATTACCGTTTTATTTACTGACTTTGTTTAAATGATTCGCTTTTGTAAGAATCAGATGGCATTATGCTTGTTGTACAATGCCATATTGGTATATGACATAACAGGAAACAGTATTGTATGATATATTTATAAATACTATAAAGAAAATATTGTGTTTCATGCACTCATGATATGGTTGTTAAATTTCCAAACTGGTTCGACCCTTGCAGATGCCACCTGTTTGAATTTTGCTGATATTGCAGAGAACACTTTGTATGTGTGTGAAAGCTTCAGTCTTTGAGAGCTATCACAAATCTCTGTTAACCTGAAAGCAATTGGCAATCTTAATAGGATTTTATGGGCTTTATGTTGTTTCAAGTGATATATTTTTACTTTTACCCAACGATACTAATAGTTTAAATGGTTCAGTGAAGAAAAATTAAGGAACATGGAAGTGATTTACCTGTTTGTTTAGTTTTATTATTTGGTGTGATGGAATTGTGTTTTTAAAAAGCACATGGAATCATTATAGAAGCCATAAAATATGTGGTATAAATTTTAAGGAATCAGCAGGTTGCTGGATGAAGGCATTTTATCTAAATTTGTTTTAATATATATGTATATGGTACAGTACTAACTTCATTAACATTTAACAGGTACTTTAATATTTCCAATAAACTGTGGAGAATGCCTCTTCTTTAATGTTCTGCCAATAGGAGCATTTTATCAGAGGCTTCCAAAGGTCTTATTTTTGAACTAGAAGGAACACTTTTAACTTAAAATATGAATAGCCCCGAACACTTTTCAGTTTGTGCTTTGCTTTGGTCGAACTTCATGTGTGTTCATCACTCACCATTTATACATTTGTGAGGGTGTTTATTCTATATGGATATTGTTTCATGTTTGTACGGGAAAATTGTAGTTAAACATTTCATTGTCTCCAGTCTGCAACAGAAGCACAATTCTATTGCTTTGTCTTGCTTATAGTCATTAAATCATTACTTTTGCATATAAATTGCTGTTACTTGTCCTGCTTGTTTTTATAGATCAGGTGACTGCAAATCCGCCACAGGGATTATTGATGTATAATGTCTTGTTAAACGAGATTTGATATTTTTTCCTGTAGTAAACATGTACAGTTCCATTTCAGCAGTTAAAACGTTCAGTTTTATATACAGGAATATCTTTCATTTATAATTGATCAAACAAATAAAAGGGATACTTCATTCAATAAATAGCAAATAAGCTTTGTTAATCATGTGATATGAAAGGACAAATAGAGTGTTGTTACTGAAATACTCTGTGTGTGTGTGTGTATGACAGGTTTCGGTAAATAGAACATGTCACCATAGAATGAAAATAACACGATTGTCTTAAGAGTGCTGATTTATTTCAGATGCATGCATAGTAAACAAGCAGAGTTCTTTATTTCACCTGAATAGTTCTTGGGACTAAGTGGTTAATTCTCAAATGTTGACAAAGGAGATTTATTTTTCTTCATATCCGTCCTACCTCCACTTTAGGAATGGTGGGACTAGGGGGAGTAGAGACTGTGTCTCTCCATCTCTAGATTACCTTTTTTAAAACTTCAATGGAACAAAATATTTTTTAAAAGTAAAGATAGTTCAATCGCACGGAGAATTGTCTTGGCCTGGTTCCCTATCCTATATAAAATATGAATTAATTCACAACAAAGGCCAGCATTGAGCCCAAAACACTGGATTGCACATAAATCAAACTAAACTTCTTTATTTTGGAGCCAGTTCAATAATGATAAATGTTGCAATAAAAACTGAGTTAATATTGGTATACACAACCTTTCCGTCAAGAATAAGTGCAATGAAATGTGAGTTGCATAGTTCCCTTCAGAACTTATAAAATGTACATGGTACACTGGACTTCACTTCATCCAGTCCTTCTAAAAATGATAAGCATCTCTAACGATCTAACGGAGATGTAGTACGTCTGTTCTTCACTAGAAAATGTTTTGCTACGTGCTGTTTTGTTACTGTGATGCACATATATTGCTACATTTATTTGGGAAAAAATACAAGATAGCATCTTGATGCTTACATCAAAGCACTTCAATCATTCTCCTGGTATCACAAGATTGTCTTAGCAAGTAAAATGCACTGTTGTCAGGGGAAGAATGGGTAAGTCTTTAAATGGTTCTTTTTAGCCCGTGAAGATGAAATGGACATTTAATGTGATAATATAAGAAATTCCTCATACTCGGATTCATTTTAAAGATTATTTTTATCGGGAAAATAAGCCAAAGTGTGCGATGTCCAATTGCATTTGCTGTAAAAACATGTTCATCAATCAAATCTATCCTATACATGGCTAAAGTTTAAGGCAGGTTTATTTTGTCTGCATAGGAACACTACGTTTTT
The DNA here is from genome assembly GCF_027887155.1 of Malaclemys terrapin pileata. Classification (NCBI taxonomy): domain Eukaryota; kingdom Metazoa; phylum Chordata; order Testudines; family Emydidae; genus Malaclemys; species Malaclemys terrapin. The sequence goes on from NC_071506.1 coordinate 250,852,061, forward strand.
CATTGCTCGTTGCTCCAAAATTCGGTTCCGGTTCAGCTGACAATTGCTCCACGCATAACTTGTGTCCACCCAGAATGGTGCATGCGAATTTAATGGCCCACTCGAACCACTCTTTTGAAAAGTATTTAAGAACTTTTCCCCCACAAGCAGAATTGTGTCCCCTGAGTTACGAAGTAGTGCTTAAAACAACCCATTTCATTGTCTTTCAATAGGCCACTATCAGCGTGTAGCTATTGCAGTTCCAAGGTGAACTCCAAGGAGCCTTTAACGTCACGTTATTAGCCAGGAGAGCAAGAAGCTTATTTCATTCACATGCCAAGGTGCCTGAGAGAAAAGGCATCTTTTTAGATAACTTGGTTCAAAGAAGCTTTTCTTCAGTTCTTTGGAAATGAATGGGGGCATTGAGACGCTGATGTTTCAAGTTCAAAGGCAGAGAAAATTTAAGCGTTAGATAAACATGTATGTAAAGTGCAGGTAAATTTCTTCCTTTCATTCTCCAACACTGTCAAGCATGTCACTCCATTGCCCACCCTCACTTCTGCCAAAGAATCGACCTGTTTCGTTAGGAATTTCCAGTGAGAAGCCACAACGACTCTTTGCAAGGCTCTCGCGGATTAATACTGAGGGGAAAGCGTGAACACTCTAGTTTTTTACAGCTCTATGACTTGCAAGCGATCCTTCATATTGACCCTGGCTCTGAATCTATTGTACGTATCCTCTCCTAATATATAGCTGGTTATTACCTTTCAAAACATCACAAGTGAGCTCTTGCAGTTCCGACCTTTACCACCAAACAGATTCACAAAGATCGGGTGCTTTTAGATGCACATGTACAGTACAACGGGCTCCCGTTTTCTAGCTAGACAGAGAAAAGCAAAGGCAACCTACACTGTGAGTTACCTGGGCAGGACTCTGATAGTTTTGCTCCGTGCAAGCACCTTCTGCCTTCCTACTTTTGATATTGTCAAATTCTGAGACAATGTTTACGTAGATAAGCGTTTCCTGTTTCCGCTGTTAATTTTTAATGTCCTTGCTTCTACTCTGGGTACTTGAAACGGATTTCCTTTATTTTAGTACTGTATAGGCAGTTTCTTTTTCTTCGCCTTTTCTTAATAGGTCCTATACAAGGAATGCCTTTGCAATTATTTATAGGTGTATCTAAGGGGCTGAAGACATTAAGTGTTCCGATCTTAAAATCGTTACCATGTCAGGAAACCCCAACGGGACAGCTGTTTTAGTGCCGTATGAATTCAAATTCTGATATCGTAGTTTTCCAGATTTGCTTCTTGCATTCCCTTTTCTGCAATCAAACAGAAGAGTCACAGAAAGACAAAAGATCAAACCCTAACACCTTCCAGAGTCTCGGGTGTCATCTCACTGCGTACTTTATTTGAATACCTATATTTATTAATGCACCGATTAATTGTATGCATTTAAAAATGTCAAACGCGTGGCTAAAAAAAGGGGGGCCCACGAAGACATTTGGGGCTCGTTTCTCGAAAAGAAGAAAGAAACTTGCATTCTGTGCTGTCGCTTTGAAGCTGGGCTGCAGCATGCAAATGGCTTGAAACCATGAAGAGAGCCACGGAGGCGATTTTGGTGCTTAAGCCTGGATACCGAATTGGGGATACGACGTTCTCCTTTCAGTTCCTGTGTGCCTCGCTACAGATGTTAATAGGAGCCATGCAGCCGGCGCCTTTTTTAGTTCTCTCTCTCATCAGCACATCGCACTGAAACTGATGCCCGTACCTCCATGTGGTGACTGCCACATATTTTCCTTCTCGAATTTGGAGGAAGCGAAACTAGCGGTGTTAAGCGCCGAAAATGAATTGTTTTGCGCTTTTTGGAGGGTACAGGGGGTGAAATGCAGCCCTGCCGTTACCTGGGGGTATTATTTTCCCGCATTAACGCGCGGTTATGTGAAAATAACCACATTGGCTTCTTCATTTGGAGCAGTGAGCGTCAAAGAAAATATGTGGCATCTGCAAATTCCCCCCACCCACTCTGTCCGCTGCGGGTTTGCTCAATGCCTCCACTGAAGCGTACAAGGTTCCTCGCTGCGGCGGCTCATACCGGAGGAAGAGGCCATCTTGCGCCTGCGCAGCTCCGCTCGCTGGGTGAACTTCCCACTTCTCTACCGCCAAATTCAAATGGGAATTTTCAGGCCGCGCACAAGGCAGAGAGCGACGGAGCAATCGGGAAGCGGAGACGCTGCGGGGAGCCCTGACATTTCTTCTGATCAGCCGCCAGGCCACAGAAAGACACATGCTCCTTGCACAGCCATCGCAAGCCGGAGAGCTAACGGGGAAACGAAAGCAAGAGAAAAGCACCCACCCTTTTTACAAGTAGCTTGAAAATCATCATTGCCAGTTTGCCAGTTGCGATCATGAGCGGTCGCCACGTAGCAACCACTGCCCCCTGTAACCCTTTGCCCAACGAGTAGCCACAGCTAAATTCATCCCTTAACAAAGAACCAACCATGGCCAGTTGCCATCTTTCTCCCCGGTAACTGTACCCAAAGCACCCATTGCAGTAGCGATCCTGGGCAAATTAATAGCCATTGCCAAAGCAGCGATATTTGCCATACAAGCAATAATTCCCAGCGGCCACCGTTAGCAAATAAACAATGTTGGTCAGCTATAACCATTTCCAGAACGAGAGCCATTCCCAGCTGCAGGTCCCTGCTCATTCTGCGAAAGAAGCATTCTTTCCAACCAAGGCTATGCAGATCAACTAACCCCACATTTCTCTGGGCATTGCTGGAGAAGGGAAAGAAGAAAAAGCTGCTCCTCTTCTGTTCTCCTGTGGTGACACTGCGTGGAGGACACGAATCCCTCAGGCACCGATCGCCGTCCACACTCACACATAACTCCAAGCCGGGACACGAGTGCAATGCAACCAAGTCACAGACAGAGAGACGGGTTTATTTAATAACCAGAGCGCACTGATCCGTGTAATAAGGAATACCCGTGAGAAGCCGTGACCCACGGACACGCAGATCCCAGAGTCTGTGAATCACGGAGTCCCCACACACACTCACACGTGTTTCCTTACGATGCTACTGGGAGCCCTAAAGAGGATCCTGTTTTGAGGGAAAGTGAACTCCTGACCACAAGGTGAATGGGTGGGGCGCGGGGTGGCAATGCTCATTGGCTGGTTTAGAGCAACCCGCGCAGCTCCAGCAGTCTCAGTTCTCCATGGGACTTGCTTCGAACGCGAAATATTTGGCTTACAGGGAGGTCCCTCCAAATTCTGCCTGCATCCAGCGGCAAAAATAGGAAAAAAAGCTCCAGCAGACCAAAGGTAAGGCAGGGGCCATTTGAAGAAATCCAGGCCTCCCCCCGAATAAACGAAGGTGACTGGAGATGCCATTTGGTGCTTGTATTTTAATGGCACGTTGCTGAATATCGCACCTCAGATACAGAGACAAAGGGCTGTATTTTTGATCGCTGTAAAAAAAATGCAAATTCTTTCCCCCACTGACTACCTTGATGCTATTTACATTTTCCACTGCAGTGTGGCTTCCCCTGTAGCGACTATTTCGCACAAAGAAGCTCAATGAAATCTCCTTTATGATACAGAAGCATTTAAAATCGCACAGCTAATAATACAAGAAAATAAAAAACTACCCCCTAAAAAGTTTCCTCTGGTACTATTTCCCAGCGACAGTGGTGAAATTACAGAGTGACTCAAATCCCAAATTAGTTGGAAATGCTCTTTCTGTCTTGTTCTGACCTTTGCTGAGAATAACGATCATTGACATTTCCCTCAGCACTGACATTTTTAACTCTTCAATTCTGAATCGGTGAAAATGATCGCCAGGAACCTTCTCTACCCAGGCACTTTTTGATCGACTAGAAAAGAGAATACACAATCTCTGAAGCTGCTGCTGCAGTGGAGGCCTCAGAGACTGACAGACCGTAGGACTTGCTTTCAGATGGAGATGTTCGAATGATCAGAGAAAAATGTCATCAGGGCGCCTGGTGAAACCTATGCAATACAATTTCTGCCTCTCGTGTAGCCTCAGCAAGCAATCATAAAGCAACTCCCTCGGCTCAGATGTATTTCTTCTTAAAATAAAATAATTCTCTTGGTAACATTATTTCTGCTGCTCTTGGACTGTGCATGCGAGTGGGTGAGGAGGACGTCTGCTTTCTAGCAAGGGGTGGTTTTTGGTGCTAGTGAGGCCGCAGCTCGTGCTGGAATGAAGTCATTAGAGGTTTTGATTGCACATAGGTGGCAGTTTGGGAAATTCCCAGGAGACCCAGTTTGTGGCTGAGCCTTGGGGCCTCAATCGCCGGGCGCGGAAATACAGAGTTGCATTTTCGCAGTGGGTCACCCTGAGTGTGGGGAGGGGGGGAGGGAGGAAAGAAAGAGGTTGTTGGAAGGACACGGAAATGCGATGACAAACGAGTATGAAGAGGGCTGCATATAACCTAATCACATACGTACGCAGAAGGGTGTCTATAACCTGATCCTAACAGGATTAAGCATGCCACCCCCTACGGACACTGGAAGGGGAACAGATAACCTCCCACTCCGTGCTCTGAAAGGTGTGTACAAGTCACCCTCTACAAATGGAGAGGCGTGTATGCAACCCACCTTCCGTGCTCGGAGAGGGGTGTATAATACCTCACCCTCCTGACATGGGTAGGGAGGGATAATATATAACTTCACTCTTTATCCTCGGAGTGGGGTGTATATAACTTTGCCCTCTATGCCCTGAGGGGCGGATAGATAACCTCACATTGTAAGCACTGACATCGTATCTCCTTTGCGTTGACTGTGACCACAGCTCCCATGCAGGAGGGTATACAATCCACTTATGCAGTGACGGGATCTGCCATCTTGTCTCTCTTTAAGTGGATTGGCTTTTCCTTTCTTGGAAGTGTGTGCACCCAGTAACACGGGCCTGTCGTAGGAGTACCTTCCTCCCCTCCCTTGGCAGCTGCCTCGCGGGGTTCCCAGGCGTAGTCCCCTTCTCCATGCTCTCTAGGTGACTCCAGTGAGCCCAACAAGCGGTGGCCTCGCTATTCCCGGCGCTTTCCTTGCCACCTCCCTGCTAGGTGCTTAGAGCTCGCAAGCTGTTCAGCTGATTTGTTGCTAATAGCAACCACACGACAGCGATTTCCAGCCCGCTCTGCTGCTGGTGCCTCTTGTTACACCTCCTTTTTCTCTCGCAGATCGGGGTATCTTATCCTGTCGGCGCGGCATTTATTTGCCCCCACCCTTACACGCAGCAATTGAAGGAATAACGTGTGTGTGCTTTTGTGTCTTCGCTAGGTAACACACAAAGCTGATCTTCGCGGTCAAGATTTCAATATTGGCGTGCCAACCTCTACGCCTTATTAGCACAGACTCCGTTTACTTCGCATTGTCTGGGACCATTGTTTTACATTACCAACGTACGGATATATCTCAGCTCTCTCTGTGCACGTTCTCTGTCTCTATCTAGATAGACACGAACAGTCTTCAGCCGTAACTCAAATTATACACTCACACATATTAATAGACACACAAAAAAAGACCTAATTGGTTTCAGATCCTCAAAGTAATTTAAGGCTTCTTTCAGTTTTGGAACACAACATGTTCTTCTCTGTGTCTGCCCAAGCTGTGAAGGTTCTACAGGAAACCAGTGATGTAACTATACACACGTGTCTGCCTCTGTCTGAATAAAGTATTCAGGACTACGAGGTTATATTTGCTGGTTACATTTATGTAAACTGACTTGTATTGTTTTACCTTCCTTTTAATTTAGTTATATTTATTTTGTTACGTCGTTATTCTTATCCTTTCTCTGAATTAGTACTGTGACCGGGTATTAACTTCCACAAAGCAAATGTACACGATTCAATACCTTTTACAAATCTCTGTTAAAATGCCAATGTTGCTTTTTCAAGTCATGAGAAAGGAATGACTAATTTCTAACGTGTTTGACATTTCTTTAGGTTTCTGGCATCAGTCAACAAAATTATTTTAAAAATATATGTATTTTAAAAGATTTTGTAAATTAAACTTATCGACAAAAATCTGAGAAGAGGACCCATAAAATTATTCTATTTAGGTATAGCTCAACATTTAGGAGAAATTGAATATTATATTGTTCTAATTGTACTTCTCTTATTGAGTCTCTGTAAAATTAACTTGGGGGCCAAGCCAATGTTAAAGTTAATTAATGAACTAAAACGACTCGTTGACTACATTTTAATATAGGAAACACTATGCCATGACGATCCCCAAGACCAATATATTCTTCTCTAAGAAAGCATTTAGTTTTCCGGACACCCTAAATACCAATAATAATTCACTTCGCTGGGGAAAAGTTATCAGCTGAAGTTAACAGCGTTAACCTCTAAGCCACAGAGGAAATCCAGGAGCTCTCTGCATCACTATTTCCACCAAAGCCTCAGACCTGCTAAGACTTAAGTGATGGCGACACTAGGCAACTAAAACGTCATTTTGCGGACCTATCTGAATACTCAAAGCAGTTATTAACAAACTTAAACAAGTCTGGTTGCTAAGATAAGTTGTAAGTATAATGCAAGCAAATAAATACTACACAAGACTAATGAGTAGCAGGAATTCTGCTATATTCTTGTAACTTTACATAATTCTAAGGAACATAGAAAATGTGATTTAGGAGCTGCAAGTTCTGCCATCAACTTTTAAATCCTTCTCAGGCACTGGAAGCATTAACGGGTTAGCTTGAAGTCGTAAACAGGAGTCCTTAAGACTGTTGCATTTAGGTGATAATACAAATCCAGGAAAATATAATACATAAATCCATCAACTAAATGTAACTCGATTTCAAGCAGTCTTGATATATTTCTCATTCTTTGTGAATATATAATTACCTATATAGTCCAAAGCAATTATGCCATTTAAATAAACCATATATGTGTGATGATTTTAGACTCCTTCCGGGAAAAAAACGCTACCTCCAAACTTCGCACAATTTAAAAACAATTTAAGCGATAAGAGGATATAAGAAATACTTACCTGATCTCATACAGGGAACTGAACAACCTGTTGCAATGTATCCTCACTGACACAAATAAGAAAGTAAAGCACGTGAAAAGTTTTTTTCTTCAGTGTTTCAAAAAAGCACAGGCCAACAACAGCTGTGCTGTGCACTGAGTTGAAATGAATATCATCTCATTTTCTCATGAGAACTGCATCTTCTAATGAATCAAGGGACAAGATTAAAGACCATCCATATTAATGTGAATTGGCGCGATTCACTTGAATAATGGTTGGGTTTCTTGTTTTATTTTAAACTTGAAACCAGTAATGCATCAGCTATCACGTTAACATGCCTAAGGCTACAGGTTTTCCATTATAAGCACTCACAAGCCAAGCAATTAGGTCTGACAACCACGTCATTTCCATAAATGACTTTCTGTCTGGAACACTTTTGCAAGAATCAATGATGTCTCTAGACTGAGTTTCTATACAATTTTTCATAGTTTATTACTATCTATGTAAGTAGACCATCACAACGTACAGGAACGAAATAGAGCAGGGATATTTGGATATGTTTATTATTGTAATTTTGGCTTCTTAATATCTTATGAACACTTGACTTGTTTAGCCAGCCAAATCAATTATATCTGTAATTAACACCTTTACTTCTTTAAAAAACGTTGAACATAAATCATTAGTGTTCGTTTATTTTTGTAATTTAACTTAAGAACCCGAAATTAGAATGACAGAAATGTGTTTAACAGCTGTTGCCTTTGTCAAATACACGTGGTGACAATTTCCCAAAATATTTTCTGTTACAAATGACCTCTTTGACAGTCTCATTTGACGAGTCCTATTTATTTTTGGAGCCAAACATACAGCCACTTTTTTTTAAGTAGAAGTTTTTGAACTAAATATGCATTGAAACAGTTGATTGTAGTGGATAATGCTGTTAGTTTCAGTCCATTTTATTTGCAATTGAACAGATTTCACGGATTATTTATTAACGTAATATAACTTTCTTAAAACCTGGGTAAACTTTGCTAAACTTTTAAATGAGGCTGAAAGAATAACTTCTTTCAACTGCAAGGTATTTAAAAACCTCTCTTATTACTTATCAGATAACACGTTCGTGTCATAAGTAATATTTTTCATCGTAGTTGTTACATTTTAAGCCTTAAAGAATAACAAACAAACAAACAGAAACAGTTTCCAAAATCATGATGAGATTTTGTTTTACATTTTGAGCTATATAGCTTTATACTATCCATCAGAATTTGAAATACATCGGACATGGAGTAACTTGGCCAATATTTGGGTTAAATACTATATAAGTAAGAAGTTTTGTTCACAGATATTCAACTTATTTAGAATCACCATCAAAGGAATCTGGACCAGGGTGTGCAACCTAGGTATGTTCAAACTCTGTCAATCTTAATTTCACATTTCAATCCTACTGTTTACTTTAGATGCTATAATGATGACCTCCGGGGTTATATTTATTTATAAATATAATCTTAGTTCTGCGAGATCATTTATAAAGCCAGACTCCAAATTTGTAAAGTAATTATGATACTTGGCATGGAGCTCATTAAAGAGAGTAATTCACAAACATCGTATCCTTCTAGTACTGGAGTTTTAGTACCCTAAGAGTCCAATGCAGTGACTAGGTTATCTAATAATTTAATATCTGGAGTCATAAGAACGGCCGTACTGGGTCAGACCAAAGGTCCATCTAGCCCAGTATCCTGTCTACCGACAGTGGCCAATGCCAGGTGCCCCAGAGGGAGTGAACCTAACAGGTAATGATCAAGTGATCTCTCTCCTGACACCCATCTCCACCCTCTGACAAACAGAGGCTAGGGACACCCTTCCTTACCCATCCTGGCTAATATCCATTAAGTGACTTAACCTCCATGAATTTATCCAGTTCTCTTTTAAACGCTGTTATAGTCCTAGCCTTCACAACCTCCTCAGGCAAGGAGTCTTTTTTGAAAAAAAAAACAAAAACACCATGAATGTTGTAAACCGCAAAGATAAGCAGCATACCTGATGAAGACAGAAAGTTGTTGCTTACATCCCACTGGCATCTGTACATTACTCCATTGTCACCAACAAATACAACCTTTCTTATTGGTTTTAGTCCTAGATACTGCATTAGAAATTACCAAAAGCTATCAGAGAGACAACTCTATCGCGTACAATATGCACCGCATTAAGCTCTCACACTGACAGCCTCATGCTCGGAACAAACTTTCTCCAGACATATGCAGTAAATAACTCCCACTCTTTTAGAGGGGAAGAAATGGAATTTTCTCATAACCCCAGTTTTGAACGGCAGAAGCCACGTGGGCGCCCCCCTTACTTAACTTGCTCCTGAAAAAGGCAATAGCTTTTATTCGAAATTACAATCGATTATTCTTTATTAATTAAGACATCAGCCCTCAAGCCTGTGTACGTGTGCCCAGACAACTGTGTGCTGCGTACACATATTGCATTATCATAAGGAAGCGAGTCAAAAAAAACAAAATTTATTTCTCGGCTGCACATGCGCGGCGCAGCCCCATTGCCGGCTCAGCGTCGACACTTGCCACAGTCTCATCAGCCAGCTGCGCGCTGCTGCTGCGGGGGTTTGGGTGATTTTAATCTCACTGCGATTCTTGTAAAGGAAACAGAACAAAGTGCCCGCGCAGGGCCTGACGGCGAAGGGCTCTGCCTAGCTCATCGATCTGGCGACGAGGGGAGGGGAGGGGAGGGGAGAAACGGCTCCGGAGCAAGCCGCGCGGTGTGCGCCTGTCGGCTGTGCTCCGAGGCGGCTGCTCACGCTCTGTTCCTGCCTGTGCCGGGGCTGGGGGAGCCGATCTGGTCTCTCCCCGCCGGAGCCTGGGGCAAGGAGCGGCCTGCCCGCGGCTCGCGGGGACAAGCTGCGCGTGCTGCTGAGCAACCTCAAGTTGACAAAAAGGGCTCGGTGCCGGGGAGAGGCTCCGGCTCCTTCCCCCGCCCCTGAGGGTTGGTCGGAGCTTCTTAGCCTGCGCAAATGGAGCAAATGCCTGATGTTTCCAGTGACGTGACCGAGAGGGCAGGGCGGGGGAGTCCCGGTGCCAGTAAAGGGCGAGCGTTATGACTGTGACTGATCTGTTTGAAGTACAAGTTGTCCTAGGGGTGCAAAAAATACTAATTCCCCTGCTTCCCCCCTCCGCCAGCGGCTGCCAGTAGGTGACAGTGACACACGCAACAAGCGGTTTCACTATAGCGAGAAACATCCCCCCCGCTTTCCCAACAAACAGAAAAGGCGTTTCCCCAGCGGTTTAGCAGCAGCACTTGGAAGCCACCCGAAGTTGTTCCTTGCTGAGCGGTCAGCCAAGAGTCGCCGCGATGGAGATTTATTTTCTATGCAAGACACTCAGTGGAGCAGCGGCTGCTTTTCCAGCCAAGTGGCTGGCAGCAGGTCTCCTGCCAACCCCAAACGTGGGATTAGCGAGGTCACCAAAACTAGCAGCAGCCGCGTACGGGCTGGGTCGCTGCCTGCAGCAGCGTCGGCATGCCGAAGTCACCCCCCCGCCCGGGGCCAAGGTTGCCGCTGAGCTGAGGATTCAGTAGGCGCTGCACCGGCAGTTTGTTTGTCTCCATAGGGAATCACCACCAGATAGGACGCTTCTCGTAATACAGACATTGCTCGGGCAGCGAAGTGAAAGGAGGAGAGCCCGAGCCTGGAAACATGCACTACCCCCGCGTAGTGCCGTGCTTGCTGCTGCGCGCAGTGCCGCGGAACCCCCCGAGGGTAACCAGAGCTATAGACCTTAGGCAGGGGAGAGTCTCCAGGGAACGCCCGCAGGATCGGGCCCGTGGGGTGCAGCTCTTGTGAGCAACAAGAGCCAGGTCTATACGTTGCTTACTGCAGAGCCGCCCCCGCCTTTCGGTCCTCCCCAAACTCCGCCGCTTTACCAGGGCTCCAGAAAGCCTCGAACTCGGGGGGAGGCGATGCGTGGGGGTGGGTAGTTGCGCCCGCCTGGCGCCTCGAACAGCTCAGTTCCGTTCCGTTCCTCCCTGCTTGTCCAAGGGGACTTCTCTCCTCCGGCTTGGGGCTATGGCTTCAACCCCCGGCTGCTTGGCGGAGAGCAGCATGCAAACGCAGAGGCTGCCGATTGCCTTTTTTAAAAGTAAATGTTTTAAAACTGGATTCATTCTTTAATCCAGTTACAGAGAAAGGAGGGGCAAAGGCAAATTGTTTCCGATGCTTAAATCTTTTTTGTGAAGACCTTAAACAGTTGCAGGAGACCCAGCTGGACTTTGTTAAAATGCCATTCGAGTTCTTGTGAGATATTGATTTTCACTAAACACATTACGTTTTCATCCCCTCCAATTAATAAAGCGGAGGGAAAACCCAGAAGTAATGAAAGCAAACAGGGTTTTAAATTAAACCACAAAAGTAGACCTGCTAAATCTCACTCAGTTGAGGGGGTAAGAGATCCCTTAATTTGAGATTAATTTTAAAACAGCATTTAAAGGCTTTCCCTCGGGGGAGGAAGGATTTTGCTGTGGCTTTCACTGAAGCACTTAAAATCTCATAACTTGATGAAATCTTTCTTCTCTGGAGCCTAGCACAAGCAGAAACAGTGGAGATGTTTTCCTTATAGGTCATGAGCACAGTAAATTTCAAATGAAGCTGAGGGTCTTAAGCACCTCTTAAAATCGGACCCCTTGTGTGTGTGTGTGTGTATGTATAGAAGACAGAAATGTCTGTATTATTTTACATATACTACAATGACTTAGAATGACTCTCTCCTTCTCCGAATATATATATATATAAAACCTAAAACTTGCCACTTAAATATATAGTTGAAATATTGGTGATTAGATAGATAGATAGCAAATTTTAGATTACAAATCTGAGGAATTGTCCCAGATTGCAGTGTTGTTAGAGGAGATTTTGGAACAAACTGATAAAATAAACAGTAATACTTCACCAGGATCAGATAGTATTCACCCAGGAGTTTTGAAGGAACTCAAATATGAAATTGCAGAACTACTAACTGTGGTATGTAATTTATCTTAAATCAGCCTCTGTACCAGATGACTGGTGGATAACTTTAATGTGACACCAATTTTTTAAAAAGGTGTTCTGGTAATAAGACCAATAAGCCAATACTAGGTAAACTGGTTGAAATTATTGTAAAGAACAGAATTATCAGACACCTAGGTGAACATGATTTATTGGAGAAGAGTCACATGGCTTTTGTAAAGAGAAATCATGCCTAACCAATCTTAGAATTCTTTGAAAGTGTCAACAAACACGTGGACAAGTGTGATCCACTGGACTTTCAGAAAGACTTTGACAAGATCCCTCACCAAAAGTTCTTAAGCAAATTAGGCAGTCATGGGAGAAAAAGGAAGGTCCTCTCACTGATCAATAACTGGTTAAAAGAGAGGAAACAAAGGGAAGGAATAAAAAATGGTCAGTTTTCACAGTAAAGGGAGGTAAATAGTGAGGTCCCCCAAGAATATGTACTGGAACCTGTGCTTTTCAACATATTCATAAATGATCTGGGAAAGGGAGTAAACAGTGAAGTGGAAAAGTTTGCAGGCCATACAAAATTACTCAAGATAGGGTAATTAAGCCCAAAGCTGACTGCAAAGAGGTATAAAGAGATCTCACAAAAACTGAGTGCCTGGGCAAGCAAATGGCAGATGAAATTCAGTGTTGATAAATGCAAAGTAATGCACACTGGAAAGCATAATCCCAACTATGCATACAAAATGGAGAGGTCTAAATTAGCTGCTAACACTCAAGAAAGAGATCTTGGAGTCATCATGGATAAATTCCCTGAAAACATCTGATCAATGTACAGCAGCAGTCAAAAAAACTAACAGAGAATTAGGTAGCATTAGGAAAGGGATAAATAATAAGACAGCAAATATCATAATGATATTATATAAATCCATGGTATGACCACACCTTGAATACTGCATGCAATTCTGGTTTCCCAATCTCAAATAAGATATATAAGAAAAGGGAAAAAAGTAAAGGGAAAGGCAATAAAAATAATTAGGGGTACGGAACAGCTCCATGTGAGGAGAGATTAAAAAGACTGGGACAGTTCATCTTAGAAAAGAGACAACTGAGTGAGATATGACAGAGGTCTATAAAATCATGAATGGTGTGGAGAAAGTGAATAGGGAAGAGTTATTTATCTCTTCATATAACACAAGTATCGGGGTCACCCAATGAAATTAATAGGCAGCAGGTTTAAAACAAACATAAAGTATTTTTTCACACAAGACACAGTCAACCTGTGGAAATCTTGCCAGGGGATATTGTGAAGGCCAAAAGTATAAAGGTTCAAAATAGAATTAAATAGGCTCATGAAGGATAGATCCATCAATGGCTCTTAGCTAAGATGGTCAGAGACACAACCCCATGCTCTGGTGTCCCTCAACCTCTGACTGCTAGAAGCTGGAACCAGGGGATTGGGGATAGATCACTGGGTTAATTTCCCTGTTCTGTTCATTTCCTCTGAAGCATCTCATCTGGGACTGGCCACTGTCAAAAGACAGTCTACCGGGCTAGATGGGGACCATTGATCTGACTCACTATGACCATTCTTATGTTAATTAATGTGCGTGTTCCACAAAACACACAAAGGCAAACAGGTAATGGGGAGACAGCTTTTCTTCTAGGGAGAAAAAAGGCAATGAAATAAATAAAAGCACGATATAACGATGCGATAAAATACATGATATGGTGTATATGTCATTATAGTAGAAAGCCATGCCATACATTTTATGTTGGATATGTAATGTGTCCGCTAGGACAGCCGGATCCTGCACTTACGCACTTGTTTAACTTTATGCACTGTGCAGTGTATGGACCGTCTATAGCTCGAAACAGACTAAGCAGCCAGCAGGTTCATTGCACTTTCCCCACTATGTACATGCGCTGCTAACAGCCCCCAACGGATCTGCGTAGCAGGTTCGAGCACCCAAACACCCGCACGCTCTGTGTCCATGGCCGGGGCTGCCCCCGCCCGCGTGCGCGACGTGTCCCGGGGGGAGCAGCTCCGCGCGCTCGGCTGCGGGGTCAGCCACCTGATGTCACAACCCGGCGGAGGCGGCTCCGCCCCGCGCCGGCGCCCGGCTTCCGTTTGGTTACCTAGGAGAAGATACACACTGCGGCGCGGCGCGGCGCGGGCCAGGCTGAGCGCGAGGCAGTAGCTGCCTGGTCCGGCGCGGCCCTGCTCAGCCCGGGAGTCAGCGTGAGGGGATTCGCGCGCCGCGCTGGTAGCCCAAGTAGAGAGCGCCAGGTGCCCCCTCAACCCCTCCCATTGACTCGCGAGCTTCTCCACCACCCGGAGCCATGAGCCAGAGGCAGGTCTTACAAGGTATTTCCTTATCGGATTTGCCACCCTGGGGGCCAGGCGCAGCGAGCCCCTGGCTCCAGCCGTGTGCGGGGCGGGAGGGACTGGCCCGGCTCGGGATCTCTTCTCATGCTAACTCTGTCCCCCTCTCCCACCTGCAGTTTTCGAGCAGTATCAAAAAGCCCGAACTCAGTTCGTGCAAACGGTTGCTGAACTTGCTACTAGGCCACAGAATATCGAGACCCTCCAGAATGCAGGTAAAGCGCTTCCCTTCTTCGGCCGATCGGGGCCACAGCCCTCTTGTGCAGGCACCAGACCACAACACATGGCCAGGGTGACTTTCACTAGTCTGCACTTAAAGTATTTGCACCTTAAGGCCAGTCTGCATTTGCTTATCGAACTGACATGTTCACAGCAAAAGAGATGTAGTTGCACGATTCGTTTCATAGTCGCTATGCCAGGAAAAGAGAGGAAAGGAGGATCATACCCCCCCCCCCAACCCAGGAACGAGTCTGTAGTTAATCTTTTTTACTTCCCTCCCTCCCCCACTGCAGTTTTATGAAGGAGAAAAATAACGCAGGTGTTGCATTTAAAGACCAAATGCTAGGGTTTACAGTCTGCTCCTCTCTAATTTGTGTGTTTAAACTATTGATGGTAGAAGGACAGCATTTTACTTTGCCATTATAATGGTGTCTCACAATGTTGGAGTAGAAATATTGATCTCATTGATAGAGGTGAAGAGAAAAACTTTACAGCTTTACAGAAAGACTTTAAAATATGAATGGTTCCTGTTAAGTTCATAAAAGCTACAAGTATTTTAGGCACAGTGTGCTGAATGAGAAAATAAAATATCTGCAATTTTTTAATATTCAGCATTTATCTGTGGAATTCTTCTAGAGACCGCTCAAGACTTTTTGTTTTTGTTTTTGTTTTACCTGTTGCTTAGGCTTCCAACTAGTCAATATGTAGCTACTGTATAGTTCTCATTGTAATCATATTTGGGCACCCTGTCTGTTGTATCTTCCTGGGTGAAATTTGGAAGTTTAACAATACCCTCGGATAGCACACACATATTGTCTTGCTCGACTGCAATTTTATTGCTAATTTTTTTAAGACTATGGATACCTTTGATATGCTCTCCTACAAATTCCAATTCATTTGTATTTAAAGGAAAATTGGGCAGTATAAATGAACATTTTTTATTTTATAAATAAAATTGTATTTGGAAGCATGAGGAATCATTAATAAATGGACTTTTAAATGAGGCTAATATTGTAAAGCAAAATCCTACTCAAAAGGTAAGCAGGTATATATTGTGATAGTTGTTTATAAATTGTTGAATGCTTGCAGCCATCTGATGTGTTCTGCAACCACCTAGAAATTCAGACTTATTGCTATTATGGAATTTAATAAACCAAAATAAGAATTGTCAGGCGTGTGAACTGATGAATAATACAACCCAACTTTACTTATTTTATGGTATTGATGAACTAATTAGAATACTGTAAGCATTTTGTTTTAAATACTTGTTTTCCAAGTCTGTTAAACTGGTAGTTTTCCTGAAATGCACTATAGACCCAAAGAAAACATGTACAACTCTATTAATAAATTTTGAACCAAACCGTGTCACTATATGTAAGTTCTTGTTAAAGAAATGTTGAGCTTGATTGTGCAAATGATCCATGAACGGAACACCCATTAAGTAAGTCTTTTATAGTATTATATGCCTGTGTATACTTCTTGATTTTGTCTTCCACAAAACCAGGGTATACACAACCTGATCTTGCTGTCCTTACTGATGCAATTTGTCCTCATTTGTGAAACAGGACTGTTTGGTTGAATATGAACTACTCATGATTAAGGGATTTGGGATGGGGCCGAATATTTTAACAAATTGCATTTCTTTTGGAAACAGTTCTGAAAACTATTAAAGTCAAGATCAGGCCTTATATTTGCTATTTAAAAAAATGCCTAAAGAAGGTTATTGTTTTCAGAGAGTGAACAAAAAAAACCCATCTAATCAACCAAATCAAACCCACCAACCAAACAAAACACCCCTAACCTCCAAGCACAGTTATACTTTACTTTATTATTTTAAAACATTTGTGGTTGATTAACTTAGTATAAAGCTATTTGGTTAGTTGAAATTCTGATCACTTTACAAACCTGAAGGAAGAAGTGCAATGTCTCTACAACTACCTAACAATTAGAAAAAGAAAATATAAAAATAGACTTTTCGAACTTAAGTAAAATGAAAACAATGATGTGGTTTAGATGAACGATAACTAATTTTAAAAATAGGAAATGTGTTTAATGCACTAACTAGCATTTCACCCCAATGTCCTGAGATCAAATAGTAGACTAGCTCAGGGTTTCTCACAACAAATTTTTTGGTCGCCTCAGAGAGCGGCCACCAACTCTTGCTGGTGGCTGCTATGACATTTTTTTCTTAAAATACTTAA
The DNA here is from genome assembly GCF_027887155.1 of Malaclemys terrapin pileata. Classification (NCBI taxonomy): domain Eukaryota; kingdom Metazoa; phylum Chordata; order Testudines; family Emydidae; genus Malaclemys; species Malaclemys terrapin. Next base: position 250,868,841 of record NC_071506.1, read on the forward strand.
GTAACTTTAAGAAAAACAAATAAATATGCACATATACATGTCCAAATCATTGTAATTTATTTATGTAGTGTTTTTTTGCAGACTCAATAATAACAATAATGTACAGTTGTCCCTATTCTTTACTGGACCTAAATAGAATAGAAACACAGATAAGGTGCTTTGCATGTTTTGCTTTTTTTTGTTGATTTTTTTTTTAGACTTGATCGCTAATATGTCTGCTATTGTGAAAAGTGATATTTGTATATTTGTTAATATCACTTTGCACAGCAGACTCATCCAAGCTGGGGGACAAATTAAACCCTGGATGGTGAGGTGGGTAAGGAGGCAGGAGGGCCAGGGGTGATGGGGGACTGGATGGGAGGATGGAGGAGGCAGCGGGATCAGAGCAATGGAGGTGTGTGAGTCTGGGGCTGGAACCTCGGGTCCTGGGGGCTGGAGACAGCGGGTGCCAGTGGTGAAGTGAGGAGGGTGAGTCCGTGGCCAGAGCCTGAAGCCCTGTGGCTGGGGGACAGAACCTGCTGCCTACCACCCCAGGGCTGAAGCCAAAGCCCAAGCCCCATCGCCCCCAGGAAAGTGGGGAACTCACACTGGTTGCCTGCTCCTACAGTGTTTGTGGCTCCAGAAGGTGGCAGGGTCCAACCCCTGCTGGAGACCCTGGAGTAGAGGACATTGCTTTGCCCCTCAAGTCACTACCCAGGAGGCTGTGGCTGCAAGAAAAGCCCTTGGTGGCTGCATGCGGCCACAGTGGCCTCATTTGAGAAAGTCTGGACTAGCTTACAAGTGAGAACAAGGGCTCAATACTGCATCCACTGACATCAGTGGAAGCAGGACTGGGGGATGAGTTTGATAGTTTTATCCTAGTTTCCACTTGTGCGCATCATAAAACCATCAAGCAAACTGGCATGATTCAGCCTGTTGACAGTTTCTGTTCAAAAGAGACCCAGGACTGGGATATCTGAAGCATTCCAGTTTAGGATTCCAGTTCTGTTTTGCTAAAATATGTGTTCTAGGAATTATTTTGGGGAAGTCCTATGGCCTGTGTTATACAGGAGGTCAGGTTATACAGATGATCACAATGGTCTCTTCTGGCCATGGAACCTATGAGGGATCTGATACTGTATTTGTTGTGCAGCCAGAATTCCTACTGAGTTTTGGATGGACAAGGAATGCAGGATCAGGTCCCAGCCTACTTGTGTATTGGAACAGTAATGCACAATATTTGCCTGCCAGACATGTTTCAGTTTAGTCCTGTTACTCCTGTTTCATAAGTTTTAATTTTTCTCTCAAATTTTTAGATAAGAAAAATATTTGCAATGATAGTTTTTGTATAATTTTTTTTACTGCTGATGTTCACAGACATTAAAAATGAAACCTGAATCCCTCCTTGAAAACCAATTCATAATCATGTGATTGTAACAACAGCTGTTAGTTTCGAAATACTTCAGCAGATGTGTCAAATGCACAATTTCTAAAACTGAATGTGGTTAATTGCTTTAAAACAAAAAACAAAACAAAACAAAAAACCCCAAGAACCATATTTTGAGGCATTTGTGTCTAGCAGACAACTGTCCTGTCTTTTATGGTGGTCCTGCTATATGAAGCTGTTTCTAATGAAACAAGGAGGGGGGTCCTTTATTACATAAGAATGAAACCATTCTATATACACTTAAAGGTTGTCTCTTTGCTTATCCTTATAAAGAAAGCTCATTATTTATTAAGCAGAGAACTGTTTTAAGAATATGTAGCACTTGATCCTGAAAGATGCTTACTGCCTAAACTTCCATTGACTGTAACAGGAGTTGAGGGTGCTTATCACCTTACAGGAGAGGGCCCCTGTTGTGGATTTAAGGGACTGGCGGGGCCGGATCTTGCTCCCAGTGAAATAAATGGCAATTTTGCCATTGAATTAAATTTGAGCAGCATTGGGCCTTTAAATAACTTACTTTACATCAGTCAGTGTAGAAATCCTTAGCAATAAATACATGAAAATTCCTAATAGAGTTTGAGAGGGCTCTTGCTATTTACTAAACAGTGTCCTTGATCAAAAGCATCTAAGCTGGAGATGTTATTTTTAAAATTTTTGAGTACACTTTAAGCATAATATCATAATAGATGCCATTTGAGGAAGCATGTGAACCAATAGTGAGTAACAATATATGCAATATCAGTGGCAACTATAGTAGATAGATAATAATACTAATAGGGTAATTGAATTTAAAATATAATGGCTCAGATTGCACTCCTAGATCTGTGCACACAGATCTCCGCCACCTTTTGCACCAAAACAGGGTCAGCGTCAGTGCTTACTTTCAAGTATCAGAGGAGTAGCTGTGTTAGTCTGAATCTGTAAAAAGCAACAGAAGGTCCTGTGGCACCTTTAAGACTATCAGAAATATTGGGAGCATAAGCTTTCGTGGGTAAGAACCTCACTTACTTGCATCTGAAGAAGTGAGGTTCTTACCCACGAAAGCTTATGCTCCCAATACTTCTGTTAATCTTAAAGGTGCCACAGGACCCTCTAGTGCTTACTTTGTAATGAAAGAGGTGTCGGGACTCAAGCAATTCGTTTACTTTCATTACTGACACACCAAACCTAGGAGGTGCCAGGGCTCAGCCCTGGCTTAAATTAAACACTGTTCAATTCCCTTAGCAGCACCATTTTCCCCTTTCAGACCCTGTGGAGGCCTTTCGGCATGGTCTGGGCTCCGTGCTAGTGGAGACTGGGGATCTGTCTTTGCTGCAACTTGGAGTGAACCTCTCAGCCTGGGTAGACAGACTCATGATAGCAGGGCTCAACCTAGTGCGTTAAAAATAGCAGTGCGGATGTTGTGGCTCTGGTGGAGACTTGGGCTAGTCACCCAAGCTCAGATGTATGGGGTCAGGTGGGCTTGAGAGCCCAAGCGGCATCATCCACACTGCTATTTTTAGCACACTACTGTCTATCCGCAGTGGGAAGTTTGCTGTCAGCTGCAGCCTACACATACCCAGGGGAGGGCTAAAGGGAAGATACACATCTTCCCACCCCAAATACACACACACCGCCTGGACTTTGTGTCGAATCCTCAGTAAAGATAATATAGCCCCAGGCTGCATTATTCTGTCTGCAGAGCCCCTGCCCCCAATCCTGTAGCTACAATTGACCTGGGAGCTAGGAGTCATTGCAGATAATGCTTCATGCAGGTGCCTCTGTCTTTCCTCTGATACCCACATTTGGTGCAAAGTGTGCAAGTTTGGAGCCTACCCTATGGCTTCTTCCATGGGGGAGCAATTCCCCTCATGGGACAGTGAGAGATCATTACGATTTCCTCCCCTAGAGCTCTTTCCTGTATGTGTGCTTTCTTGATGGCCATTGTTCCTGCCTTGGATGTTTTTGTGAATGAGTCTACTCACATGAGTAAATGCTACTCATTACTCAAAGATGAGTAAATGTTGCAGAATTGGGCCTCTTAATTCATAATTAATGCACATGTCTGGAAAGGAAAAAAAAAATCCTCCCCCAGAAAACCTGGGTCAACTGGTAAATGTGTAACTGAGACACTGAAAAACAGTTCACTTATCAAATTTCATTCTAGTGGGCTGGGATTTATGGAAGAAATCTGTTTTGATGTTAGTAGTTTTACACATTTCTTTTAAAAATAAATCTGTTCCGTTGGCAGGCACAGCCCATGAATGTTGGTATCAGAATTAATTATTAAAGAAAAACAATGATTTCAAATATTAGAAATTGCATATTTTCAACAATAATTAAAGATGGAATTGAATCAACACCTCCTCCCTGTGTGATCAAATCTTCCACCTGCCTTGAACTTTGGGATAGTTTGGAATCAAGTCTGAACTTTTGGGATAGGCCCATTTCTACTAGTGAAAATCTTATTCACTGTGAGCCTAATTCTGCCATCCTCATTCATCCTTAGAAGTAGAATATTCTGCAAGTAGTGCCACTGGAATGAATGGGATTACTTGCTGGGCAATTTGCTATTTAATAAGAATAAGTACAGTGGAATCAGGTTCTGTGAGTTTAGCGGTTTCTTAGTTTCTGGAAACCAGTTCTGTACTCTCATCTTCAGCTTGAGTGAGAATTTAAGCTATAACACATTTTCTTTCAGTGGAGCTTGCACTGATGAGGATTGTTGTTTTTAATTATGACGTTAGACATCCAGTTGGAATTAAGAATCAGTTTTATTTCTCTGATTGAAATGGCCTCAAAGCCAACAGACTAAGGAACAACTCTTGCCATCCTTTCCCATGGCTGGATCATGCACTTCCGAATGGGGTGGCAAGGAGTTGGGTAGAAAACTGAGGATGGAATTTGAAAAATGGAATTTGAGAGGCAGTGTAGTCCAGTAGATAGAGAACTGGATAAGGAATTGGGAGACCTGCTGGGTGACCTGTGCAAGTCACTTTACCTCTCTGTGCCTCTGTCATATCTATTCAGACAGACTGCAAGCTCTTCAGGACAGGGGCTGTCTCTTATCTGTTTGTACAGTGCCAAGTGTGATGGGGGGAGGGGGCGGAGGAGCTTGATGTCAGTTGAGGCTTCTAGGCACTATTGTAGTACAAATATGAAACATTTCTAGCTCTCTATTGGTAGGGTGGTTTTTCTAGAGAGGGCTGAGTGCATGGCCATAAAAAGGTAGTGAGGACATAGAGTGCATAGAAAGGAGGATGGCCTTGTTGTTAAGATAGTGGACTGGAACTCAGGAGATCTTGACTCTATCTCAGGTCTGCTATGAGCTTCCTATGTGGCTTTGAGTAAACCATTCAAGCTTCCTGTGTACTTTAGTTCATGTAAAATAGGAATAATACTACTACTTCTACCTCAAAACAGTGTTGTAAGGGTAGATCCATGTCTGTCTGTGAGGCTCTCAGGTACAAGGATGATAAGCATAATGACAACACTTATTAATAATTATTAATAATAGTTAAGCTTCCGAGAGACCAAAACCATGATCCTATGGAATGATGTAGCAAATGGGTGCTAGTGAAAATGGAGATTCCTGAAAGCTGAGACAAGTAGGATATTGGAATGGACTAAGTGGAGCTGCTAAAAAGTAGGATATGGAGTGGGGTCTACTGAAATTTTCTGCCAGAAATTTTAATCTGACATTGTGCATTCTGTTTAGGAGATGGGATAATGTAATGCAGAATACTCACTGCTGGCTCCAGCTGTACCCTGAGGTCCACAGCCTTTCAAAACCTGCAGTCCCAAATTTGCAGAGGTGCTTCAGCATGCTTTTACTTTGAGGAGATGGTGCCCAGGTTCATCTTGCTCCACATGTGCATGGACTAGCCTGTATTTCCACAGTTTCCTCCTCTTCTAGGACACATTTGGACGGATGATTTAGTACTTAGGGCCAGATTTTTAAAGGTATTTAGGTGGCAAAAGAGACAGACAGGAACTTTTAAAATCCTACCAGGCACCTACCTACTACATTGGTAGGTGCCTAAATGTCTTTAAAAGTCTGACCCTTATTAAGGCAAAACTCTGACTCTACTGGGAGCATTGCCTGAGTAGGGCCTACAGGATCAGGCTCTGACTAAGGACTTCAGGGTTTTGCCCCACATTTAACAAAATGTAAAAGAATCTACTCTTCTTTATTCCATAAACTTGCAAAGTGCTTTGCAAATATCCTGTTGATGCCACTGGACTTGCACTAATAAGGGCTTGAGGATCAGATGCATAGAATAAGACATGTAACCTGCTTTAGGGAATCTACATGCTAAGAGCTGGATCCTGCAATTGATTCTGCGTGGACAGACTCCTGTGCTCATATGGATCCAGTTGTAGGATCTGGATGTGTGAGCCCGATCCTATGAGGTGCTGAATTTCCTCAACTCCAATTGACCAACTTCAGTGGAAGACAGAAGGTAAAGAATGCTGTTGAGGTGACTAGGAGTTTGTGAGAGGAGAAGTGAGTGGGGAAGGGGAATAACTGATATGGTAAAAGCTGGGCGAGAAGCATGTGAAGGGGAGAATGGAGATCAAAGCCAAGAGGTAATTACTGGAGTCATGATCGGAAAATAAAGTAGGGAAGTTGCTTTCTTGGGGTTTTGTGATTTGGAGCTATCCATTGAAGGAAAGAAGGAAGTGTGTTAATGGAAGTACCAGAGATATCATGAGGGGGAAAGAGGAATCATCACCAGGGCTCAGAAAGTAGGCTTTGAAAGGGATTTGTTGCTCCTAGATCCTCTGTCTCTTTTGTGTCCGGCCTCTGTGGATGAAGCCCACAGGTAGTGTAGGGTGGTAGAGATCCTGTTGGCAGCTGCTGGTTGGCTTCTGAAGTGGCCAGTAAAAGGGAGCAACTCCTTTTGGCTTCCTTGATTTTGTTGCTCCATGCCTATGTGAAGGAAGCCTGTACGGGATTTGGGTGGGAGATCCTGCTGGAGGTTGCTGATTAGCCACAAGAAGGGCATTTTAGGAGATCCAGTTCTCCTGGATCCCTTCTGCCTCCAGCCCATATGGAAGAGGCCTATGAAATAGCTGGGAAGATCTTAAAAGGAAGTGGCTTGCTACTCCTGGCTGCTTCTGGATCCTCTGCTGACAAAATTAGTATTTGTCATGTTCTCCACCATCTGTTAATTACATTGAAAATTGCCCAGTTATCCAAAATATCAGTTATTGAAACATATTCAGTATCCCCATTAATATCTGGAGAATCCTAGCTATACTCAAGCAGAGGATTGGTGGTGGTAGGAATGCTCTCTCAGAGAAATGAATATGGGGCTGAGGATTTCTATTTAAGGGGTTCTCTGAGAGGGAATGTCTTGAGACAAGTGGGTGAAGGCTCCCTTTCTCATTAAGCTTCAGGGAAACGCCTTCCAACCTCCTCTAGTTAAGTCTTGCTGCTACACTGTTTCTAGGGGGCAGGATTTGAGATAATCTAGGATACTATTCTATTTCCACTTTCTCCAGACTCCCTAAGGCTTCCCCTGTTAATTGGTCTTGGGTCTGGATTTGGGAATCAAGATTTCTGAAAACTCAAGGTTACATGACAATTGCTTGAATATTATCATTATTAACTTACTGAATGTCCTCCACATATGCTGGGCACTGTACAAAACATAGAGTACAATAGATGGACAGCAAAATTCAGTTACAAAATACACTGGTGGGTCACAAACTGGTGTGGAGGATTTTTTAAAGTTTTTGTGGAAGAAATCTGTTTTTAAGGAGGGCTTTGAATGAAAATAAGGTGATTATCAGGTGCAGACTGAGAGAGTTCGAAGCATAATGGGTGACATAGAAGAATCTTCTCTTTGTGTCCAGTTACACTATTTTTTTCTTTTTGAGTTTCAGGTGTTCTCCCCCAAGCAGTAGAAAGAACCAAACAAAGGCTTCTGTCTGTGGCAGATTACTCTTTGTTTGGCTACAGAGTCTTGGAAAGAAAAACCTGGAACCTGTAGCTACCCTGAAGGTTTTTCCCTGATAAAGTTAGGCAGCAGCCAATACTTGTCTGCTGAAGTGAGGCAAATCAGGCTTTTGCACAACACCACTACTTGAAATGTGAGAGTTAAAGGTGATTCAGCTTATAAAGGCTGTAAGGTTTCTTTGAAACAAAAATGATGAATTAGAAACTGTGGATAGAAAGGGGAATCATTCCCTGTCCAAGGTCAGTCACTGGGAGGTTATGTAAAGGAGACTATTTGTATACTGTTCTTTTTTACTCCATCTCTGAATAGCTAATAGGATCTCTTCACAGACAAATCTAGTCTGTTGGTATAAGTAGCATACTTTGTTGTTGTTCTTTACTTTCTACATTGCTACATGCAAACTAAAGTTAGGGAATTTGTGAGTAAAATTTTCCTGCCTCTGTAACAAGAGACTCCTCTACAGAAGACCAAAAAGCAACCCCCCATCAAAGCTCTATAGTAGGGCACTGCTACTCCCAGTTCTCAGTCTGCTCCTTCTGTTTCTCCATAGGAATTAGTTCAGCTATCCCCTAAATGGGTGGTAGTGGTGAAACAAAGAGCTCCCTATGCTTATTTGGCTGTGTGCCGAAACATTATGCCCCCTCTATCCAGTACATTTTTCTTGTTCAGTTCCACATACTTGGGTGTAGTGATGGCAGACCCCTATAAGATGGCTTCCTTTCCATCTCTGGTCATCTGTATTTGTGGGGCAAGGAGGTAATATTCTTCAGGCTACTTCCTTTCCATGGTTGAGTTCTATTTTGGAGCTCAGTCAGGTGATATGGGCCTTTTATACTTGTTCCCTCTGTAATCATCTAGGGAAGAACCTTCCCTATCCCAGTGAGCCAAACTACAGCAATTTGAAATAGATTGAATCTTCTCTGAGAAGGATTTGGTTTTGCTTCTGTTCTATTCAGGTTCTTATGTTGAGCCCATCATCATGGTATCTGAGTACCTTCCAGAAGAAAGAAGACTATTATCTGTTGTGTGCTATGTGTTGCTTAGCAGGAAAGTAAGGGTGAAGAAGAAAGTTTTGCATTTTGACTAGAATGTGATGAGCATTGTTGATTGACATCCCTGTTAGCAATGTTTGTGCCAAAAATTACCCAGTGCATTTGCTTTGAAGAGGGAAATAGATTGTGTAGTCACCAAGGCCTGCTGAGCATGCTGTGGGATAGTTCCTAAGTGGGCAGTAGTAATGTCGTAGATGGCGTAACAAAAAGGGAGAGCGTGCAGAAAAGTAGTGGAGGATGTACTGGGATTAACAAACATGGGCAATGTGAGTTGTGTTGGAGTAGGATTAGTAGCCTTTCTTCTCTTAAAGGCACAGACTTGTTAAAATGTGTAGTATTTTATGTTATATAAAACATTTTAAATCTTATGATAGGTTCCCCTAGCAGGTAATTACAAATCTTTGTTTTGTTGTTTGTTGGACAGGACCTAGCTAAAACGGCAGCAGAACTGATATTATAACTCCAGTACATGGTGTCTTCTCTCTGCTGTGCTGGGGTGATTGCTTATATTACTGGGGCAATGTCAGATCCCAGTTGCTCTAATATTGTAGCTAAATTTTTTTTTTTTTTAAACTATTTTTTCCCTTCCCCTATTGGTAGCTATTGGTTTCAATGTGGGAAGGCAGGGAATGGAAATTGGCTTGTGTGGAGGTATGTATCTGGTGTACAAACCTGGATGAGGAGGGGCAGGAGTGGTGGTGACAACTTGTTCCCTCACGTTCAAAGTTCTTGATCCTTCACATGCTTATGCTTGTGCATGGTCCCATTGAATTGCATGAGACTACACATGTGTAAAGTTACTCATGTGCATAAGTGTTTGCAAAATCAGGGCCCTAGATTGTGTGGGAAGCAGGAGCCAGCTAGAATATATAGACCTTGTATTAGAGGGCTAGCAGGGCCTTGAAGCTAATACTGAGAGAGCTGCTATTATGGTCTTACAGGGAGAATAGCTACAGCCTTTTTGTTTTTTAAATTAATGTAAAAGTTCTTACTGATGTTTAAAAAAGCAAACCAAACCTAAAAAATTCTTACTGTTGGGCTGTATAGCCTAATATGTGTGTCCATATATTCGTAAAATGAAGAGGTAGTTGGGAGTTTCTGATGTCTAAATGTTGTACTGCTTTTCTAATTTTCTGCTTTGCTTTTTAAAATTAATGTTACAAGTATTTTGATTCAAATTCTATAAATTCCCATGGGGTGCTGGTTGGAACATTTTTGGGAGATAGAGGGTGTGGACTTTGCTGTAGATGTGGATGCCAAAGGAAACAGGAGCTGTTGGGAGGGGAGTAATCAGGAGACTGTTGGAGTTGCTGCTAAGTACTGGCATATTAAGGGAAGGAGCATGTACAATGGGTCTTTTGATTTTAGTGGGGCTGCTTGCATGAGTAAGGATTGCTTGAGTGAATAACGGTTGCAAAATTGGTCTCCAGGGACTTTTTACTGCTCCCATTGAAGTCATTGGAAAAACTCCCATTGACTTCAGTGGGAACAGGGTTGAGCCCACCCCCAAAAGGAAAGTCTCCCTTTGTGGCAGGCTGATCTGCCCTTTGCAGACAGCTGTCACTAGCAAAAGCTGTGGAAAGGGAGGTGGATGCCTTTGCTCTTCTTACAGCCAAGATTGAGGTTAAAACTTGCACTTCAGAGGAGAATTTACAACCTCTAAGTAACCAGGTTGAATCATATATATGGAAAGTATAAAACTATTTCAGAAGTGCTAGTCAGAGAAATGCTCTGGCACACAATAAATGAGAAATCATAGGATGTGGTGGGACTTTTTTTGAGGAGTGGATTTTTAAGAGGGGGCTGATAGGATCTAGACCCGGAGAATCAAACTCATTGTGTGGAAGGGTCCAGCTTTTGCTTTTAACCATAGCCTGTGGGTATAGTATAGGTTCAGAACCATATACCGTCCTTCATGAATCTCCCACTGATGTCAATACAAGGTTTACACAAAGATCAAGAATAGAATATGGATGCTTTTAGTTTGAACAACAACAAAACTTTTGTTCAATACCTTTTGTCTCATTGAGGTATTACTCTGGGAAAAATATGTTCTCCTCTATGATCAGGGAACTGGGATTGTTTAGTCTGCAGAAGAGAAGAAAGAGGGGGAATTTGATAGCTGCTTTCAACTATCTGAAGGGGGGTTTCAAAGAGGATGGATCTAGACTGTTCTCGGTGGTACCAGATGACAGAACAAGGAGTAATGGTCTCAAGTTGCAGTTGGGGAGGTTTAGGTTGGATATTAGGAAAAACTTTTTCACTAGGAGGGTGGTGAAGCACTGGAGTGGGTTACCTAGGGAGGTGGTGGAATCTCCTTCCTTAGAGGTTTTTAAGGTCAGGCTTGACAAAGCCCTGGCTGGGATGATTTAGTTGGGAATTGGTCCTGCTTTGAGCAGGGGGTTGGACTAGATGACCTCCTGAGGTCCCTTCCAACCCTGATATTCTATGATCACCACTATTACTACTCTGTTTCTCAACCTTTCCCATCCTTCTCCTTTCTTCCCATTGCATATTTTGTCCCCGCTCCATTCAATGGTTTCACACTAAATCCCTTCCCTATTGCATCAGCTAAAATGATCATCAGTGAAATATTTAATGCTAACATTCAAAGTGGTGTCACTAAGGGTATATCTACACTTCAAGGTGGGGGCTGAGTCCCATCTTGAGGAGACTTACAAGTGCTAGTCTCATTGAGTTAGCGGACTAAAAATAGAGTGTAGATGTGGTAGTGTGAGCACTGGAACAGGCTAGCTGCCCCCAGTACATGCCCATCGAAGACCCTGTGCCTGTACTTGGGATGGCTAGCCCATCCTGTCACTGGCACTGCTGTAGCTATACTCTCTTTTTAGTGTGCTACCTCAGTGAGAGCTGCATGAGTAGGTCTCCTCGAGCTGGGAATCACACCCCCACCTCAAAGTGTAGACATACCCTGTAATTCAGCTTTAATACTCAAATGAAATTATTAGCCAGCAGGAGAGTTTCCCCCATCAGCACAATTGTTTCAGGCTCAGGCTGTCTTCATTGTCTCAAAGACAAATCTGCACCATATAGTCTTGAAAGCTTAATTATGTTTTCACAACCACAAGGGCTAGAAGTATATTTCTGAGAAATGAAAGCTTAAAATTTGCAGAATCTGGATAGGTCATGCAGGCCAAAAATGTCATCTAGTGTGGATCTGGCACTTGGACCCCTCAGATCTAGACTGCTTCAGTCTCTGTTGCATTCAAAGTTTGAGCCACTCAAAATGTTAAAAGGGTTGTTTGACTCTCAAGCCCACCTACAGATGTTCATAGAAATGCAGGTTTGGATAAGGCTTGGAAACAAAACATGTAGAATGTTTATTTCCTTCTGCTCTGTTGGCAACTTAGAACATTTTATAAAATGACCTTAAAAAGAGGGACCTGTGCTTCCTGCTCTGACAAGGGAAGTTGAGTGCCACAAATTTAACATACATTAAAAGCAGAAAACCCATCATAGTCAGTGTAAAAGTAGCACTGTTCTTGTCTACTGAATTCTATGTAGTATGGAGTGCCTAAATACTCTTGAAAATCTGGCCATTAGTCTGTGTGTTCATACTACTGCTAGAGTGCCTGATCGCTCTGTGCTCAACCGGATCTTCAGTGGGCATTTTGCATTGTGTCAGGAATGGAGGATTGAGCATGCAACCTGTCATTTTAAAAGGCAAGATAAGAAATTATTGGCTGCAAAAGCAGTAACATCTCGTGAATGGGAGGTTGATGGTTTATCAAAGGATGAGATTATAAAAATTGATAACAAAATTTTTGGAGTTGGCACCAGGTCTTATCTTTTTACATACTCTGTAAAGTACCTAGCATATTTCAAAGTGATGTATAAATAATTTATTAATAATGATAAACTCCTGTCATCTCCTAGCGTGGGTGGATAATAATTTAGTGGCCAATCCTCTGGGATAAGAAGTGTCTCCTGCAAAGTGTTGCATGAACTCCCAGTGATATCATATAGGAAGGCGTATGGGAGGATCAGGCCCTTGA